>NC_056526.1:13125419-13287919 GCF_019175285.1 Sceloporus undulatus | reverse complement strand
TTCCTTCCTGAATGAAGCAATGGGACACCATTGCATGATGATACAACTCATCTCAATGAAAGAGGGTTCACCTCATGCCTTATGGAACATTTGGTGGAGCAATTAGCTTTGATTGCAGAATTAACTAAAACACTTCAAATGGCTAAAGGAAAGGAGAAAAATAATAATTTTTAAATGATTTGGAATGGTTTTATTCAACATTTGGGAGAAGAAAATATGTTGAACTTCAAAAGGCATTTGAGGCCTTTATCTGTCATTTTTAATAGTTATGTTTTTAATGTGAAGTCGAAGGCTTTCATGGCCAGCATCCATAGATTTTGGTTGGGTTTTCGGGCTATGTGGCCATGTTCTAGCAGAGTTTCTTCCTGACGTTTTGCCAGCAGCTGTGGCTGGCATCTTCAGAGAATGTTTGCCTGGAAAGGACTTGGCTATATATATTGTGTGACCTGGAAAGGCAGGAGTGATTTGCATGTGTATTGTTCTATTGCTAATGGCAGGCCACATGGTGTGAGGGTCTGCACAAGAGGATTAATGAGCACTAATCAAACAGACATTAATCCTCTTGTGCAGACCTTCACACCATGAGGACTGCCATCAGCAACAAACAATACACAATCCAGGTCACACAATATATATAGCCAAGTCTTTTCCAGGTAAACATTCTCTGAAGATGCCAGCCCAGATGCTGGCAAAACGTCAGGAAGAAACGCTGCTAGAACATGGCCACATAGCCCCAAAAAGCCCACAAAAAACTATAGTTATGTTTTTAACTAATTTTAATTTTATGGATAGTCATTAGATAACTTTTGCAATTAATGTTTTAGTTGCATCGTTTTAAAATTATTATAAGTTACCTTGAACCCCATTGTGGGAAAAAGATGGGATTTACAACAGATAGATAGATAGATAGATAGATAGATAGATAGATAGATAGATAGATAGAATGATTGTTTAAAACTTTTGTATTTGGTATTTTTTGGCTGTCTGTGTGAGGAAACACTTTTGACATTTTTGATTGGTTCATTATTTATTTCTTTGACTTATACTCCCCCTTTCATTGCAAAACTATCATCTGCTTTAATACTAAATATTACTTTATGTACTTCTGTATCTCAGGAGTTTGGGATTGTTGTGGATGATGTTATAGCATGAAATTAATACATTAAAAAAACATGCTTACCTTTGGCTGGAGTGAACTCTATAAAGATGTCCCCTATATGAGGGACTTTCCTCCTGCACAAATTTTCACTTCGTATTTCATATTTTCTGGTCTCGATCCATGCCTGACACCTCATGGCTGCAGGGAAGAGAATAATTGAAATACAGAACTTTCCAATGCATGACAATATTGAGGGAAATTGAAAAGTTGAAAAATAAAAGGCTTAAACGTTTCTGTGCAAGGGGAAAATGTGGAAAACAAAGGAGAACAATCCAAAGCGAGGTGGTGATATGCGCGTGGAGGGGGCGGAAAGAAGCACCTGAAGCAACAATTGCCAAGGACACCAATGATAAAATGTGGAAACTGCTCCCATGCTTCAGGGTAGAGCACCCAGGATGAGTACGGTCAGAAGGAAAAGTTTTTCTCTTTCAAAGGCAGAACAACACAATTAAGGGTATCATAGAAATCTCTTCCACAACGTGTCTGCCACTGACCAGTGTTTCAGGCACGGGAACATCAAACTCCATGAATTTGTTTGTCTCCCCCCACCCCCGTCTCGCATTTATTACTGTCCTCTTTTGAACAGTTGGTGTGTCATTCAGCCTGACAAAATGCAAGCGTGAAACACAAAGCATTTCTTCTGACACTCTGAAGAAGCAACCTTTTGCTCATCCTCCACATTAACAACTGCCCAGAGTTATTCTAGAAGTGAAGGTTTTAGAAATATAGTGAAAATAAAAGCAGGGGAGAGAAAAAAGGAGAAACCTGAATTAATCCCCACTCCACACACACGCATACACACACACACACAGCTGGTGTCCTTATTTAGTTATTTAGTTATTTATTGGAAATAAAATAAATAAATCCTGTTCATGAATTGTGATGCCCTAAGCCTGACTGTGTGGTGTAGTGATTTGAGTGTTTGACTATGGCTCTGCAGACCAGGGTTCGAGCCCCAGCTTGGTCATGAAACCCACTGGGTGACCTTGGGCAGGTCACACTCTCTCAGCCTCAGGGGAAGGCAATGGCTGACCTCTTCTGAACAAATCTTGCCAAGAAAACCCCGTGACAGGTTCATCTTTTGGTCGCCATAAGTTGGAAATGACTTGAAGGTACACAAAACAACAAGTCTGAATTATGCTATCACAATTACTTTTAAGATCGAAAGGAGGGAAGACCATATAAGTGGCTTTCGAGTCATGAAATTTGAAGTATGTACAGTGCTGTGTAAATTTACAGCGCTTTATAAATAAAGGTTAATAATAATAATAATAATAATAAGTAGTAGTATATAAAAGATACACAGTTATGACTTAGGTACAGAGGAGTGGGAAATCATGCATACATTTCTGGGTATGTTTTTTTGTTGTTGATTTGTTTGATTTAGTTTAGTTTTGTTTTGTTTTTGCATCTTATGTGAGAACTTAATAAAAATATGGCTCTTTTCATGGAGCAACTGAGAAAGAGCTGGATGCATCCTCACTCACTACTGCTCTCCAGCAACACAGAAATGGCAATATTGGGGGACTGCACTCCTTAAAAGGTAGTTCTTTTTGAGCGGTTATCATCAGAAGATGTCTTTGAATCCTAGAATCTTACAGTTGGAAGGGAGCACAAGGACCATCTATTCCCACAGCTTGCTATGTGGGAATACACAACTACAGTACTCCTGAAGGATGCCCATCTAATCTCTGTTTCAGAACTCCAAAGATATGTTTCTTCCACCACCCTCTGAGGTAGTCCATTCCCCTGTCAAGAAGTGTGAGCATTTCTCAATTCTCTTAAACAACATATACACTTTTTGATAGCTTCCAAAAGACCAAACATTATTATGCAGACAAAGTCTCATTCAACAACTTAGAAATATGTGTGTATGTATTTGTTTCAAGTGCAGTAAGAAGCAAATATTTCTCAGCAGGCTGGCATTCCAAATGCTGCTTCCGCATCCCATTTTTGCAGAGTTTTGATATTTTGTATGCATGTAACTGAATGCAAGTTCAGAGATGTTTTAGAGGTCAAGGGGAAAAGATGTCTTTTCGAAATCACAGATCTTGATAAATATTCACTATTGTGGTAAAGTTCCAACCGTTTAAGCTCTTAGTTGTTGTTGGTCTTTTAAAAGTAGCACAGCTAAGTTATCAAGTTTCCCCTGTTCCCTTTAGAAATAGGCCCAAATTTACTTCATTCTTTCTGGGGCTGCAATCCAACATCTCCTTAGAGGTGAGTGAATATCTACATGCAGAGATACATTATGTGCATGATTTGCAATTCCCATGCAGAATAGCCGCATTGTGCATGACATTAGTGACTAGGTGTCATTGTGCAATGCACGATGTATGATGTACAACCACAATGCAAACTATAGGATGCACAATCACAATGCACAATGTTCAACCACAGCACAAATTAAAGGGTACACAACCACAATACCGAATGCACAATGTGCAATTTGTGAAGACAAGGCACAGATGAACACGCTGTCTGTGCACTTTCACTTCCACTACTATCAGTAGAATAAGTCTTTTTCACAACAATGACCTTTTGGCCCTGCATGCATAGTGTGACTTGTATGTGTGAATGTCCCTAACAGAATTTTGGCCACTATTTGCAGCCCCCCCAAAAGTTCTATGCAATCTAATTTAAAACCAAGTAGTAATATTACAATTAATAGTTATAGTAAAATAGAACAAAATCAGAATAAAACAGGACTACAACAACTGTATCAAATCCCTTGCCTCCCATTTTCAACAGCCAGTAAATGAGGCTTGAGCTTTTTTAAAAGAGAGAAAACATCACTCTAGCTATTGGACACCTTTTCTTATTTTCTATCTCATGCTAAATACTGTTACTTAGCCATCAAATGGTGTCATATGTCAGTTCTAATGAGACCTCAGTACATATGTCAAATATTAAGCAAACACTTGCACTGTCCTAGAAAAGAATTTGTGTCTGTTCCCCACAATACAAAAACCAAAATACAAAACCCAAACAGACCACAAATGCTTTGTGAAAAAGCTTACATGGTGTGTTTTGGTGTTGTTTTTTAGCCTTGAAGTTGGCTTCTTCTCAAACCACTGGGATATCTTGCCTTAAATCCATTAAGAAGACCATGAACACACAGGGTTTTCACCCCCCATTTTTTGCCCCAAGTGAGCCCATCAATGGTTGCTTTTTGTTTAGGTGTAAGATCAAAGGCTCTGTTTTGGATTCTGCAGATTCTAATCTTGTCTCCCTTCAAAGTATGTAATTGTGGCATGAGGACCATGCCAGCCAGATGACTTTTAACACTGCAATACATAATTACTCTCTCAAGAGCCAAAGGCCCAGCCTATGAAGAGCTAGACCCTCACAAATATTTCTTGGCATTTAACGTTATTCGTTTAACAGTTTTAAGAATGCTCCTGTATTGTGGTTCACCCTTTTTGATCCTAGACTTCTGTAAAATTGCCTCTTGCGTATAGCTAGCAGATTTATTCCTATTATTTGTTACATATATATATATCATACCTTTCCTCAAGGAGGTCAAGGTTCCATTGTGCCTTGGTCCCAGTGGCTGGTGAGAAGCCCATGCTGTGTTCCAACAGCCACTGCTGTGGCCTCTGCTGGGTTTAGCCCCTCACACGCTGCCATTCCCTTTTCCTTCTGTGTTGTATCTTATTACATTGTAAACCTGAGGGCAGGAAACTGTCAAATCATTTGTTAGACTATGCCAAGTCGAAGGCCATTTGTAAGAAGCTCTGAGAGCCCCTTTTGGCTGAATGGTGGTGGATCCAGGATCTAAATAAATAAATAAGTCACATTATATGATTCTCCTTCCCATTTTTATCCTCACAACAATCTTCTAAGGTAGAGTAGGCCAAGAGATTGTTACTGGCCAAGAGGAACTTCATGACTTCCCCAAATCCTAGTCCAGCATTCTTCTAAAGGACAATACAGTGGTAGATGCCCGCTCAGGGATAGCTGAGAATGGACACCAACTTAGCCAGCCCTTTTGGACTGGCAAGAAGCCTGCTTCAGGAATGTAAGGCAGGGCAGGACCTAATTTTTTTATTCTGAGGTAAAAGCACTCATTCCATTCTGTGTATAGCAACTGACTGTGTATAGCAATTCCCTCCACTTGAAACTCACTAAAGCTTGACCCAGTGTTGGGCTCTGGCTCTGGGAGACCAGGGTTCAGTTGCTCACATGGCTACGGAAACCAGGGTTCAGTTGCTTACATGGCTATGGAAACCAGGGTTCAGTTGCTTACACGGCTATGGAAACCAGGGTTCAATTGATCACATGGCTATGGAGCAAGCCAAACTCTCTCAGCCTCTGAAGAAGGGCAAGAGCAAACAGACTTCTGAAGAAATCTTACCAAGAAAACCCCATGATAGGTTGGCATTAGGGTGACCATACATTAGAATTGACTTGAACTCACACAACAGCAACATTCAAAAAATATGGAATGACCTGACAGAGGAGAGCTGCCTTATAACATCTTTGGAGGTCTTTAAGAAGGCAATAAAAACGGATCTCTTCTGGCAGGCATTCCCAAATTGACCTCCTCGCAATGTTCACTCTCCAGTTGGGAATTGTCATTTTTAATGGTATTTTAAGGTGGGAGGGAGATAGGGAATTGGATTTTATATGTTTTGCTATGTTTTTACTTGTGGTTTGTTGTGTTTTATTTTTATTGTTCTTATGTTTGTTGTTACCCGCCTCAATCCAATACAGGGAGAGGTGGGATACAAATAATAATAATAATAATAATAATAAATAGCAAACAAAGATACCAGAGATGTTTTTCTTTTAAGGATTTTTTTTATTGCTTGTCATGATTGGATGAATCATTAGTGCAATTCTTTTAAAGTGTAATTATGGGATCCTGTTGGAGTCAAACACTTGTGTAAATGTTCGGAGAAATAGCCATATTAGTCTGGAAGATCAGTATGCAAAGGGAACTTGTAGCACCTTTGTAACTGTGCAAAAGAAGTTGTAACCTAACTTTTGCAGATGTGGTCTATTTCCTCAGATCCAAAGGTGCTACAAGATCCCTTTGCATACATGTGTAAGTGTGTTACTTTTTAAGTTGTTGTTCAATCAATATATTCAAGTCATGGAATCTGAGGTTGCAATGCCAATAGAGGGCATGCTGCAGATTTGACAAGGTTGGCAGCTGGAGATGGCATGCCACACAGGGTTCTACCTTGAACTGTAGCATTTCATCTAGACTCCACTTTTTATGGCCATGTGACCATATTCTTCTTCCTACTTGGTTAGCACCTTATTAGTCTTTTTCCTATTGAAGAAAGTAGTGCTGTTCAAGCTTAGTGAAAGTTAACCTTGATTTCATTTTTAAAAAGTGATGGCTCCCCACAGACCTAATTGAACCTTGGCACCAATGTACAGTGCTGATGCCAATTTTCAAAGGTTACTAATGTTCACTGGAAAATTCAGATACAATATGGGTTCTATAACAGAGCATGAGTGAAAAACTCTTTAGAGAATCTAATGATGCTATCTCAAGGAAACCCACAACAACCACTAGAAAAAGGCTGTAGAGAAATATTTAGTGAAAGAATAAAGAAAATGAAGGGTAAAACAAACAAACAAACAAAAACCAAACATCAAGTGAGAATAAGAGGATAAATAAGATGAGAAACAGAAAAGGGCATAACAAAATGACAAGAAAGCAAAATGCACTCTTTCTGTTTCATGGAAAGATAGCTGTAAATTCAACAGTAATTGAATGTGGGAATCAGGTCTTCCCCAATACTTTATCAATTATGCATATATCCATTAAGTTTAGTCATGCCTTCTGACCTTACACAGATGAAAAGCAGGACACATATGGCCAAGCAACATCAGAGAGCAGTTGCGATGGCAAAAAATGTTAATGAGGAAGAAGACACAAGCTAGGAGAGTCTGCAGAAGTTTGCTTTTGCTGGACAATACTGGGAAGGGCAAGATTCCCTCCACTTCTCTCCTCCCTGCCACAAAGTTATTTGAGTGCAAATTATTTTTGCACTTTGAAGTCAGTTTTCACCAATGGAAACAAGGTATCTGGAGTCTGTATCCTCCTCCAAAGGACTTCAGACAAAGCTAGCTCTCTACATACTTGGTCTACAAGACAAAGGTAGCATGGCTCAACTGATCTTAGGAACAGATTTAACAAATTAAAAATGTGAGGAAAGAGCATTAGCAGTTGATGAAGGCAATCAGGAACCAGCTTCCTGGATTATACATTCCAACTGTACTAATCATAGTCTCTTCTGTGATTCTTTCATTGATATTGGTGATGGAAATGCTGAAGGAAAGATCCAGATTGGTAATGGACATTTTACACCAACTCAAGTAAAATATTAAGAAGTCCAGCACAGTCATTATGAAATTTCAGACAGTTAGTTGCTCACAGCCTGTTTGAAATAGAATGGTCTTTTCCTGCCAGTGGGAACAACAATGTGCTATCCTCACTTCCTTTGGAAGGAGATTCTATAATTTGGCATTGAACTTCATGATCTAATCTGCTTTGGGAGCAGTGGTGTCATTAGGGTTGTTGTCAGCCCAGTGAGGTACCAGGCCAATGGCCCCTCTGGAGTATTGAGCTAGAGAAAGGATCAAGTCTGCTTGCTGTTGATGGCTGGTGGATCAGGGCATCCAAAGAGACTGCCCTTTTCCCTGGCTGAATGAAACTACATGTGAAAGGAATCTGAGAGTCCAAGTAGACCACAAGTTGAACATGAGTCAACAGTGCGATACAAAAAAAAGGTTAATGCAATTTTAGGCTGCATTAATAGAAGTATAGTCTTTAGATCAAGGGAAGTAATAGTGCCACTCTATTCTGCTTTGGTCAGGCCTCATCTGGAATATTGTGTAAACAGAGGCTGGATGGCCATCTGTTGGGGATTCTTTGACTGTGAGTTCCTGCATGGCAGGGGGTTGGACTGGATGGCTCTTGTGGTCTCTTCCAACTCTATGATTCTATGACTCCATACCAGAAGGCAGACACCCCCTCTGAGGTTTCACCCAGTGCAGTCCACACCCCCTAGAAAACCCCCTGCTTGGGAGTCTGTTTCTCTTGCTTACACCAAACATATCTCTGATGGGGGCAAGATTGAGAGAAAGGCCTCTCCTGCAAATCTCAAAAGCCAGGCATACTAATATGGGAGCATATATTACAGTTGCATAATTTGGATCTTCAACATAATCAAGGATGGGGTACCTGTGGTCCTCCAGATATTTTCAGTTTCTACCCCTCAAGACCTTGGCCACCATGACTAAAAGTATGGAATTTTAAAAATGGACTTATATTTTGACATTTGGTCAGTTTTTATAGAAATGTACACATACATTGTTATTTTTCTCCCTTTAGTGTTTTTATTTTACTGCTTTTGTTATAGTAGAACATTATTGTATGTAACTGAGATGCCTTTCAAATGCAAATAGACTTTTTTATTTAAAGAACTGGGATAGTTTTAGAAAATCAAAGGTTACCCACTTCTGGTACAGAAAATACACAAGAACTTGAGGGGAAACCATGTGTTTCTAAATTGCAGAACAGATTGTGGGAAATGGATTTCTAAACTGCACAATGTGATAGTTTAACTATTGTTGGGTGGAACACAGCTTTCCATTTTATGTCCAGTGAAGAGTATTAAGCAAGAGTTGCTCCAATGTGAAATCATTAGTTTTTCTTCCTCTAAATCCAAATACTGTACTAATTGCCACCTTGCTGTGTTCATACAGTATTAAGGCTATCATAGCCATGGTAACAGTATGCAACATTAAATGGGATACACATCATATTGCAGAAGACATTAGTTTTAGTTCTTTGGGCAGTAGGCAAGTGTTTATTTACAGCCACTGCAATGCATAGGTCAAAAGTAAACTTTCGATGCAGACCTCTGAGTAATACTGGCATGCAGGGACATTTAATGTGCTGTTATCTTGTAGCGGGGTTTATGTATCTCTCTCTATAATTAATTTCAATGCAGGACAGTTTGCTAATCCACTGACACAAATAAAAAGCGCAAATTAAAATTTCAACATGCAATTTCACAATGCTCCATTTGCATTTCAAAATTAAATCCATAATAAAAACTTTTGTCTGCTTATAATTGGACTGAATTTTTGTTAAGGGCTAGAGATAAATATCTATATAAATACCCTCTCTGTTTTATTTTTTTAAATACATTAAATAATGAAATGCTTCAGAATGAGGCACACGAAGTCTCCTTTTTGGCTTTTCATGATAATTGTCACATGAAAGAACAAAAAGTGTCAGGGTGTCATTTGTAAGATAATGGTTAGACACTGAAATAATGCCAATATTATGACATAAATCTTATCATTAGTCCAAACAAGCGTAGGCCCATTGGCTTAATGGAATTTATCTAATGCTGACTTACTATTCAACAACTAACACAGTGGGACTGCTCTAACTGGGACTATCCAATTGGATTCAGGCTCAAGTTTCAAGCTTCCCAAAAAAGGTAGCTTCATGTTTGCTTTTATGAGTCCATTTTGTTATAACTGCTTTCCAGAATGCTTGGCATCATGATTTGAACATAAGCCCTCCCAGTGGCAAAATTTATCAAGGAGAAGGTGAGGGGGAAAGTTACACCCGTGCTCAGTACCACCCGCATTGTGGGACTAAATCTTATTACTCATCCCAAATAGTGAAAAACCATTGAATCAATGGATAGGAGACCAGATACCCAGACTTTGTCTTGATTGGCCAGGATACTCTGGGGGGCAGCTTGGAATAACTTGGTCCTGCAGCCACTCCAACCTCCTCCTCCCCTCCCCTCCCCCCGGTTACTTGCCCCTTCATTTTCTTTGTGATTATTTGGGGAAAAACAGAATGCTCTAAGATACTGGTCTTCTTTTCCATCCACTTTACCTCAACAACCACAACAGGGAGGAGCGTGAAGAGCAGAAACACCCACTGTGCATTGCTTACTGTGCAATGGGACAAGAAGCAGCCCCGCTGGCACATAGACAATTAGTTGCACAATGTTGAAATCCAGATTTTCATCACGCAGGCATGATGTAGGAATTTGCTAGTATCAGAAGCAGTATGCATCTGGAAAATCACTTTCTGGGGAACTCAAGCAGGCAGGTGTTATTCCACATGTCCTACTTGTGGGCTTCCCATGAATGCTAATTTGGATCACCGTGTAATAGAATGAGCACAGAACTTGTACAAGATGGTCTTTTTGTCCTGTTCTTCTTCTGTTCATAGAATCATAGAACTGGAAGAAACCACAAGGGCCATCCAGTCCAATGCCCTGCCATGCAGGAATACACAGTCAAAGCACTCCTGACAGATGACCATCCAGCCTCTGTTTAAAAACCTCAGCCTTGTTGTCTATAAAGTTGACTCTGCCCTAACGTTCTTTTTCTGGGGTAAATCACAGCTATTATATGTCTACTAGACATGGATAGATCTTTGAAAGGTGTTTTTTTTTTTATTCTAGCTCCCAGGATCCTCCAGCTAATAAGGCTACGAGACAGAGAGAGACAGCGAGACTGAAAGGGAGAAAAAACTTATCCAAGTTTTGTTATGGAGGAAAATATATCAATAAAACAGAGGGAAATAGATAAATGGGGATCTTGGTGTCCCATCTAGTTTGTCTCTAGGTTCAAGTCAGATTCAATTCTACTCTATCTGTTAATCACTGACATTATTTTTCTCATTCAACATCCAAACTGAATAGAAAGGAACTTTGTTAAATGGGTGTTATTAGGGGGAAAGAGAAGCCTGTGGAAGTTTCTGATCATGCATTGCTAATAACTGATATTTAATTGAGATTGTATCCATAATCTTTTCTTCCTTTCCCCCGATAGTGTTTCATCTCTGTTCTTATTATCTTGTTTTCACTCCAGAATTATCACCCACTGGTTTTCAATTACACAGATGCCCATATTGATTCTCCCCTTGATTTTAACTCACAGCTGAAAAATTACTCATTTAAGCCAATAAAAGCCAATGTTGTTGTTAGTCTGAACTGCCTGCAGAAGAAATGTACTGACAGATGCAAACAAAAGAAGGAGGGCAAATGATAAACTTTGCTAACAAATGAGGTTACCAGTTGCCCAATCCATAATCTGGGTAATCTAAAGTCCTTGGACATGTACTATTTTTTCCTCCTCTTGAAGGTGATTACATGAACTGTCAAATATAGACAAGTTTATTATTGCAAGGCTGGAAAACATAATATGACAATTGCAAAAACATCATATGTCAGAAGTGGCTATTATAGTCTATTTATCACACAGAGAGATATCTTGCTACAGAGAGCAGGAGTGGGGCTGGTAATCCCTATGTTAGCAGAGTGGTGAATCTATTCTGAATTTTAATCTGAAATTTAAAGGAACTCTCCAAGGATTTCATCTGGACAGGTATGGGTTTAAATTAATTTCCAGAAATGAAAAATAGAAGGCTCCCCATGTACCTCCCAGGTTTTCAAATTGGCTGGCTAAGTGTGGCTGGGATCCGGGATGCAGTTGCCAGCATTTTTCATGTGATAATTCCTGGCTGCATCCCGTAAGTAACTATATCACAGCAGAGGGAAATTGCTTATTTTTTTGGCATGTGATAATCTCCCTAGTTGCACCTAATCACATGTAAAAGCATGACTCTGTCTCTCTTCCCTCACAGCATCTATCTCACTGCAGTTTTTGGAGATAGCTCTCCCTGTAACCTGCCCCAGTTAACAATGTGGCTTCAGCTCTGTGCACCAGGTGTAGTTTCCAAACACACTTCAAAGGAAGAGCCAAGTAGGGTGCATTAGAGTAATCTAAATAAGCATGTACCATCATGGCCTAGTCAGACATTTCAAGGAAAAGGCACAGTTGTTGTTTCAGCTTTAAATGTGCAGCGGCACTCCTGGCCACTGCAGAAACCAGGGCATCCAAGTTCCAATTTGAGTTCAAAAGTACACCCAAACTGCAAACCTGCATCTCTACAGTATGTAAGTCAATCCAACACTATCCAAATCCCTATTCCCTACTCAGCCTTTTGACTGATCAGAAGTGTCTCCTGTCTTTGATTTGTTTGTTCTCATACAAACCATCACTGATGCCAGACACTGGTTTAGAACTGGAACAGATTTCTTACAGAACTGTGGTGAATTAAAATGGTGGTCTGCAGACCTCTAGTTGTAGGTTGTTGTTGTTGTTGTTGTTGTTGTGTGCCCTCAAGTCATTTCCAAGTTATGGTGACCCCAAGGTGACCATATCATGGGGCTTTCATGCCAAGTTTCTCCAGATGGGGTTTGCCATTGCCATCCTCTGAGGCTGAGAGATTGTGACTTGCCCAAGGCCACCTAGTGGCTTTACATGGTTGAGCTCGAATTTAAACCCTCAACTCCAGAGTTGTAGTCCAACACTCAAACCACTACACCATGCTGGCTCTCCATGAGTTGTAGATAGACCATTGCAATTTTCCCACACTGTCCCAGAGCAATGCAGGTTCAAGAACATGGTGACACTGACTAAAAATAAAATGTCTGAAGTGAGATGTAGAGATGGAAATAATATTCTTATTACTATGCATTTGCTGGTGGAATAAAAGAATTTTGTGACATTTGGGAAACTCTGTCGGGAACAAGACAAGACATTTGTGCAGTTCTCACCCAGTATTTGCACATCCTGATGTGTTTCAGGAAAGTATTCTGTACAGAAATGCACCTGCATTTTTTTTGTTTGCAAAAAATAGTGAGGGACTTGCCACATATTTTGTCTAAAACAATGACAACACCACCCAGTTTCTAGAAATGCATGGCTTTTTTGCATGAAATTGATTGGTTTTTTTTTGGGGGGGGGGGGGGAATCCATAAATTCTGCACATGAAAAAGATATGTTTCTGGAAACAGTGCTGTTTTTGGGTGTTGATGGGTTTCCATCATCTCTGGCTCTTGAATAAGAGAGGGGGACTTGTTCCCCTAAATTCTTTCATTAGCCATCTCCGCTAATGTTTACATTCCAAGATTCAGTGACCTCATGTGATATCACTATGGGGTTCAACTTGTTCCTTTCCCACCTCTTGCACCACAATGATGAGGGATCCTGTACATATATGTGCACCTACCAGTCAAAGACACATGGAGAGAGAATGGAAGAGAACTTTTAAGAAAAGCTTTCATTCAGTGCAAGCACTTCTACATTAGCAAAGGGTATCTTGCTCATGAAGGCACCTTCCCTGAGGTATTAATTAGGAATAGTTACCAAGAGCACGTTTACACTGATAGGAAAATCCACTTACCTAGTTTTCATTAAATCAAAGGCATAGTCATGCTAGTCTTGATCAGTATGCAAAGGGATCTTGTAACACTTTTGAGACTGAGAGAAAGAGGTTGGTAGCATCAACTTTTATAGACTTAAGTCTACTTTTTGGGTGCCACTTACTGTATATATTCATGAACAGTGGGCCTTTGGTATCCACTGGTGTTTGATTCCAGGGCCCTTCATAGATACCAAAATCCTTCAATGCTCAAGCCCCATTAAATGTAATGGCATAGCAAAATGGTGTCCCTTCTATGAAATGGCAAAATCAAGGTTTGCTTTTTGGAATTTATATTTTTAAAAATATGTTCAAGATGTGGATGGTTGAATCTGTGGATAACGAATCTTTGGGTACAAGGGGCCAACTGTGGACATCTAGAAATTATAGTAAAAAAAAATTAATTCCCAAAACCTGGGTCAATTTATCTATGGGTCAGTGTAAGCACTGTAACCATCATCCCCTTCTCTGAGTAGGGTGGTGAAAGCTGAGAGCTTAGTCTATCCCAGGAACACTTAAAAGAAGCACCAACCCCACTCTACTCTCACCACTGTGGCATTGCTTCTAGCCTCGGCAGAAAAATGGCAGTTGTGGAAGCTCTTTGATGCTTCCCCATAAAGGCACACTGAGAGGAATCAGGCTTTGAAGGATTTGAATAAGATATTTATGTATGTTTGTCCTTTTTTTTGGGGGGGGGGGTTAAAATCAAACAAAGTAATCACATTAAAGTTAAATCACTGCTAATGTAGTCACCATTTTCTTTGTTTTGCCTTTTTATCTTTTTTGACATGTACACATTTTGATATGACCTGTGGATAATTGAAAGGACTTATTCACAGGTCATATCAAATCTATAATTTTGCCCCCAAACCTGCCCTTGGTTTATACATGAGGTCAACTTGTGATCAAGTATATATAGTAAGTCTACAAAAGCTTATGCTGCCAACTTCTTTTTCTTAGTTAGTCTCAAAGGTGCTACAAAATCCCTTTGCATATTTTTCATTATGTGAGGGACTGATTTGTAGTATACCATATTGATAATTCTTTTCATTATTGCTCTGTTCCTTTTGTAGATTTGGTTTTGTACTACATGGAAGAAGATAGGTTTCACAGCTGACTTTTGCAAGCACAGAAGAGCTTAGAAAAGTTACTTTTTTGAAGTGTAACTCCCAGATTTCCAGCCAACATGGTGAGTGGTCATTCTCCCTGTGTGTGTATACATGTGTAGGGGCCTTCAAGTCAGCAGTTGACTTATGGAGACACCATGAATTTCACAGGATTTTCTTACCCAAGGAATACTTGGAGGTGGTTTTCCTTGTTCCTTCCTCTGAAATATAACCTTTAGTACATGGTACCCATGTATGTGTCTGTATGTGTGTGTGTGTGTATAATTATATCTAGGGAATGGTGTGTGTGTATATATGTGTGTGTAAATATGTGTGTATATAATTATGCCTAAGGGATGCTGTGTGTGTGTGTGCATCATATTTTCCCAATATGGAAAGCAGTTTACAGAATATTAAAAACAGAACAAATTAAAAATACATAAAAGCAGCAATACTCTGTACATGTTATTTTTAAAAAGCAATTAAGCTATGTGTGATTTTAAAAAGGAATTAAGCAATCCATAGAATTAAAACCCATTTTAAAATTCATTAAAAGAGAAGATACCAACACAATAAAACAGCACACTATTAAAAGCCCATTCCAGTCAGTTTCCTAAAAGCCTGCTGCAACAAGATAGTTTCCACTTGACAGTGGAGGGACAGCAAGGTGAGAGCCATTCTAGCTTCCCTAGTGAGAGAATTCCAAAGCCTGGGAGCAACCACAGAGAAGATCCTCTCCCTTGTACCAAGTGTGCCTGGGAAGAAGATGGGGTTGAGAGAAGACACTCCTGTAAAGACTTTAGAGCTCAGGGAGGCTACATAGTCTGGACCAGAGCCATATAGCGTAGTCTGGGGAGTAGGGAAGGAAGGAAGGAAGGAAATTAGTTTCCCAGGTTTTGAGTCATACTGAATCAGCTCACTTTTCTTTTTTGTATCATGTATTCATTCCAACCCTACCTGCAGCATGATTATGATATAAACCTGCACAGAATGAGTCAGGCAAACCATTTTAGAATGAATCCAGACAAAAACTCTCCAATGTCACATGGATGTTTCTCACCCCTAGAGGGAAAATGCACATTGACAATCCTGGCAAGGACAGACGCCACACATTTAGCATTAACATAAATGACACAGAGCAAGCGCCTTGGCCATTAGCCAAAAATCAAAGGCAGTGTCGAGCATTTTGCAAAAGGCGGACAATATCACCCACATTGATATTGACAGTCCTAGCTGAATGTCTCCTACAAAAGAAGAAATTGGATCAATACAGGGTGTGGTTTTTTAAAAATAATAATAATAAAAAAGCTTCAGAAGAGAAAAAAACTGTCTGGAGAATATGAATTTGAAATCCACTCTCCAAGGTGAAACAAGTAGTGGCTGCCCTCACATAAAGCCCATGGTTAACCTTAAAGAACCAAACAGGGGAAAAAAGAAAGAAAAGAAATGGATTGGCAGTCTTGAAAAATGGGATTGTTTAAAGAGAGTTGCAATCAACAGGCCCCACTGCAATAAGGTTTAAATAATAAACGGAAAACTTCCAATCTCCCTCATACATATTGATTTTATCAGTCTCTGTGGTTCAAATGGATGTATGTTCTGCGTGGCTTAACAGCCAAAGTCTTTTCCCTTCATGTTTTGTTACTGAAAGGCAATCCATGCAATATGCAGGCTTAAGAGAGCAACTTTGGGAAGTCTTTGTATGATGATGATTGGTGCTATATCTTGACCTCTTTCGCATCCTTTCCAAGCAAAACTCACATAGAAGAAATACAGTATAAAAAATAGCTTGTATATCAGCAGTGTAAGGTTTCATCTAATTATGATCTTGTGCCATCACAGCAGGCTGCACCAGTAAATTTTTAGCCCTTCTCTACTAAAAATACATGATATGACTTGTGTGATTTTGGTTTGTAGCAAAAGATCTGGAAACCACATCCTATGAGGAACAGCTTAGAGAATAGTGTCACGGGATCCCCTTCCAAAGGCCAGCACAAGGCTTGTGGGTTGTTTAATTCTCACCTCTGTTCTAAAGTTATGCTTCCCCATCTTTTCAGCTTAATGGGGAACCTAACCTCCTAGGTAACCCAACCAGCTAAACAGCTATGGATTTATGGCATTTGGAAGAGGAAGATAAATATACTGATTTAGCAAGTACAGCAAGGGAGGATACAAGAAAGGGATAAAAAAAAGATAGTACAGCCTTTGGCCTATGTTATCTTCCTATATGGAAGAGTGTCAGAACTCTGATCATACTCTTAAATATAATTCAAAGATATAGCCATGTTAGTCTGGAAAATTGGTATGCAAAGAGATGTTGTAGCATCGTACATGGATCACCGTTTAAGTGAGCTGTCAATTTCTGTTTTACTGTACACTGCCTCTAGGTAATTTAGATTAGTTTAAGTTACTGTAAACCATTTTAAACTGTTCCAAGTTGTTTTGAAGTGTTTGTTATTTTATACCCTTTTTGGAGATTTTTATACACATGGTAGGATATAAATAGTGTAATAAATAAAATTGCAGTTTGCAATCAAACAGTTTATTTCCTTGGATGCCAGTTCTATTTGCTTTCTATGTAGCCTTACTTTTAGTCTGTTGAGCTGTCATGACTGATGCTGGCTACAGCATCCAAACAGTATTTTACTTAGCCTAATGGTCTGTGGACTGTTATAAAAGGTTATTGTTTTTATTTTATAGACCCAGTGGAAAAGAATTTCATATTAATGAAGGCTAATGTTTCATGGATTATGTGGATCCTGCAGTTTCTTCCAGACTTCCTGATCCATGATTACTATCCATGATTCCACAATTCAATTATTACTATCAATAAGAAACTTTGTAGCAGGTTCTGTAATGGTATGAGAAAGCAACCTGAACTAAGTGAAGAGGAGCTGCTGAATTTGTACAGGGTGGTCTGAGTCTGTCAAGGCCAATCTTGCCTTGCTCCTTTTTTGTATGAATCATGTTGCAAGCTCCAAAATGCATGGATTTTTGATCACAGATTGTGTTCACTTTCACCTTTGTGTCTGGAAGATTCAGAATAGGTACATTTTAATTCAAATAAGAACCCAATGAATTTTCTCACCCATCCTTAAATTTGTCCTGGACAGGATTGAACAGAGGAGCTTGACAATGAAAGTTCACCATTAAGGCAAGTGGAAGTAACAATGAGGTTACTGCCTGGCTCATGAACCAACATTTGGCCACCTGCTGTTAATGAATGTCAGGTATTGAAATCCCCCTTCCTTTTAGCAAAGGTCATCCTGTGTATTGAACTACCTTTGTGTATTGCAAAAGGAACAAAATCGACCTGACTCAGACAAGACTGTTTTATGTTTCCACTTGGATAAGAGAATTTAACTCACATGACAAACTGCCAGGCTTCCCTTGATTTTTATTTTTAAATGGAAAATTACTCTTTGCAACTCTTTTGATTTCAGAAATAAAGCAAAAAACCCTAAAATGAAGTCTGAATTAATTACTCTTGGCCTTGGATTGGGTTTGCCCTGAAAGTTTCTGAAGTTTTATGAGTGTTTGGATAGTGTGTGTGCATGCGTGTGTGTGAGAGAGAGGGTGAGTGAGATACATCCATCACTGAATCTCAAATAAGAAATAACCAGAGTGGACCCCTGAAGGAGGAAGGAGAATCCTGTAGGAAGGAAGACATAGAGGCTCTATAGACCGGCACTTTGTGCCGGCCTGTAGGCACAGTGAGAGCTAAGCGTCCGGACGCTCCGAGTCCTCACTGCACCGCCCAGGCACCATCTTGGTGCATGCCCATTTACACAGTGTGTGCCATGGTAATGCTCATTGTGTGCAGCACCCAAAAAATGCTGTGCACAAAGGGAATCACCATGGCACACAAGCACGCCTATGGCACCCCTTCAGGGATGCAAAAAGAAGTGGGTTCTTTTTGGTTCCTCTGGAGGCCACGGCGCGTGGTTGCTGCGGCCTCCTTCTGGGGCAAAAACAGGCAGTGTTTAGCTACCCATCTGCACAGCCCCAAACCGCTCGGATTGGTTCGCCACAGGGCGGTATACAAATAAATATTATTATTATTATTATTGTTGTTGTTGTTGTTGTTGTTGTAATTCTGCCTAGAGCTTTATAATATGTGTATCAGGTCCCCCATGATGTTCTTGCAAGCAAGCTGGTGAACTCTGAGATAAATGGATTCACAATTGGTTGACTGACCAAACTCAGAGAATGCTCACCAATGGATGCTCTTCCTCCTGGAAAGAAGTGACCTCCTTCTTTGGAGGTTCCTGAAGAGTGGTTGGATGTTGACATCCTACAAGAATGTTTTAGTTGTTTATTCCTGAAAGGCAGGGGTGGTCTACATAGCCTTTGTGGACCCTTCCAGTTCTAAGATTCTAAGATCCTGTTCTCCTGATGCAGGATCTTGGCCATATATTTGTTGATGTGAAACTAGTAGGAGTGGGATGTAGTGGATTTCCTCCTATCTTTTCTGACCTGGTATTAGGAGAGAGAATAAGTGATGGATTAATCAAAAACAATGTTTTGGCAACCCAAATTTAGAGATGTGTGCAATCCTAGAAATGTATTTTTCTTTGTAAAGGGGATGAAAGTCAAGCCTGCAATTTCAAGAAGCAGATGCACATAAGTGAATGAGAAATGCATGGAAATTAGTTAGCAGAAGAGTGAGTGACAAAAGGTGAAAAGAATTGCAATATATGCTGTTCTAGACACACCCTTGTGTTTTAAAAAGCCCTAAATACACTGCTGTTGAAATCACTGGATATGATGTTTAGAGCAAGTCAAATGCTATTTTCCTTGAAGATACAGATTCACTTGTCAGATCAGACACCAGGGAAAAATACGTGCATGTTTTGATGTTCAGAGAGATAAAAGGGACTGGTTAAAACAGTTGACACTTTTAGTTTGATGTCAGAAGCGAGACTAACAGTGTTACAGAATTTATTAATGGTTAATGGGTGATGAATAGGGATTGAGGCGACGTAACACTAGCATGCATGTCAGAAGTTTGGATTTCCTAAGAGAGCATTCTGATTCAAAGTCAATGGTACTAATAGTCAATGGGCTATCTTATGGGGTGTGTGCAGGACAAATAACCTGTCTTGCACTCCTCCAAGCTACTCCATTGACAGTTTCGTAACAGAGGGCCCCAGGTAACAGGGGGCAGTTGGGACAGTTTCAGGGCCAGGATAAGCCAGGTTGCTCTCAGGGTACTCTGGCCCATACAGACACCACTTGGGAAGGCTGTCTCCAGGGACGTAGCTAGGATTTTAGGAAGGGGGGGGTCCAGACTAACTGCCATCATTATAATGGGGCTTGGGTGCGGCGGTGCAGCAGCACACACCATTCATTTTTCTAATGGAAGGGGGGGGAGTCCGGACCCCAAGAACCCTCCCCTTGGCTACGTCCCTGCTGTCTCCCATGTCCTCACCAAATATGCATATGTGTTGGTGATGGTACAGGGAGAACTTCCCCCTGCAGATCTGAAAACTCAGCCAGGCTTATATAGCATCCTATACAGTCTTTCAGATAGCTTGGGCCCAAGATATTATTTATTATCTGCCCTTTTCCCAAACTGGTGCTCAAAGATTCAAGTTAAAACAAGTATAATATAGTTTAAACAGGAAATTCAATCTTGTTCAGACATAATGCCCAGACAGACCTGAGGATCCTTTGACTTACACAACTATGGGGATATGGTGGGAACTGAATGGAATCCAGCTTGTCTTGGGCACATGACACCCCAGGTGTGAGGAAAACACCTACCATTAAACAATCTGCAGCTCTCCAGACCACCACGAGTTGACATCAAGTGCATGAAATGAAGAGAGTCTATAGTTCATGCATCTACTCTGAATGGCTAGATTTGATCTATGTCATCTCCATTAGGCTGTTGGGTATGTGGGGCAGCAATTTGGAAAGTGGAATATCACTTCTCAGCTTTTTGGCTAAGATCAAGCATGGAAAGTGGGATAAGAAAGACCTGCATGTGTGACTTTGGGAGCCACAGCTCAGTCATGGCAGACAAAATTGGGGAAACTGGGCAAAGAGGTGGGACTTAGTAGCAGAGTTTCAGAAAAGTCAAGAAATATAACCTTGGTAACTTCTGCTCAGTATAAGATAACTTCATACAAGAAGGTTTACGGCAATCTGCGGAAGTTATCATTATTATTGTGAGTGTTTTGAAGTTTGATAACTGTGGCTCATTTGGTCTTTGCCAATAACCCCCTAGTTCAATCCCATGCCAGTTCCAGCTGTCCAAAAGCTGCTGCATGAATTAGAGGACCTTGGAAAGTGCACTGAATTGACACCAATAGAAGCGTTTTCAGCTAACTGATTTTCACTGTCATCTCTCTGCAGCTGCACCCCAGTTGGTTTTCACTGATTTGTGTCACTGCCTTTTTCAAGTACAGTTCTCCACAAGGGGTAATGGGATCTTTTGCCTCTAGGTGGTTATAAGGGGGGGGGGGGACGGTGCCACCTGTAATTGCTATAGGGTAGATGACAGGAGTGGGTGAAATCTATGCGAAGAGAGGTAGTCTGACAGAGATAAAATCCGATTAGACTCCAGGGTATAATCATTGAATAATTAAACCAGTTCAAAAGCTCCCAGATGGTTTTGTCTTTTCCAGACAAGAGCTAAGCTTGGATTCAGACACAGCCGTATTTAGAGTAGGCCCACTGAAATCAACAGGACTACAATTCTATGATGTCTGCTCTAAGCAGGATTAAGTCTGAATCCAATCCATTGTTCAAAATTTGTATTAAACCAAAGTCTTCTTGTTGTTGTCAGTGATGACAATAATGCCCTTTTAATGTAAAATGAAACAAAAGGGAGTTGTTCTAGCAACTGCAGACTTCCACTTCACACTGAACCAGTGACCCACTTCTCTTTACCACCTCCTATGCAGTTTCACTCTGCATCATTGATGAAAGCTTGGAGAACCTTCAAAACACTCACAATGATATTGAACCTGAAAAAAGTTGTGCAGTCATTGGAAATGATTCAATTGAACCAAACCTCATTGTTGTAAGAAAATGGACCGGAATTTCACCCCGTTACCTCCACAGGAATGAGTGAGTGAGTAGGAAGCAGGTGGTCAAGCTCATTCTGCATGAAACCACAACCAATTTCACTATTACTTATGTATTCGTCTGAAGAATCTATCTATCTATCTATCTATCTATCTATCTATCTATCTATTATCATCTTCCTTCTACCTTTAGTACAAAATTAAATATTAAAAGTAAACAAGTTGTAAAAGCATCAAATTACATGTAGTAAGAACAAGTATGAAACGGATTAACCAGAGGAAATAAAGGCGTACTGAATCACACAGCCCATAATGTATTAATTGCTTTGAAAGACAATGATGTTTTCACACTATACTCTTAAAGTGCTACCATTCCACTTGACTCCTCTAGCTGCCTCCTGTTGCATTCTGGGATTGGAGTTTTAAGGAGGGGTATTTAGATTCTCAGGCAGAGAACTCTGCCTGAGAATACCCCTCCTTAAAACTGCCAATCCCAGAATGCAACAGGAGGCAGCTAGAGGAGTCAAAGTGGAATAGTAGCACTTTAAGAGTATAGTGTGATAAACATCATTGTGGTGGCCACCATGTTGAATTATTTTCATTAATGTGGAGGATGAGTGATGGCCACATTCTTGGATGGTTGCAAAAAAGACTGGTTACATCCATGAAGAATGGTTATTTGTCATGAAGTCTCGGTTACAGCTTGGAAACCTTCTCTTTTTGGACTATAGCTCATGACTTTGCCAAAATAACTCTGTAGCCCCCCCCCCCCCCCCCAGAATAACTTTCTGAGTTCTGGACTCAATATGTGGGCTACTGGGGAGGAGGGTGTGTACCTTATGTCCTGTTGGGGACTACCCATCGAAACTATTGGCTGCTGTGTGAACACAATCCTGGACTAGATCAAGCTTTAGTCTCCTCCAACCATGTTCTTATGTATGTAGACTATCTGAAATAATGTATCTCCATATACAATCCTATATGGGTTTTGAAGATCTTCGGAGAAGAGCCAAGATCTTTGGGGGAAGGCTTTCTCTCAGTCTCACCACCATCACAGGAACAAATGGTGCAGATTCAAAAGAGAGTGTTCTTGGTAGATGCTCCTAGGCTATGGAATCACGTCCAAGGGAGAATTGCTTGGCCACTTCTCTGCTCTCTTTTCACCAGCATGCAAAGACCTTCTTATTTAAAGCAGCCTTCAGCTTTCAACTATCTAGGCCAGCACATAGGTGGGCTGATTCGTAAAATCTAATAGGTTTTCTAAAATGTGTTTACTGCTCTTTAGCTATTTTGTTCTAATTGTATAAGCTGAATAGGGCCCATCTGGGAGAAAAGCAAGATAATAAATAACTATTTGCAGCAGCAGTCAACATATAACACTACAGTCCACAGAATGGTACATCTGCACCATTCCAATGTGAACAATCTTAGGGATGGCTGAGAATTTTGTTGAAGTTACTTTTTTATCTACAACTACGAACAAACACATCCTAGATGTAGGTAAAAGTGGAAATGACAGATTTGCCTATCCCTAGATCCTACAATGATAGTCCAGAGGTAGGAATTTTGGGACCTTCCAGATATTGTTGGACTACAGCTCACAGCAGTTCTAGCAAGCAGAATCACTGGTGAAGAATCATGAGAGATGTAGTTCAACAATATCTGGAGGGCTACACAATTCCTACCTTTTATAGCCATTTATGTGTGTGTGCCTTCAAGTTGTTGCCAACTTATGGTGATCCCAAGTCATTTACTCAATAGTTATCCACACTGAACATGGTGTGACAGGCAAACATGCTTCAGATTGTGCATGAAAGGTAAAGTGGGGGAAGTGATCTAAATTTCATTTAATATGGTGAGGAGGAGAGATGGTGAGGAACTGTACTCGAAGGAGCAGAGAAAGGTCCAGCAAAAGTAAAATAGGAAAAGAATCATTCATCACTCTGAAGTGGTGAGACAGCCTAATGTGACAACACTTAGAAATGCTGTTCCAGCACACTAAAAATTCAGCAACTGAGCATATAAGTATGTGCAGCTTTTGGAATACAAGCATGCATAAACAAGCCAGGTAATTCTTGTAACATTCTCACAGTGTCAAACACCCAACAGCCTAATAAATATAGATAGCTACCTGCAGAGGCTGCTGGGATAGGCAATGCTACCCAGCTTTGATCAGAGAAGTTACAATCTTCACCTGCTGTTGTAAATTGCCCCGCTCTGCAGTTCTTTCACCTGTTTCTCAAATAGTGCCAGCAGTGTATGTTGAGTGATAGCTCTTACACGAGGGGGAAGAGGCAAGAAGGCCATCCAATGCACACTGTGAGGGCTGATCTTGATTTTCTCCATGTTGCTTGGCAAATATGTAAAAAATGATGCGTGCCCAGATGGCAAGTTATTCACCCTGTATCCAAGTGCCATGTGAGGACCTGTTGTAGCTACAAACTCCCTGTGAATAGAGGGAATATCCTGGTTCTTTGTAATAACCCACTAAATTTGCACTTAGTGTTCCATACCAACTGTCACACATAATCTGGACCTGAATGTCATTGATGCCATGAAATGCCACCGTCTTGGCTGTATGAGCAATAACATAAGGAAAGAAAAATCCTGTTGATGAATGTTTGGGTAAAGCAAAGGGGTCAGTCAGGCAAGGCTGCATCCGATTACCCTACTTTTTAAACTTGTATGCAGAAAATCTCATTTGAAGAGCAAGTTTAGATCTAGAAGTAGATGAAAATAGGAAAAAGGAATATCAACAATCTAAGATATTCAGATGACACCATACTACTAGTGGAAAACATTGCAGACTTGGAACAATTAAGTCAAAGAAGAAACTGCAAAAGCAGGCTTAATTCTGAACTTACAGAAAACAAAAATAATGACCACAGAGGCTCTACATAAATTCAATCTAGACAATGAGGAAATCAAAATAGTCATAGATTTCCTGTATCTTGGATCAAATATTGACAAAAAAGGGAGACTGCAGTCAAAAATCAGAAGAAGACTAGGAATGGGCTGCTATGAAAGCCCTGGATAAGATCTTAAACTGCAAATATTTACAACTGAGGACTAAAGCTAGACTCGTCTAAGCCATGGTATTCACCATCATCATGTACAGATGTGAGAGCTGAACAGTGAAGAAAGTGGATAAGAAGAAAATTAACTCATTTGAGCCATGATGCTGGAGAGGAGTGCTAAGGATACCATGGACAGCCAAAAAGACAAACAAATGGGTCCTTGAACAGATGAAGCCAGAACTTTCCCTGGAAGCCAAGATGATAAAACTCAGGATGTTGTACTTTGACCACATCATAAGAAGGCATTGCTTATTTAAAAGACAATAATGCTAGGAAAGGTAGAAGGTAGTATAAAGAGAGAAAGACCACATGCCAGATGAATAGACTCAATTAGGAGGCCATAGGCTTAAATTTATAAGACCTAAGAAGAGCAGTGGAGGATAGGCAGGTTGGAGACGTCTCATACACAGGGTTGCCATGAGTTGGAGGCAGTTAACAACAATAATGAAATATAAGAGTGCATTTAAACAGTGGCAGCTGGTTGCTTACATAGTGATGAATCCATTCCAGATTTTAATCAAACTTTTATGGCAAGGTGCAATCCCCCAATAGGTTCAACATTTTGGATAGCTGCAAGAGCAGATTCACAACCCCATTGACCTGCAACCTGGTTGCCACTTTAGTATGCTGAAGGTTGACAAAATGTTAGTCTTAAAAAGAAGGAACATCCCATTTTAACATTCATCCTATTCGAAACCACAAAATGTCATCACAAATTGTTTTCTTTACAGTAAGAAACCAAGATATATATATTTGGGAATTGATTCTCCCCTTTTTTACATGTAAGGGACTTACCCTGTGAAGACATTTGCATAGTGTTGGTGCAGATGATGCTTTACTTAAGTATTACAGATTTGCCTGGCAAAACCTGAACTCATTTCCAGAGTAGTGAAGCAAGTGCTAGCTTTGCAACAGTGATCTCAAAGACAAAGTGAAATCAAAGTAAAGTGTAGCAAAGGACAACATATGTAATGGCTAATGTTGTTTACTCTCAAATAGCAAGAATTGAAGGTTTTGATCTTTGTTGACCTCATCTGATCTAAATCCCTCAGAATTATATATGGATGAGATCCTCCAAACAACACACTGTTGTAAATGTTGCACCCCTGTCCTAAACTGCATATCTGCACACCAAGTAAGTGTTGATCTTTGTAAACCTAATGATCAAATTAAAATATATACATGTAGAAAATTGGGCAAAATATTAAGTCTGTGTTGGGTTTTACCTGCTTGATTTCTAAGTCGAAAGTGCTTCTTTTCAGAATGTGAGTAAATGAGAAAAAATTCTCAAAATATCTTAATTGTAAAAATGTCACCCTTCCCCCACAGTTCTGTTCTGTACCATAATTTCTCATTCTTACAAGTTTAGTATCATCCCCCCCAACCCGAGGAAGACTTCTTTTCATTTTCTAGAGCCAAGAAAGGAACATGAAGGAGGCATGGTGTTGCCATAATTAATCATAGTCCGTCAGAATTGGCTAATGTTATTGTTGGAAAACAGAATTGATTTAGATTTGATTGATTTTTTGGAAAGCTAATATGGGTGATCCAAGCCAATTACAAATAGCAGAGTGAATGGATTGTTACCACAATGTATTATAGCCAACCAGATTTATCCATGTGTCAGTGTTGTAGAAGAAAACCAAAGCCTGTTCAGAGTGAGAGCAACTTTTCCAGGATTTTTCATATGATCTCAGAGATCAGAGAAAGAGCAGGATGGCAAACTAAGTCTATAGATATTTTTGGATTTATTTATTTATTTATGAATATCTGGATATTGTCAGAATAGCCTACATCTCCTTTCTGCTGTATATGGCATTTCACATGGTCTAGTGGTTTGAGCATTGGACTATGACTCTGGAGACCAGGGTTTAAATCCTGGCTCAGTCTGGTAAACCCACTGGGTGATGTTGGGCAGGTCACACTCTCTCAGCCTCAGAGGATGACAATGGTAAGCCCCCTGTGAAGAAACCTGCCAAGAAAACCCCATGATAGGGGTTTATAGGGAATACCAGGTACTGGAGGCCAGTACTTTTAAGACTATCTAATGTGAGGGAACAGCAGTTATTTTGTCCCAGTATACCAAGGACCAGTACCAAATTTGTGCCCATTGGCAATAACTGTCCCCCCCCCTTGTTGCAGCCAGCAGCTTGTGGACTGGCACCAGCTCATGGACTACCACTTTGAGTAGCATTGATGTGTAGGCTATATGCCAGAGGCAATGGCAAATTGCAACATGTTTTACGGGGTGAAGGGCAGGGTATAAATACTCTAAATAAAATAAATAAACAAATCACCTCAAAGAATACCCAAGAAAATGCTATGCAATTCATAGACTCTCCATACGTTGGCAGGAGACTTGAAGGTGTTTGTGTGTGTGCACATGTGTGCACACATACACAAACACACATTAAATTAATTATGGCCACATTGGAGGTTAAACATGGAGTGTGTGTTCCTTACATCAATGCTTGAAAATACTTCTCCTAGAGCCTGGGAAAGATTGATTGATTGATTGATTGATTGATTGATTGCATTAAAACTTCCAGAATTGTTGGCTGGGCAGGCAGGGTCTGCTAGTACAAAAAAAGTAACTTTTCCTGAGCCCTGTTCTTCCCCACACGCTGCTCACAAGCCTCACTGGCTCTAGTTAGATTTCTATTTTGAACCAGTGATTAATTAAGAAGAAACATCTGAGGGATTCCTTATTCTACATGTATTTCAACGGGATGCTTGTGCTGCACTGTGTTTCCTTCGTATCCTTGCGTTCAGTGACTGTGTTTCCTTCGTATCCTTGCGTTCAGTGACAAACGCTTCTCCACATCCTGAAACAAGAATTATGAGTGGTGCTGCACCTTGTTCTGACACTGCACATTTGGGATGATGGATGAGGAAAGGGATTTAATTCATCAGCCACTTAAAGATGATGGGGACAGGAGGGAGTCCTTAGCAGCAGCAGGAATGATTGAATGCTGCATTTCTAGAAGCTCTCCACTAGAGGGAGACTGCAAACCCTTCTTGAGTCAAGTCAGTGAAATCACAATTTACATCTTCTCTTTTAAATGTGTGCAACAGTTAATTAATACAACTATCTGATGTAGCAGAAAAAAATGTAACAGTAAAAACAGTATTGTATAATAAAAAGCCTAGATTGGGGGAGTAGCCCAGCTAGAGCTATTTGATAACCAATTAACAGCCATAGTTCCATGCTACAGAATCCTGGGATGTATAAAGACGTACATTTAGACGTTTCTGCTAGAAAACTCTACTGCAATTCTGAACTGAGCAACAGTATTAGTGATCTTTGAAAGCGAATTCTAAGTACCTCAGGAAACTGCAAATCACAGGATTAAATAGGATGGAGAAATAGCATTTAAAAGTGGTAGCAGGCATTTATCACATTGTAGCATGAATACACCCCTGGTGGAAGTGTACCTGCTTCACAATCCTTTTGTTTTGAATTAAAACCTTTTGTGTGAACAGTACCTATGCTGGGTGAATACAACTCAGTGGCAGCCCTACTATTAGGCAGAATGTGGCAGAAGATTTTGTGTCAAGGGGAAAAAAATCAAACAAGACATCACTGTTATTAAAATTATTCTTATTTTGTTTTTATTACCTGTGTAGGATGGCTCTGAGAGTTTCTTTCTGAGGTATAAAGGTACCAAATTAGTTTAAATGATCTTAGGTGACAGTTTTCAGCTGAAACAGTAAAATATACCAAGTCTGCACTGGTATGACTCTGAAAGAAAAGCAGGAAAGTAGCAGTCTGAACCTGAACAGAGATGCGGCATTATTGATCCAAAGCTCCGGATACTGAAGTCCCACTGAGATCAAGCATGGGTTTAATTTCCCTCATGGAAACCAATGAGACGTCAATCCATCAGCAGTGTTCAATCTCATGTTACCCAACATTATGCCTAGATAGATTAGGATTAAATCCAACATTATGTCTAGGTAAACTGACCCACAGAAATGACAGGGACTCAGAAGTAGCAATTAACAAAAGTCCCTTTGATTTCAATCTATCTATTCTAGATAAGACTAACATTGGATGTAGCCCATATTTATTGAAATTATGCTCCATTGATTGCTTTCAAAGCAATATCTTCATAACGTTCTTTGGCAATAAATGTGTAGGACAGTTTACAGTTTGCTAAAGCTAAAACCATTTGGGTCTCATCAGAAAGTATAGCATTCCATCAGAAATTGTATACTGAAAACTCACACAGGTTTATATTGGAAGATATTGGGATATATGATTTTTCAGATAGTCTGGACCTGACCAGAAACCAAAATTGCAGGGAGCTTAAATTATCTTGATATCTGCTGGGAGACTCCCTCTGTTAAGCATAGGCTCTCCAACAAATTCTTGAGGTGCCTTGCAGATAATGTCCTTTTCCAAAATGTGAAGGAAAGAACAAGGATATTACAAATCCTAGACTTGATCTTAATCAACAGGGAGGAATTGGAATCAAAGCAGTTGGTAGTTCAGAGGAAACTGGCCATTTAATTCAAGAATTCATGATTATGGGAAAGGCCAAAGAATAGTATAGTTAAACATGAACTTTGGATTTCAGGGAAACTTATTTGATCAAACCCAGGGAAATTCTGGGCAGAATCCTATGGCTAGAGACATGAAAGGAAAAAAACACACAGCATGAGTGGGATATCATGAATAAGGAACTGCTAAAAGCACAATCATAAACAATTCCATGGCAGAAAAGAAACCTGAAAAACATCTGAAAAAGCCAATGTGGCTGTACAGTAAACTTGAAGAGGATCTGAAAAGAAAGATCATGTACGTAAAAAGAATGGATACAAGACTGAATCAGCAAAGGAGAATACAGATGTGTAGCCCAAGCCTGCAGGAATAGTATAAAGAAAACTAACACTTAGGATGAGCTGAGAGGCTAGGCAACAAGGAGCAACAAAAAGTTTTTAAAATATATATTTGAAGCAAGAGAATGACAGCGGAAGCGGTAGGGCTGCTGCTTAGCAAAGATGGTAACTTTCTACAGATCACATTGAAAAGGCAGAACTTCTCAGCATCTATTTTGTTTCAGTTATTTCCCCAAAAGAGGGCTATGTGCTTCTGTGCATTAGCAGATGCCTTGGAGAGGAGTCAGGGTTGCTGCTAAAAATGATAAGAAATTAGCCAGGAATCACCTAGTTAACCTAATATCACTTAAAATCTGCATGGCCAGATGAACTGCATTCCAGAGTATTGAAGGAACTTGCTGACATATTTGCAAAACCACTTGCCATCATTTTTGTTTTAGAAATTTGGAAAAAGGATGAAGTGACAAAAGACTGGAGACAAAAATACATTATCTTCCCTTCAAAAAAGGCAAAGAAAAAATATCCAGGAAACTATAGGCCAGTCAACCTGACCACAGTACAAGGAAAAATATTAGAACAGATTATACACAAGTCTGTTTGCAAGTATCTTGATGATAATGCAATGATTAGTAAGAGCCAGCATGGGTTGTCAAGACCAAATCCTGCCAAAGTAATTTTATATTCTTTTTTGATCAGAATATAAGGTTAGTAGGTGGCAGGAATGCTGTGGATATCATTTATCTGGACTTCAGCAAAACATTTCATATGGCCCCCCTATGAAATTTTGATTAGCAAACTGACTAAATATGGATGACATATATCCAAAGTTGGTTGGAAAACCATGCTCAAAGCATTTTCATCAGTGGATGTTCTTCAGATTGGAAGGAGGTCTCAAGTGAAGTGCTAAATCAGTGATTTAGATGATGGACTAGAAGCTATCCTTGTCAAATTGCAAATAGTGCAAACTGGGGAGGAGTAGCTAACAAATTGGAACAGATTTAAAAAGGACCTTGATAAACTACAAAACTGGACTGAAATTAATAAAGTGAAATTCAACAGAAAAATCCAAAACTCTACACTGAGGCAACAAAACCCAAATGCATAGGTTCAGGAGGCAAGATACCTGGCTCAGCAGTACTATATGTGAAAAGGACCATAGGATTAATGTTGATCATAAATTCCTAACGGTAAGTGCTGTTTGATGTTGGACCACACTTCCTCAAAGAGTGGTGGAGTCTCCTTCTTTTGAGGTCTTTAAACTGAGGCCGGATGGCCATCTGTCAGGGGTACTTTGATTGTGAGTCCCTGCGTGGCAGGACTCACAAGGACTGGGTGGCTCTTGAGGTCTCTTCCAACTCTATGAAGATTATCACAGGGGCTTTCCGCCCAGCCCCCAAAGTAGACTGAAACTTTGGGATTTTTTTTCTTTCAGATTGGGTGGTATCACCTGCCTCCGTGCTCAGACCAGCGGCAACATGACCCAATCTTAGCCATCTTGTCCCTGATCCATCCTAATCCTGTCCTTCACAAAGAATGGTTAAGTCCCATCCTTTGTGAAGGGTTGCGATGCTGCCGGTCTGAGCACGGAGGCATACAATAACACCCGATCTGAATCTCCCCCCCCCCCCCCAAAGTTTCAATCCACTCTAGGGCTGGGTGAAAAGCTCGTGTGATAATCTTCTATGATTCTGTGATTCTACGTATCTAGGTTGAACATGAGCCAGCAGTGTGATGCTGGAGCAAAGAAGGCAAATACTAGCATACATTAATAGAAACATAGTTGAAGTTTCCAAGTTGAAGGAAGTAACAGTCCATCTATATTCTGTGCTGCTAGAACTAATCTGTGTTCAGTTCTGGGTACCTCATTTTAAGAAGAATATAGGCAAGTTGGAGGAGGTTCAGAGAAAAGCAACAAGGATGATAAGAGGCATGAAGTATAAAACATATGAGGAGAGGTTGAAGGAACTGGGCTTGTTCAACCTGAAGTAGAGAAAGTTGAGAGGGGTAATATGGTCACCTTCCTTAAATACTTCAAGGGCTGCCAAAAAGAAGAGGAGGATTCACTGAATCAGTGAGAGACAGAGAGAGAGAGCTTGGTAAGTGAATACTTGTGTAAGTGTCAATGAATCAGGATTTTTTAAATCCCATTGAGTGAACTGGGACTAAGAATTGGATTTAGCCTTGTGAGAATCTTCCCCAAAATAAGAACTGTTCTCTGGTGAGATAGTCTGCCTTGGGAAGTGGTGGAGTCTCCTTTGCCAGAGATATTTAAGATGGGATTGGACAGCCGTCTGTCAGAAATGCTGTAGTTCCACATTTACTGTATCGAGCTATTGGAAGAATTCCCAAAACTGCTTCTTAATCTAAAAATCTTATGATTCTGTTACTCTAAGATCCATCCATCTTCTTCTTCCACATCCACATTTCAGTAGTTAGGATAAACAGTGCAGACTTCTGATTTCATTCTGTTTCTGTCTTTGACATTCTCCTCTTCAGTTGAATATACATTCCAGAGTAAGCATACATTTATATGATGAGGATGTCTTCTTTGGCTTCTGATACCCTTAGTTATTGAACTAAAAAACTAATAACGCATTCAGGGACATGAGAGAAATGGATGAATTTCTCAGTGCAAAGCCCTATGGAGGCTTGAGCAGGGGGAAAAAAGAAAAGAATGTTTGTTTGGAAATATAAAGCTATTTGCACGCAACCTGAGGGGGGGGGGGGGGAGAGGGAGCTGGTCTTATTATACCTGTGTGTGTGGCATGTGAACCCCATAATTCAATACCGCTTTGTAAAGTACTCTATTGTTTTATCTCTTATGCTGCCAGGAATTCCTCCAAACATCACTAACAAAGGCTTGAGAAAGAAAGAAAAAAAGGTTTGGAATAACGTGGCACAAAACAAAACAAAACACCAAACACGTCGTCACTAAAGATAAGAATAAATATTTGCAAACAAGCTCTCTCAGCAGACCAGGCAAAGCGATATAAATACAGTAACTAATGTGTTCTTGAAAAGGTATTAACTTATCTGGTATTTCTGCATATCTGCTTTTTCCAGGAACTAGGTTCATTCATTAACTCGCTTCAGCTGGCATCTTGTCCTGGACATATGCACATGTAAGTTTCTCTTACCTGAACATATGTCCTTCTTTGGATGTTGTGGAATTAGTATTCCCTTCCTTCTCCTGTAGCACCCAGAGCCCTGCTGTACTCAAACAGCCTCTGAAGCTCCTGCACAGTTATTTCATGCTTTATGGCAAGCGGATAGCAAAAGCATCTAGCTATGTCCCTAGATGCAAAAAGGTGACATTAGTGCTGACATCTGCCAGAATTCTCCAATCATTTTACATCTGACTTCAGGAACACAGCCAAATTGAAGAGATCTGGTGGTGCAGTGGTTAAATGCCTGTACTGCAGCCACTCACACACAAACCACAAGGTTGTGAGTTCAGTTCCAACCAGGGGCTCAGGGTCGACTCAGCCTTGCATCCCTCTGAGGTCGCTAAAATGAATACCCAGCTTGTTGGGGAAAATTGGCTTACACATTGTAAACTGCTTAGGGAGTGCTTACATGCACTGATAAGCGGTATAGAAATGTATTTGCTATTGCTATTGCTACTTCTGTGATCTTGCCTGCTCCCCATAAGACATGGAATGGTCACAGCCTTTGGAGACAGTTCAATAAGTTGAGTGGTAGCGGAATATTGTTCATTCTAACATAGATCCACGTGCTGATATATTATGCCACACTGAGCCATACAGGATTGTGGCCTTCAAGTGATAATCTTACATGCATTCAAAGCATGGATGGGAAAGTGAGATTGTGCTACTGTTGAGTAGAAAAAACAGCACCATAAATACAGACAGTCAGAGGTCCTGATTTCTGTAGGTTTCCTGATCTTGAGGATATGTCTATATGGTAACGTATACACACACAAGTTCTATTCCCAATTTTGGCTGATTAAATGGCAAGGAATTTACACACTTGGCCAACGTGGAAATGGGCTCTGAATAAATATTGATCATGGTCCTTTCCCCCCCAAAGGAATTTTACCAACATACATCAATATGGGATACAATTCAAAGTGTCAACGATGAGCTCTACGCCTGAGGCCTAGGATTGTATTCTCCCATAAACCCGTCTTTCTGTTCATCACCACCATATCTGGTGGGAATCAAGGAAAGCACCTTTGTAATTCTATCACCTAGCAATATTGCAGTGCTTGCAATGTTTTGCTCTGGATCACTCTTCATCGAAAGCTCCGTAGAGTCCATCTGCTATCGTGTGAAGGTACTGTTGTTGTTGTGGCAGACCTTTGAAAACTGACTGCTTTTGAGAAAAGAACATTTAATAGATGCTGCATGATATGTCTTTCTTTTTAATGGATTGACTTTAAAATTGCATTCAATTTTATTTATAGTTTATATAGGGATGCAGCGGCTTAGTGGTTAAGATGCCAGTTCTGATGATCAGAGGATCGGAAGGTTGGCAGTTTGAGGCCTGAGTGCTGCATGATGGAGTGAGCTCCTGTCACTAGTCTCTAGTAGTTGGAAAGCATGGAAATGCAAGTAGATAAATAGGTACTACTTCGGTGGGAAGGTAACAGCGCTTGGTGCAGTCATGCTAGCCGCATGACCACCGGATTTGTCTTCGGCAATGCTGGCTCTTTGACTTAGTAATGGAGATGAGCCCCGGCCCCCAAAGTTAGTTATGAGTAGACATTCATGTCAAGGGACTATCTTTACTTTTTTATAGTTTAAATATATTTTCACCTTTATATGTGCATACAGATATGAATTTCTATTTATGTATATTTTAATTTTTTCTAAATAAATAAATAAATAAATAATTTATTTTTCAGGGTTGGCAAAAGTTGGGACTAGTAATGGGAGCTCACTCTGTCATGCGGTGCTTGGATCTGAAACTGCCGACCTTGTGATTGTCAGAGTCAGCATCTTAATTGCTGAGCCACCACAGTGCCATTAAATGCTACCAAACTCTTGTTTAAATAAGAAAGGAAGTCTATGGTCAGACTCTCTAGAATACTGTGTTTCACTATGAAATAGCTCTTCCTATTAGGATGTTCTTCTTTTTTGCAATTTCAATCAGGTCCTACCATGTGGAATAGCAGAAAAAAGCTTTGTTCACGTAAAAGTCCTACAGGCATTTGAAGATGACTATCATATTGCCTTTTTGATCTTCTCTTCTGCAGGCTGCACATACCAATGCTGCCTTATAGGGCTTGGTTTCCAAACCCTTCACTGTCTTTCTTGCCCTTCATTGTTTTAATTCTTGTTATACTGTGGTGTTGAGAACTGAACATGGTACTCTAAATGGCATATGATCTGAACAGAATAAATCGGCACCATTACTTCCTCTCATCTGGCATTATATACATTTGTTTACGCATGTCCCCAATTCTTCCTGTTCCCAGATTTCCCATGGTTCTTTGCTGTGCCAAGGAGAGTGAGGCAGCCTTGTTCTTAAAGGGACACACACACACACACACACACACACACACACACCTACCTCTCTTTCCCTCGAGCGGCTGGTCTCCCCCTCTAATGGAGCCTCTAAACAGCCTATAGGAAAGCTGGTGGGAGAGCAAGAGAGGACGTTTTGGAGAAATGGAGGATATATCCTGGAATAGGAGGGCATCTAGGAGTTTCAGCCTTCACTAAAACCAGGCAGGTTTATGGACCAGCCCTGTCTTCCTTCTCTTTAGTTAGTGTGTGTGTGCGTGCGTAGTTTTATGGGAGTTTGCAAAGGGAAACCTTGGCCTTCTTTCCTCTGAAACATCTTCCGGAGCAGAGGATTTTCCTCCCTGGTTTCCCTTCCTTCTCTGGAATATGTCTGTGTACGCACTTGTCGAAATGACAGTTTCAAGCATGTACAAAAAAGTTATTTCCAAGCTAGCAATGGAGATTTGTCCTCATTCGTCTGAAACCCAAATTCGCTTTCAACCCATTTTCTTGCCTAAGCAATGTGCTGTTAACCCTTTGTTGTGCTCTGTGTGTGATAAGTAGTAGCGAATTTGCTTGCTTTTCTGGGATGGCAACACTTTAACCATTTTTGGGATGGAAGCACATAGGTTCCCATGTGAAAAAATCCTGAGTATCACCATCACAGTCCTATTGATTTAAATGAAATATACATAAAAAGTAAGTGTGTTTAGCCTTAGAACCTGTATTTATCTATATTTATTCCTTTTTTTATCTATCTGTAGGTCTGTCTATCATTGATGCATATTCCCTTGCCCACAAATTGAGAGCAGTGGGAAGAGGGAGAGAGAGAGAATGAGAGAAAGTGAGAGGGTTTTTTTTAATTAGAAAGGCCCTTTTGTAGTCTTCCTTATTCTCATACTTCACTGCTGAAAGCCATTCTATAATTATGGATATTTTGTCTGAGAACTGAGCATCCAAGGAGATAAACACTAGATTCTTTTGAAAGGGACAAACAATGCCCTCATTTGCCAGCAGCTTTGTACTAAGAGCTAAAACTGAGCTTTTAGCAAGAGATCCATGATTAGATCTCTCCATTAAAAATAAAATAAAGACAACAGCAGTTTCAGGAGGCTCCCAAAACTACATCAGAACAGTGGTGCTGGGTTAAGAGTGCTGAAGTGTTTGGCTTTGTTACTGTTTTCCTGGGCAAAAAACTTCCCCATTTCAGCCAGGGAAAGAAGGTCAGGTATCACTAGCACCAGCACCACTTTGTTTATATATTTATATACTGCTTTCTTCCAAGACACTGTGTCCAAATCAGGTTACAAAACAGGGTGAGTCAAAAAGAATGGTGCAAAACTGAATAACAACATCTTTTCTTTGCCTTATTTTTAAAACCACCCTGTATGTAAGAAAAATAACAATGAAAACATGGACTAGAATCCTGTAGATGGTATACTCATGTGCAAATTCACTTGTGCATGTGGCCAGACTTTTCTGGTAGCTGTGCAGTGAACAGGTTCAGTTTATGGTTGCAGAACTGGAGTTCCAAAGGTGTACCATTCCACATGGGTCCAAGTCCTATTGTTAGTCCTGTTTAGAGCCAAGCCAGTGAAAACTAGATTTACAAACATGCTGACTCAATAAATAGTTTGGACAGCAAATCAGCTTCAACTCTCGCTAGAACATAAAATGACAAAATTGAAGCTGTTGTATTACAGACATCATGAGATGACATGACTCATGTTTAGTACAGTGGAAGAGAACAGGAGAATATGAAGACCACATTACAAGTGGGTTGACTTGAGTTTGTCTTGAGTTTGTAAGACCTGAGCAAAACTGTTAATAACAGTTTCTTGAAGGTGTCTTATTCATAGGTTTGCCATGAGTGAAAGCCATACTGATGGCACATAAACACAACAAACTTAATGACTGAGCAATTGAGTCAGTAGGTATAATCTACTTGAAACATGCTATCAGAATTTGAGCCATTCAGTTGCCCATTCTTGGATGGTGCATAATTATTTACCAGTGCCTTCAACACTTCACTTCATTCACTGGGACAGCAGAAACACTCTGCATTCCCTATTTCACAATAGGACTATAAGCAGGAATACTGGCAGGTAACAGAGTGGGTTTCTCAATGTTGGTATTTATCAGAAGGGTGACGTAGTGCAATCACCATTTAACTACATGAGTATAGATTTACACTATGCAAATATGAAATACCTAATGCAAAGGGATCTTGCAGCACCTTTGACATTGACTGAATGATAGAAGTTGGTAGCATGAGCTTTGTAGACCTTGTCCTACTTCCTCCAATCCTTGTGGAAGAGGGGAAGTGGAAGTGGAAGGCCCATTGACAGACCTACAGTATATAGCAGTCTTTCTGTGAAAATGTCCATAGGTAATGGGTATAGAGATGAGGTGACAAGTTCAGTTTTAACAATGGTCAATGGACATTGGGAGACAAGGAAAGGATGTTGCCTAAAGCCAAGATTAGTAAATAACCATAGGAATGAATGTTGGGATGTAGTGCAGGAGCCAAAATGAAGATGTGATAAACTGGCCAAGAGAATACTACTGTAATTCATATGGTTTTCTACAGATCCCAGAACTCCAACTACAAACCTCAGAATTCCATAGCATTGCGCCATGGCAGTTAAAGTGGTGTCAAACAACATTATTTCTGTAGTGCAGATTATACCTAAGAGGCAAACACTAGAACAGGATGGGCCACCATGTCTGTTGGCGCCCACAGTGGGATTTATTATTTCATTTCCTCTAGTGGCATCCAGATACCCATATAGTAGACAAACAAAACATGGTCCGTTCTAGGCTAGAATGGTAATGGCTAAAAAGTGAGAGAATAGTTCATCTGATTTTGAAGAAGTAATCACAATTAACAAAGATTATATTCAGGAGGGGAAGAAGGTGAAGGTTAGAAGATCAGACTGCAGGAGAAAGTAAAAATGCCAAGTTTTCCCATTCTTACTCAAGGGATGTTCTCTAGTGGAAATGACACAAAAAACATTATTTTACACTATAGAGCAGTGTCTTAGGACCCGAACAGACAGGCCAAAATAAAGCTGCTTCGGGTCTCTTTGGAGGTGTGCTGTTTAAATGATGCATGCGTCCTGAGAGGCTGGAAGCCATGCCAAAGCCATGCTCCAGTCCTCTGGCCTCTTAAGATGTGTGTGTCATTTAAACAGCATACTTCCAAAGAGTCCTGAAGCAGCTTTATTTTGTCCTGTCTGTTCGGGCCCTTAGTCCCATTCTAGAATCACAGAATTATAGAAATCGAAGAGAACTGAGCCTTAGTACAACAACAACAACAACAACAACAACAATAAACTTTATCTCTATACCGCTTTTCCAATTGATCAAAACGGTTCACATAATAATCATAACTAAACATTCAATTCGGTACAATTTTAAAATCTACATATAACGACATACATACAACAATAGAATATTGTGCTGAACAAGGAGGCAGAACATACCCAGCAAATATTCATCAAACCTCTGCTCGAAATTGCCCAATAAAGGAGCACCCACCACCTTAAGGGACTGTCTGTTGTTACAAACAGCTTACCAGAAAAAGCTCTATAATGCTTAGCTAACATCTCTGTAATAATTTTAATCCACAGGCTTGCTCCCTACCCTCAGAAGTATCAGAAAATATGTTTAGTGACAGCACTTACAACATTTGAAGACACTGATCATGGTCTAAATCCAGTTATTATTCCCAACAAATTACGTTGACTCCTTGAATCATAATTTACATACACATTGATTTCTCAAGTTCCTGTTAATACACTACCTGCATCTAACAATTCAATTTAGGCCACAGTCATTTCTCAGTTGTTTCTTTTCTGGGCTAAATATACCCATCTCATGCAGCTGCATATCAAAGGACACAGTGGGGAAAGAAAGAGAATAAATATGAATGAGAGACATTTCACTGTGGTCACAGGAACACTTGCTGCCACATAAAAATGCCATGCTAGATCACATCACAGGTCTATCTAGTCTAGGTCTCACAATGGGCTTCTTTGGTGGTGGCCCTGAAGTCTTTATTTATTTGTTTGTTTATTTCTTTATTCATTTAATATTCTACCTTTCTCCTGGTGTGGGACCCAAGGCAGCACACAACTCCTTAAAAACACAATACAGTTAAAAAAAACTCTTCATATAAAAGTTTAAATAATTTTAAAACACAAGTTAAAACAGCATTAAAAGGCATTAAAACATGCTGAAATTAAAACAAATAAATACTACATCCTTTCTCCATCATTTGGTTTATTTAAGAAGATGCAGCCCTGGAACTCCCTTCTGCAGTGCTGATGGTATAATCTGCACTACAAAATTAATGCAATTTGATATCACTGTAACTGGTATGGCTCAATGCTATTAAATGCTGAGATTTGCAGTTTTGTGAGATAATTAGCTTTTTCTGTCAGAGAGCTCTGGGCCACAACAAACTACAAATCCCAGAATTCCATAGCATGGAGCCATTGAGCTGTTTCAAACTTCATTATTTCTGTAGTGCAGATTGGACTGATTGTTGTTCTCCACACGTTAATCTTTCAGACGCTGGTTAAAAACATATCAACTTGTTCAAGCTTTCAGGTCACAACCACATATTGCTGCTTGTTTGTACTGTTTTTGTTGTACTTCAGCAGCCATTTTTATTTGTGATTTGCCCCATTATCAACTTCTAGCCACTTGAGTGCCCAGTTCATGATGATGGTTAGATCAGATAGACCAAGTTAACATCAACACTCCCCTTAAGCATTCTTAAGTATTAGATTATCAGAATATTTACTTGGGGACTTGCATCTTCACAAGTGGACTTAGATCTGCAGGAAACAGAATTGAACACCTTTACATTGTCCACATTCAGTAAGTAGCTGCTGTTTCATAGGGAGCCAATGAAATGACTAATGCCCATTGGGACCAATGCACAGTGGGTCTGATGTGCAACAGGACCCAATGCACAATGGGACCAGTTATGAATCTTTGCAACTCACTAACAGGATTCCTTAGCACCTCTGCATGTAGCTAAGTATCTTGATTGTTACGCACTGTAGACCAGAACAGAAAATTACTGCCATTGTTTTTATTGATGTGTTAGGGATTTCTTCACATATTGTCACCTTGTCTTTTATACTGTATCCATGGGAGTACAGTATTTTCAAAAAATAAAAGAGACCAATATGTAATATGATTAGGCACATGATACCACCCTACCAGCTTGAATATACCCAATCTTGTCTGATTTTGTGTCTTGAAGAGAAGCATTGAGCAAGAGAAAATCAAGGCACTCCAGGCAAGAATAGCGAAGTGTTCTGCCTAAAATCCTGGAGATTTGCTGAGCTGCATTGGGCTGCATGGACTGAAAGCATGATTCAGGAAATGGCCTGCTGCAGTGCATAGCAGTAGCTCCATGGCGCTCTGTCCTGCAAAAGACAATGAAATGAAAGAGCAATATATGGAGCTCTTGCGAAAGGGGTATCGCTTCTTTCCATTAAAATTTTAATTAATTAATTAATTAATTAATTATACTTACTTTTTTACATTTATACATTGTATTCATCCCCAATTTGAACCTCACAAAAGCCCTTTGAGGCAGATGAAGCTGAGATATAGCGACAGGCCCAAGCTCACCCAGTCAAGTTCATGTCCAAATGGTAATTTGAAACCTGGGCTCTGATCCTGCTGCTTAGTCCTAATGAGAGTATAGAGTTTTTAATACATTCTGATTTTTAATGTGTAATGTTTTTACCTTATTCAGTTTATTTAATTGTTTTTGAACATTGTATCTACATTCTAGTGCGTTTGTATTGTTTTTAACCTGGACTGTTTTAAATTTGTTGTTAGCTGCCTTGAATCCATATATCAGGAGAAAGTAACAACATTAACAACAACAACAACAACAACAACAACAACAATGTAGTAAAAACAACAAGAAGGTTTACTTATATATAATGTCAATTTTATTAAAGGGCAGACCCATAGATTGGACTCAGTAAACGCACTGAAGAATGGTGAGTTGACACATAGGTAAATCCAAATGATTCAATGGTTCTACTTCATTTGGGACTAACAACAGGATTTAGGCCATGGTGTGTGCTCCATATGGACCATGATTTAGCCTGAAAATGCAGTCCTTTTTTTAGACACTGAATTTTGTGGTGTGTGTGGGGCCAGATTTTGCCCACAGACCATGCATTGCCTATTCTATTTTAAACACTACATCTTGTCAGCTCATAATGGAGCTGCAAAATATATATTTGATAATATATATTACTTCCTTTCCTTTCCCTTGCTGCAACTTCTTAAACACAGCTCAGCAGTGCTGCATTTTTATCTGTGCTGTTAATGGCCAGTTTTCTTTTAAAGAACAAAATCATTATAAGGTTGCACATATTGCTGGGAAAAAACTGGAGAGATCATACACAATGCAGCCCCAGAGCAGAAAGGAAGAGGGTAATGCTCATGAATTCTTCCAGATGATGACTTTAAAGTCCCAGAGAAAGCAGGAAAGATTGTTTGATTGTTCTGTTAATTATTGGCCTCAGCCCAGTAACTGGTCTTTGTAGAAGATAAGGCTTCGCTTGCAGAGAAGAATAATAACCCAACTTTCTCTTTTTTGATCAATTTGACTCCAGCGCTATTGTCGTTTTTCACCTTCCTTAGAAACTGAACTGAAATTGTGTCTATCCTGCTGCTAGCCCAGGGACTCTGCTCCTGGTTTCATCTTCAGTTCTAAAGCATACATACAAAATGATCAATTGAAAGCAAGATGTCTGAAAGTATATCCCCCTGCCCAAAGGGCAACACAGCAACAATCCCCTATTTCACAGTGTGTTATCTTCCTACACCTCACCCACATTTCTTTAGTATCAATACAAGGGAAATGCCTCTTAATGTAGTAATGCCCAGTGCCTGCATACAGCAGGTAGGTCATGAAGCCATGACGATTGGTGGCTCCTAGATAATTGGAGTGGTGAATCTCCTCTAGGTTTTAGTTACTATTATTATCATCATAATTTATTCATATAGTGTCATTGATGTCAAAATGTTATAGGGGCTTTCCAAGGTGCTGAATCGATTTGGGGTGTAGAGTTCAGCATCTTGGATATATCATAACTCATCCTCTGAAATCTGAGGAACCCATACAAGTTGAATTGGGAGGTGTTTCTTGCTCCAGATGATTCCTCCCCCAAATCTAAGAAACAGGTGGCTGAGGCACCTGAGGAACTTCCTCAGCATCATGATACCCCTGCCCTTTGAAGGCCAGTGAAGAAAAACTATGTAGGAACCATTGGTTAAATAGAAGATGCTGACTAATCAACCACTTGGTATCCAAAGGTACCCAGCTATAAATCTCTCAGCAGCTGTGGGGAATTCTTGCTGTTCGCAAGAATTCAAACTCTTCAACTGACTGTGCTCTTAGTATTTCTGGCATGTGACCTCTGGAAAGGGTACATTTAATGATTTGTTGTCTCATCCCTTTTTTGCTTTTTGGACTACTGGCTGAGACTTAACTCCTGCACATTCCTTCATCATTTTGGATTACCTGTGGATGACCAAGACAGCTCTGTAACTGCTTTCCTTAAGTGAATTTTCCCCCTTGGACACTTGTGACCCAAAGGCAAAGGACAGATAACTTCTTTAAAATTCAGGTTAAAACCTGGAATGGATTCACTATTCTCTTGACATGAAAGTTGCCAGTTGCTACTGCTGTGATTATTTGCAGCTTATCCAGGTGCTTTGCACAACATACTCTATTCCAGAGTGCTTTGCCTTTATCAGTTTTATTATATTTTAAACAGTTCACTCAAGTAAGCCCTCTTTCTTGAGTTCATCCACCTACTTGCCTATTAATACGCACTACCTTGGAACACATGTCATGAACATGATTTGATATCATAAAATGTGTTCTGTCTTTGAAATCCTTTATAATGTGGGACAAGGATCAGTGCTAGGAAATATTCAGTTATAAATAGCTTCATATATGTCATTCATTCTTTTTTCCAATAATGAAGGATTGTTGTTGTTGTGGTGTGCTTTCAAGTTGTTTCCAAATTATGGTGCCTCAAAAGTGAATCTATCATGGGGTTTTCTTGGAAGGTTTGTTCGGAGAGGATTTACATTTTCCTTTGCCTTCCTCTGAACCTGAGAGAATGTGACTTGTCCAAGGTCACCCAGTGAGTTTCTATGCTCAAACAGGGATTCAAATCCTGAACTTCAGAGATGTAGTCCAATGCTCAGTCTGCTATACCATGCTGGATCTCAGCATTTTGATTTTAACTTAACATGGACTAAAAACCACTTGTCTTGCATTGCTATACATTACTTCTTTTTATAGTTATGAGATATGGTTTCCCTTAGTGGTAAAGGAGGAATATCATGTAATTCCAGTGCTGGTTTATGCTCCACTATGAGTGCTGAGGTCATAAAGAGCTGTATGCATTGTATCATGGGCCAGAAGTTTTTCATACCAAGATGTATTTAAACTAACAAAAAGTAACAATTTGTTCACTTTTGAGAAATGGGTAGTTAAAGAGTTACTTTTAAAACTGCAACTGTAGTAACAACTATGGGGGCTTAGAGATTACTTTTAAATTTTGCTAATTACTTTTAACTCAAAGTAGTTACTTATAGGGATTGGTTGTAGTCTTGTTGGTAACTGCTTTCAAGTGGATTTCAACTCATGGTGATCCTGTGGATAAGACATCTCCAAAAACCTCAACCGCTCTGCATCATTCCTTCATCTGATCTACTTCTTTTACTCATACTCAATACCTTTCCAAGCATTGTTGTCTTTTCCAATGAGTCATGTCTTTTCACAATCTGTCTGATGTACAACAGCCTAATAATACTAAGGACTGGCTATAAGGACTGATTATAATCTAATAAATATTATTGGCTTCATAAATATTGGCTCTATAAAGATTACTGGCTATAAGGATTGGCTATAATCTTTTTAAAGAACTTGTTTTGTGTGATTTTATAAAATCTGCAAAGATACCACAAATTGTGCATACTAAAAGCTAAATATGCACACCTTTCATTAAAGGAAAAGGAAGTACACTTGTCCCTCCACATTTGCAGCTTTGACTTTTGTGGATTTGATTATTCATGGATTTTATTAATATATTCTCTCTAGGAATATGTAGGTCCTCCAGTGCAACTCTATGGTCAACTTTAACCAAAAGTTGCACTGAAGGAGCTAGAGATCCCTAGAGAGAACACTCTTCTAGCCATTTGTAGCTTCTCCGGTGCAATTCTATGGTCAATGTCTGGCAGATGTTGTCCACAGAGTTGCACTGGAGGATCTAGATTCCTAGAGAGGTATTCTCTCAGGTAAAAACATAGTATTTTTGTTATTTGAGGTTTTTCCACATTCATGGGGGCCCTGTGCCCCTAACCCCAGCAAATGTGGAGGGACGAGTGTACATATATTTCTTTTACATACAGTTTAAATCCAAATTTACAGTTGCATTATCAAACCAAGTTTGAGATATATAACATGAGCACACTAAAAAGGTAAGACTTGTATCATGGATTCCTAGTTCCTTTTGCAAATAGAGCAGTTCTAAAAGGCTAGTTTGTGTGTAGAAATTAGTTACAGGGAAATCCTCATATACAAGTATGCACACTATTTTCATAATTGCTCTATTCAGATTCACAAGGCAATATGGCAGGGAAAATGTGATAGATCTCACCTATATCCACCAAAAACTCAATTAAAGTAAATATCAGATCACTTATGATATCTCTGGGTAATGAGACATCAACCAGTGTTAAGGTTTATTGAAGGATTGGCTGTAATCTAATATAGATGATTGGCTATATAAGTATTTTGGCTAAATAAGAATGGGCACTGAGAGAATTGTGTTTGCTGCTAGTGTATATAATTTTAGACTTTGCTCCTTACTATGAATTGTTAAAATCTCGCAGCATGGGTTAACAGGTCAATTTTAATACAATACTTCATGTCAGCTGAGAAGTCCAATTTCAAACCTTCATAAATAGACAAAGATTAAAGCACATGTATTAGTGGCTCAGAATTGGAAGAAACAACTTCTACCAGCAGAAGACAGGGAAAAATAGTATAATGCCACAGGTCTTAATGTTACAATGAACTTTTGGGAGGGTGAGGGACAGAAAGAGATTCTTTGGGCTGTTGGGATAAGTTTCTACAATACTATACTAGAATGTGAGAACTAATTATCAAAATGTCAGAAGAGAGAGGTAATTTAACTAATTAATTACAATATGATAGATTGGACAAATGGCTAATGTAAGAGGACTAATAATCAAATGGGTGATGAATTCTATGCTAATTTATATGTAATTTGCATACATTTACATTCCCTCTGCCTGCTTTTTAAAATTATTGTGAAAGAAGGAGAAAGAGAGGAAAAGAAAACAAAAAGAAAAGGGAGGAAAAGAAGTTGAGAGGGATAGAGAAGGAGAGACAGGGAGGGGAGAGAGGAAATTATGTACACAAAGGAGTTGTACCCCCCCCCCTCCAAACTAGTGGTGTTTGGTGCTCTGGGTTGGTGTTACAAAAAGCTAGGAGCCTAAGGATGGGAAGATGCAAGGTTGATGGATAGAGCCAGGCTGAAGTGTGGATCATTGGCATCAGTGTGAGCCATCATGGTGTATGATTTGAGTGTTGGACTATGACTCTGGAGACCAGGGTTCAAGTCCCTGCTTGGCCATGGAAACCCCCTAGGTGACCTTGGGCAAGTCATATTCTCCCAGCCTCAGAGGAAGGCAAAAGCAACCGCTCTCTGAGCAAATCTTGCCAACAAAAAAACATCCTTGGTTTGTCTCAGGGTCACCATATGTCAGAAACTATTTGAAGGCATAAAACAACAGGCCTACATAGAAAGGCAGACAAGAAGACATTCACATATCCACATATGTGAGCAGGGAGTAAATCACTCAGGAATGATTTGGCTACGGGTAACCTTGACCAGAGGTGGACTAATGCACCATGTATCCTGTGGACCAGCTTCCTTTGCCCAAACCTCTGAGAGATACTTGCCCTTTCCCCAGAAAAAAATAATCCCTGTGGACATCCCCAGGGATAGAAAACATTTGGAGAAGATGAACTTCACCTGTCAAGGAAGTCTCTTGGGATGATCTTGACAGAACTGGATAATTAGTTTCTGCTCCTCATTGATCTGTCCCAGTGCAGTCTGATAAATCTGTACCTTGGTCAGTGAAAGTGTCCGTGTGTGTGTGTGTGTGTGTGTGTGTGTGTATACAAAGAGAGGAAGCCAGAAGACAGCTGATGAGAACTTGATGACACACATGACAGAAAGAAGCAGAGGGTTGGATGCAGTCACCCGAGAGACATACACAAATAACACAGCAGCAGCATCATTGATAGCAGCAGGAGCGATGGGATGCTGATCAAAGCTTTCCTTACCCAGAGATGGGATATGTCTTGACCCCTTGTTCTCCACATGCCCCCCTCCTATCCAAACAAATCCACTGACACAAATCCGTTTGTCTATTTGGAGTAGCAATCATTCCTGAATGACCCCCCCCCCCCACAAACACACACATCACACACAGAACATCACCCATTTCCTCTTATTTTATTGTGAGAGTAAGGAAAGGGGAGTGAGTCAGCATGGTGCAGTGTTTGGATTGCTGGACTATAACTCTGGAAACCAGGGTTCAAAGCCCTGCTCAGCCATGGAAACCCAATGGGTGGCTTTGAGCAAGTCACACTGTCTCAGCCTCAGAGGAAGATAAAGGAAAATGAAAACCCGCTCTGAACAAACCCCGCCAACAAAACCCTATGACAGGCTTGCCTTAGTGTCACCATAGGTCATGAAATGGCTTGAAGGCACAATAACAACAACAAGGAAAAAGAACCAATAAAAGAGTCTGCAGACTGAGCCATACACCTGGGACCACAAGTAAATTTGGAACAAAAAAGGACAACAGATGAATTGTTTTTAGAAGAGACCCATGCTACTCAGTTTCAGCATTAAAAGAAAAAGTGGGAGGGGAAAATGGCATTTGAATTATTTTAAAATGAGTTTTTGTGAATTTAGTATGAACTATCTGAGGCAGGTTGAGATTGTATTTTTGAATCCGCAGATTCTTGCACAATTTGCCCAGTTCTGTCCTGGAAATCCCTGATGGAAATGGAGGGGGGTCTCTCTCTTTCTGGCCGGAGGGGGTGAGGGAACTTTTGGAGCTCCCTAGTTTGGTGAGAAAGAAGGAGGTGGAGGGATACACGGAATAATTTCACCATTTCTACTCTTTAATTTGGGAAGCAAGAGTAGCACTGCAGCTTAATTATTCTGGCCTAGGTCTGAAATGGATGGCCTTTCCTCTTCCCTTGTGGAATGTGCTGGACTTTTGTTAGTTTCTCTTTGATTTTGTTTTATCTGGTTTCAAATGTTATGATAACCCAATTGCTTTTCAACTTTTGCATACTATTAGTTTTTGTGTGTGTTTGTAAGCTGCTTTGAGCCCCAAACTGGGGAAAAGGATTATTATTACTATTATTATACTTTATTTATATAGCACTGTAGATTTACACAGCGCTGTACATACAAACAATAAAATCGATAAAAAATGAAACCTGCCAATGGTGTACATTCTACAATATACATATAAAACAATAGATAATAATACAAGGTAGAATTAGATAAAATAATAATTATGATGATGAGTTCCTTCTCTACCAGCTGAAGTTTTATAAACACTGCTTTAAACTCAGAAGCACCTCTTCCTTCTTGTGCAATAGGAGGGCCAGTTCTTCCCAGACAGATTTTGAAGGATATCAAGAAAATTCAGCTAATTATTAGTTCTTCCATTTTTGTTGTTGTTGTTGTTGTTGTATTCCTTCAGTAAAGACAGCCAGCATTGCATAGTGGTTTGAGTGCTGGATTACACCTCTGAAGATCATGGTGTATGGTTTGAATGTTGGACTATGGACTTTATCACACGTGAGGAATTTCTCTTAATTTTGAATGAAAAGAAAGTGGGGCCAGAACACATTCACGTGAATTCGCTAGTTCAGTGAATTTACATTAATGCGAATTGCGTTTGAACTGGCTTCCCATTGCCCCAAAATAGCATGCCATTGCTTGAATTTACGTGTGGTAGTCTATCATGCAGTAACGTGAAACCCCATGATTGCATTTGGACTGACTTCCCATTACCCGAATTTGCATGTAGTGGGTTATTACGCAATAACATTAAACCCTATGATTGCATTCAGATTGCCATTGGATTATACTTCCATTTCCCTTGTCTGATAATCTTCTATGACTCTGGAGACCAGGGTTCAAATCCCTGTTTGGCCATGGAAACCCACTGGGTGACCTTGGGCAAGGCACAGTCTCTCAGCCTCAGAGGACCACAAGGGCAAACCTCCTCTGAACAAACCTTGCCAAGTAATTTCTTCATTCAATATTGACAAGGGGTGGGGAGAGAATGGAGATGTTTATGGAATAATCTGCCTCCTGTGCCCAAAATGGGCTCTGACTACTCTGCACCTTGATTTGGACTGAGGCAGGTGGCATTTGCAACTCAGCCTCGGGCAGCAAAATGCCTTGGGTTGACCCTGGTCCAGGACAGGAATATCCCAATTTCCCCCCAACAAACTAGAACTCCCAGATTTCCACAGCATGGAGCCATGGCAATTAAATCGGTTTCAAACCGGATTATTACTGCGGTGCAGATGCAGCCAGAGAAGGGAACCCAAGCTCCCACCAGCCTTTATCTCTTTTATACATTACCATCAGCTGAATAAACACGTTTGCAAATAGTGCTGCAGGAAAAAAGCAAGATCAGGACTCGAAAGGAGATGAGTTTAGTTTTTGCACTGAAAAGAAAGGCAGGGGAAGGGAGTAAAAGGAAAGTAGAGAGAGAGAGAGAGAGAGAGAGAGAGAAGTATAATGAAGAGCTCTCTTCCCCTCCATGGTCTCTTATTACTGCTTGGAAAAAGATACAGGCTGCATCCACACTGGAGAAATAACCCAGTTTGGCAGAGCTTTAACTCTTTTCTGGCTCAAGGCTCAAGGAATTCTGGGAGCTGGAGTTTGTTGTGGGGCCCAGTGTAAATCGCCTGCAAGCCTTCCAAGGCACCCCCCTTGCGGCACGTCTGCCTCCTTGTTTACAATCCAGCTCCAAGGCACGTGGGAGGGAAGGGGCGGGGCCTAAGGGGAAGACCCATCCCCAGCCACGCCCCTCAAGCCACGCCCCCTTAAAGCCCCCAAAGAGGAGGGGGCTGGAGAGGTTCACATTCACACAAATCTTCCCATCTCACACATATATCTAGATTTGGCACATGTTACTCACATATATATTATACATATATTATGAATAATATATCATATTATAAATATCATATGATACATACATTATAAATAATAAAATAATAGAATAGAATGTAATACAATATAATTATATTGTAAGCCGCCTCGATCCTGAACGGAGAGGCGGGGTACAAATAAAATATTTACTATTATTATTATTATTAAACCATATTATAAATATTATACATATATTATAAGTATTGGACACAAATCACACTCCCACCTCTTGCACACGCCTGCATGTTACATATATATATATATATATATATATGAGGCAAACTGCACAAACCCGCTTACATTTATGACACACACACACACACTAGTCACACTGCACGTTCCTATTCTACCTACTCCCTCCTCTGACACACATACACACGTGTATGTCATACACACATGAGACAAACATCTGCATAAACTGCCCATCTTGCATTTATTAGATGTGTGTGTTATATTCTACACACTCCCACCTCTTACACACCCGTGTATGTTGCACATACATGAGACAAACTGCACAAACATCTTGCATTTATTACACACACACACACACACACACGTGTATGTAAGACACATGAGCCAAGCTGCATAAACATCTTACATTATCACACACGCATTCATGTACTAGACATATTACACACGTCTCACATTCTATACAGTTCCACCTTTTTACACACACAAACGTATGTTACAACGCAGTAAGCAAAGCACACAAACATCTTACACGCACTTATTAGGCGCACACACATTTGCATAACTAGACACATCGCACACAGTTCACATACAGTACACACACCCACACACAAACCACAAACACACGTGTATTACACCTGCGAGAGACATCAAGTCTACAAGCCACTGACATTTATTAGACAGGAGACGCAAACGACACAAACATGACCCACGCCTTGATGAGACACTGGCACACCTGCCTTTCTACATCAGACCCACCGGACACCCCTCATATACAGCGTCGCACACATCTCACAAACATTGTAGACACGTGTATTTGTGACGCGGACGACAGAAATCACACACCCCTCCCTGAGACACAGGCACACCGACCTTTCTATCCCTCAGGCCCCTCGCCCGCCACTCCTGCGGAGGCGCAAGCCCTGGCTGTCCCCCACCCGCCTCGGGGAGAGCCTCCTCCGCCTACCTTTCCGGACCAGGAGAGACAGGGGCTGCATCCACACTGGAGAAATAACCCGGTTTGGCACCGCTTGAAGCATCCTGGCTCAAGGCTCCGCTCTGGGCCCACAACAAACTCCAACTACATAGCCTTGAGCCAGAAAAGAGTTAAAGCGGGGCCAAACCGGGTTATCTCTCCAAAGTGGATGCAGCGGTGTCACAAATTCAGAGCCTCAGACGAGCTACTGAGCCTACCCACGCTGCCCCCTTCCACGACGAAGGGACCCCGGCGCCTTTGGCTCTCCCGCTCCAGAGGCATAGGCCCCCGGAGAGGGACTGCCGCCTGCCCCGGACCCAAGCCCCTTGTGACTGGTTCCGAGAGAAAGAGAGAGAGAGAGAGAGAGAGAGAGAGAGAGGAGCCTCCAGGGCGGGCGCGCTTGCCCTCCCCTCCTCCTCCTCCTCCTCCTCTTCCTCGGACCCCGAGCCCTTCTCCCAAACAGTCCCCCCCCCCGCAGCCCCACTGCTCCCCTTCCCCACACGCTTCGCCTCCTCAGCCGCCGCCGAAGGCTTTGGGCTCCGTGCGTAAAAGAGGGAAGCCCCTGAGGAGGAGGAGGAGGAGGAGAGAGACACCATCCCTCCTTCCCTCCTTCTCTCCCGCCTTCCTTCCCTCCTCTTCCTCCGTCTGCTTTGGCCTCTTCTTCTTCTGCTTCGTCTCCTGCTTCCTCAGGACCCCGCTCGAAGGTAAGTCTCTTCAGGGAAAAGAACCAAAACACGCCTTTCAGACGAACTTTGCTGGTTGGGGAAAAGGAAGAAGCAGCAGCTCTGAGGGTTCGGGTTCTTTGGGGGCAAAGCATGCGCAGACTCCCTCTTTGGGGTCCCCCTTTCCCGCCTCTCTCTCTCTCTCTCTCCTCTGTCTCTTTCTCCTTCTTCTTCTCCCTCCCCCCAATTCCCTTTCCCACTTCGCTCCTCTGGTGTTTACGCACGAGGGAGTCCTAAAAGGAGGGAAAGGAGGAGGTTTGCTATGAAGGGGACCAAGACAAAAAGAGGGTTTTATGGGACTGGGAGACATCTATAGCGTGGCGTTTTGTTGTCGTTGGGTGCCTTCAGAGTCGTTCCCGATTTGTGGGCTGTAAGGTGGAAACAATGAAATGCATAGGGACACCTGACTGAAAGGGACCGAGGAGTCCAAGTAGACCACAGTTTGAACATGAGTCAACAGTGTGATGCAGCAGCTAACAAGGCCAATGCGATTCTAAGCTGCATCAATAGATGTGAGTCCCAGTCCTGGGAAAAGAGTGGGATATAAATAAATAAATAAATAAATAAAAGGAAAGGAAAGGATATGAAGTGATGTAAACTGAGGAGGTCTAATCATAAATCTATAACTCTATTACAGAAAATAAATAAATAAATAAATAAAATAGGGTCAAGGGAAGTAATAGTCCCCCTCTATTCTGCTCTGGTCAGGCCCCACCTAGAATAGTGTGTCCAGTTCTGGGCACCACAATTAAAAAAGGATGTTGAGAAACTGGAGCGTGTCCAAAGGAGGGCAACTAAGATGGTGAAGGGTCTGAAAACTATGCTCTGTGAGGAGAGATTGAGGGAGCTAGGTATGTTCAGCTTGGAGAAAGAAGGTCAAGAGGTGATATGATAGCCCTCTTTAAATATTTGAAGCGATGTCATATTGAAAAGGGAACAAGCTTGTTTTCTGCTGCTCCAGAGAACACGACCCAGAGCAATGGATGCAAGCTACAGGAAGAGATTCCACCTCAACATTAGGCGGAACGTCCTGACAGTAAAGGCTGTTCGACAGTGGAACACACTCCTTCCTCAGAGTGTGGTGGAGTTTCTTTCCTTAGAGGTTTATAAACAGAGGCTGGAGGGGCATCTGTCAGGGATGCTTTGACTGAGAGTTCCTGCATGGCAGAATGGGGCTGGACTGGATGGCCCTTGGGGTCTCTTCCAACTCTATGATTCTAGAATTCTATGGTGAACTTAAGGTGGACCTATTTAGGGCTTTTCTTGGCAGGTTTCTTAAAGAGGGGTTTTTGCCTTCCCCTGAGGCTGAGAGAGTGTGACTTGCTCAAGGTCACCCTGTGGGTTTTGTGGCTGAGCTGGGAACTGAACTCCAGGCTGGCTCTCTTTACTGTGTGCCTTCACTGTAGACATAATCTGGTTCGACGCCACTACAACTGCCATGGCTCCATCCTACAGAATCCAGGGATTTGCAATTTGGTGAGACATCACTCTTTGGCTGAGGAGGCCCAAGACCTTGTGAAACTGGCAAAAGACCAGTCCCAAAGGATGGAGCCCCACCACTTCAGGTGAGGTCAAATAGCATCCTTGGTACAAAGTTGATGGACCAGGTGATGCAGAGGTAATCCAGGTTGACACCATTTTAACTGCCATAGCCCAATGCTGTGGAATTCTGGGAACTGTAGTTTTGGGATGTATTTCTTCTCTGTCAGAGAGCTCTGGGGCCACAAGAAACTACAGTCACCAGGATTCCATAGCATTGGGCCGTGGTAGTTGAAAGTGGTGCCAACCTGGATTATTTCTGCAGTGTGCACACAGCCCTTGTCAGCAGGTCCATCTACTTTGTAGAAATAATGCCACCAATGGAAGTCTTCCCATCCTCAGGAGTCTAATCCCAAAAAGGTAACTTTGGAGCTCCCTTTGTCCTGTCTCCCCAAGCACTTCAGCACTTCGTTTTACTGGGGGCAATGGAAAAGGACCATGCAAACAAGACAGGTGAGAAGATCTCTCACCCTCAAATAATTTGAGTTAGTCTCTTCCCAAAACTCCAATTCCCAGAATTCCATAGCACTGAACCGTGGCAGTTACAGTGGTGTCAAAATGGATTATTTCTCCCATGTGGATCCAGACCCAGACTGAGACAATCCAGTTCCACATCACTTTAACTACCATGGCTCAGTGCTATGGAATTCCAAGAACTGCACTTTTGGGAGACATTGAGCCATCTCTTTCAGAGAGTTCTGGGGCCACAGCAAATTCCAATGCCCAGCATTGAGCCTTGGCAGTTAAAGCGGTGTCAAACTGGATTATTTTTGCAGTGTGGATGCAGAATGGCCTGTCTGATTCTGAAAGGGCCTATTGGTCCTGGTTCCTGGCCTCCTGGTTGAACTCTTTGCACAGATAGAGAGAGGTTGTGGGTTGCATGGTGGGTGGGTGTGCTAGAAAGGTGAGTGGGGATGTGCTGGTGGTGTGTGTGTTAATGTGATCTCTCGCTCCTGCTTTCCCTTAGATCTTGGACTGGGCTCCCATCCCTCGGGATCCCTCAGACAGGAAGCATTAAATTATTTTAATTGCCTCGCTTTGTTTGTGTACTGCTTGTGAAGGGAGGGAAGGAGCGAGAGAGAGAGAGAGAGAGAGAGAGAGAGAGAGGAAGGAGCATCTCTTTGCATTGAATATATATATATATATATATATATATATATATATATATATATATATAATCAATCTTGTTCTTGTGGTTGTTGTTCGTCTTTTTGACAACTTCCATCTCCATGGAGCTAGGCAGGAGATGAAGTCAGAGAGCAGGGGTTTTATTTTGCTTTTGTTTTTTTTAATGTTCTTTCTTTTTCATCTGAGTGTCAGTGCTTTGTCTGACTGCATCTTCCAGGGTATTGATCTGCTGGACGCAGCCATTCAGAGATGAGCAACAGTAGAGGGAAGGCATTGTTTACATACTTTCCAGCTAGGCATGGTTCTCCTTCCAAGTTTTGGAAAGAAAAAAAAATCCCTCTCATTCCTCCTTTTTTTTTTTAAAAAAGTATAAAAACTGTTTGGCTCTGTGAGAAAGGACTGTCCCAGACAGTCTTTTTGCAGCTGTTGGTCCTTTTCTCCCCCCCCCCTACAAAATAGAGATGGGGGGAGGAAGAAGGAGGAAAAGTGAAAAAGGAAATAAGATCAATAGAGGTCCTTAAAAGTTTAAACTCTCAAACCTAATTCATACATTTCAGATGGCCGGAGTGATTTTTTTAAAGTGGCGGGTGTGGGGAATAATTTTATTCTATCACACGACTTGGGATCCTGGAATAACTGGTCTTGTTTGTCAAGAAGAACATGAACAGATCTCCCCCTTGGGATTTGTGTTCAACTCTGTGCTCTGGCCAAGGGCAGAACCAATAGCGATCTGTGGGATTTTTGGCTAAGAGGAGTGTGGGAATCAGCCGAAGACAAGAGCCATGCGTTTCCTTGTTGCTCATAAATAAGTTTCATCCCTAGAAATCTCCTGGGATTGCATTTGTCTGTTTATTTATTTAGGTATTTTCTTTCTTATAACAGGCATCGCTCAGCCACCGGGGAGATTGGTAGGCATATAGAAGTTGCAGTTTATTTTATTTTATTATTTAAAAATCCAACAGAATGCTTGTGCAAATGTGTTTGGCGAAAGGTCTGATGTGAACAATTGTCTTTAGGGAGGGCTGGTTTGCTAAAACCTTTCTCGGGTTTCACATTTTGAAGATGTTAAAAATAAGTTAGAATTATTTCTTTTCCACCCCAGAAAAATACAAATCAGGAAAAGTTTTACATAGATATTAAAATATAGAGAGCTAAATTAGTCATTAGAAGGGCAGAAACAGTAGCAAAAAGCCAGTCTCCTGGTTATTAAAACTGACTGAAAGACAAAGTAGTGAGCAAGCTTTTGAAAGCTTGATGACTTTATAAACTGGTCTTAATCAGAGTTTAGGAAAAGGTGTTATTTTTCATTTGCAACTCTCATGGCTGGGGGATTCTGGGAACCGTAGTTAAAAGAAAGAAAGAACCATCCCAAACTTTTGATACCTAAAGATTAAGTAAACTTTTCAAGAACTGTTGTGTAATCTTTTTGGAAGATTGGTGTATCAGTACACTAGTAGGTATGGCTGCTAAATCAGGCCTCCACTGGACCAAGTGCATCTCTGAATCTGGGGTATTGGGGATAAATTGAGGAAGAAGACTGCCTAATCATCCCTGATTTGTGTGCATCTCCAAGGTGTCTTTTCAATTGTGGAGTGCAGAACAGTTTAATAAATGGAGTTTTCACAATTCCAGCTCAGTTTTTCATCTGGTCTTACTGTTCAGCAATCTTCAGCTGATAGAAGCTTCTTCATAGTTTTTGTAAATCTGTAGAACAAAAGCTTTGTTATCCCACCTCCGACAACTGATTTAAATATGGCTTCTGCCTGAAGTCGATGAGAGATGTTTTAAATCTATTTCTTCCCATAGGCTTTTTTCAAATATCCTTTTTAAATTCCAGGAAAATTTGACATTTTCATCTCCAGAATAATTCAGGTTGTAGTTATGTTCAGAGGGATAGCCATGTAAGTCAGTTCTAGGAAAGAACAGGAAAATTTCCTTTGGTAAATTAAGCAAGTAAGATATTTTAGTCACAATATGATGCAGGATTCATACAGAACTAGATCTACCAGGTAGGTATTTTGCAACATCATTATAAGTGTTGTAAACAATGTCATTGAGTAACAACCATATACCATGTACAGTTTTATTTTTATTTTATATTTTTACAGTGCAAAAACAACTAGGACAAAAACTGTCCCATGAAATCTGTTTTTTGTTGGTTACTTTCCCCCCTCCAAACAAGGGTCAGATTGCTATTGGTATCTTAGGCATGAACAAGTTCCTCCAAAGAAATGGTTGGACATTGGATGCAGAAGTTGAGTTGTACATGTGTTGCCATTACACATGCAGATGTGCCTTGTGCATGGATGTACATGCATATGTACATTTGGTTGTGTATTTGTTGGCACATTTGGTGTTTTTGCTTAGTTGTACATTGTTGACATTCAACACACTGGTTCCATAGGCAGCACAATTAATGTGTAACTTCACAAATAGAAATGTGTGCTACTCAGTCCTGAAGTAGAATTTTCATCAAAGACAGTTTATAGCCCCTCAAAGCAAATGCTCTACCTCATGTGAACATGTGCTTTCTGGTTTTGGGAATTTGGATATTGTGGAATTATGAAATATCCTTGATGTTTCATACACAAACACTCCTGAAGACATGGATGTATTTTGATACCCCACAATGGGACTCTCATTGGGAACAGAAGATACTGCAGATGATAATGGTAATGATTGTGACAATGATGATGATGAGGAGGACCATCTTTATTGATAATTTACCTTTCTTTCCCAAAACTGCAACTCAAAGAGATGTATAAATTAAAACAAATACAATATTGTTAAAATATAATAAATTAACATGAAAATGTTCTTTGGGTAAGTCTTTTAAGAAAAATATTTAAAATGGACAAAATTATCATGGGATGAGCTTTCACTGATCTTCAGTTCATTATAGTTGATAGTCTTTTAAGATGTCAAATTTCATGCCAGAGAGGCAGTGGGGAAGCATAAGCATGCACTATAATGCAAACTGACACAGGATACAATCCAATAGAGGTTGGCAGAGAATAAATCTACACCAGTGCAGGTACTTCATGAGTATGCTATTCCACAAATATCCTGCATTGTCCACTGAATCATTGGGGCAGTACAGACTGACGTTTAAATGCTGCCCCTTTTTGTTGTGCAGCGTTAATGCAGCAACGAAACGGAGCGGTAATGCTGCACAGCAAAAAAAGGAGACACTTTAAGTATCGCAGCCCTTATGATGCCACTTTCTTGCTGAGATATGTGGACGCTCATCCCTACACCCCCTGTGCGGGCATTGCCACTGAATAGTGGCGCCGCCAGCACGTAGTAGGGCTTGGGACCGTGCGGTTGGTGCACAGTCCTGAGCCATACTATCGCTGCCAGGATGTCATGTCCTAGTGGTGTGTATCGGGCCACTGATTGCTCAACTCACTTCATGAGAATGTGTGTTCAGTAGGACCCTAGTCAAAGTGCACATGGGACACATGCGACATCTTGATGAGAACAATTTGCAGAATGGTTACACTGGTGGAACTCTGCATGTGAAATCCTAATCAAGATACAAATTTATACCAGTGCATTTGATGATCAGGATTCTAGTTAAAGAAACATACGTTGTCTTAAAGACTCACAAATTTATTGTAGCATGAACTACTGTGAACTGTGACCTCTGAAAGCTTTTAAAGACAATTTCTTGGTGCTGCAAACAACCAACTAACAGAGGCTGCCCATTTCAAAAATTGTGTAAAGTAAGTTTGCATCTATATAATTGCAAAGCGAGAGAGAGAGAAAAGATGCCCATGATGTTTTTCATAAGGCATTATTTAGCAGGGTTATGACTAAGTGGTCTGTTCTTTGTTAAGAAAAGCAGCATTTAATTGGCTGTGTTTTGATAATCTTACATAATTTCAACATGAGCACTGGATATACATACCTATGGGAGTTGTGTGTTGGCATTCTTCATTAACGCTTCTGGCCGAAAGCAGACTGCTTCATTTCTGTAGTGTCTATGGAATGGTAGGAACTCTACTGACTCTTTCTGTAGACTGGTTATAGTATTTAAGAGATGATGTTGACAATTTCACGTGTAATCACTTTGAGCCTCCTTGTGGTTTCTCAGCATGCCAGTGTGTTTTAGAAGATGTTTTGGTAAAGGATGCATGCCAGTAGAGCCCAGGCATTAGTATTACTGTAGAGTCACAAGAGACTTGGAAGCCTCTCATTCATAAGGTCACCATAAGTCGAAGCTGACTTGACAGCAGTTAACAACAAGGACAAGAGTCACATAAAGGTCAAGGAGAGGGCTTATATTTTGCAAATATCATGGTGGGTTACAGTATATTTTCTCTTCATTGGATCCTATCATGGGATCTTTCTCAGGCTCTCTAGCTTCAAGGGCAGCTGTGTGCTCATTAGTTGCTGTGGATAGCATGTGGTGTGGGGTCTACTGTCCCTGCCTCAATCTGAAAGGAAGACAGGGCACTTATTTAATCAAACTGAGATGTTAGTAAAGTATAGACTGGGGGATATTTGTGGGCAGAATTACCCACAAATGGAAAACTGTACCCCTAAAGTTTTGGGGGACATAATTTGCCATTTGAATGTAATCCTTCTTGTCTCTTGTGGTCTACTTTCTACAGAAAGTCATTAAGAAAAGGTAAAGGAATTGAAAGGAAACATTTGGAACCAGGTACGTAGCCTAAATACCTGTCATGCCCTGCTTCCAGAACATGGAAATGTTCAGAGACTGAAGCAATGGCCCTGCTGCTGAACTAAAGCAAGAGGAGGTTTAAGAGCCACACATTTCTGAGACAGACCAGAATGTAGTACCAGTGTTGGCAGAGAGTCCTGCTCATTCAGATACAGAAGCCAACCTACCCATACCTACCTGTGCCAAGTAGAGAGAGCAAAGGGAGGGCTTGAGGAAGTCTCAGAGGATTTATAGAAAGCAGCCATTACCGTAATTAAGCAACAGCTACATTGAGCTGCTGATCTATAAATTCTCAGCCCTTCCCACCAGGAGTTGTCAAAGATTCTCTGACCTATCTGGCTTTCTGTCTCGTTCCTGAACTCTGTGCTTGACCCGGACTGTATTGTTTTCTGGATACCATTTACCCAACTTGGATATTGATTAACACCCTTTCTAGACCTGAAGCTTGTGAATGATCTTTGTCTGGGGCATAAGGTTTGGTTTGTTAAGCAAAATAAGTGCTGAACTGTAGGCTGTTCTGTTACTTTGCTTGCTCATTAGTTGGTGTCACCTCTCTGCTATCAGCTGTGTAGCAACAAGTTTTTGGCTGGTTGCCTGGACTGTGTTTGGACAATACCCCCAAAACACCAGATTCTGTTTGGTCTTGGAAGTTAACAGGTCAGCACTGGTTAGTACTGGGATGGGAGGCCACCAATGAATACCAGGTTCTGCAGACAACGATTTAGAGGAGGGAACTGGCAAAAGCACTTCTGAGTATTCCTTGCCTAAGAAAACCTTACAGAATTCATGGGGTCACCATTAGTTGACAGGTGACTTGAAGGCATATGCATGCATGCACGCACACACACATATGAATTTTCATTTTCTCTCACAAAAATCAATGCATTGCTCAGAGTTGGGTGACTCAACCCTCAATCTTGAGCTCTCCAGATGTTCTATTAAGATATCCCCCCGCCCCCCATTACTTTGGTCTGTGTTGAATGTTGCTTATTTATCCCAGTTGGGACAGTTTTGAGTTTCAGTTTGATTGTGCAAACTTTCATTGACTATTTTTATGTTCTTTTTGTATTAGTGGTATAAGCTGTATAATTATAATTATAAGCAACTAATTATAATTAATTATAAGCAGCTATACATAAATTTTGTGTAACCGCATGCTGGGTCACGTTTTCTCCTTAGGTTAAAATAGGACAGAATGTTTGGTAGCTTATATACACACACACACACACACACACACACACACACACGGTTTTGCATGCCAATAAATAGACCTGTGAAACATTGCAAATGGATTGATATTGACTACTCCTTAGTTGAACATCAGCAAATATTTTCATGAACTCATGATACAGAAGATGCGTGAAGACTCTATAGCATTATGTGTTTTTATAGTGACTTTTGTTTTCAATTGTAATTGTTAGGTTCATTTTTCTGGTTTTAATATCATTTTTATTTTCCAGCCTTAAGCTTACAAGAGTAGAATTGTTCAGTTGAATTGTTCACATTTATAGCTTCCACCGGATGTTTGGATTCCACCAAAACATTAGGAAGAACTTCCTGACAGTAAGAGCTGGTTGACAGTGGAATATGCTACTTCTGAGTGGAGTCTCCTCTTTGGAGGTTTTAAAACAGAGGCTGGAGGGCTTGAATTGTGTATTCCAGCATAACAGGGGGTTAGGCTTGATGGCCCTTGTGGTTTCTTTTAACTATGATTCTATGATTCTATAGAAACCTTTTCTAGCATCAAAAGTTATAATAATTCATTGCTTGGGGTTCCCCCCCCAGTTTCACTGTCTCCCGAGAGCAGTTAATTCATTTCTTTTGGTAATTAGGAGAGATAACAAACCTCTTGATATTAAATTTCTCTTTATTGTTTTTCTTGTAGCATGAATACTTTACACATACTTGACCATTATTTGGCAATATTAGACAGTTCATCTGACCTTATTGTCTGTTATTCAGTCACATACCCACATCAATGTGTGATGTTAAAAGATTGAACATGAACTTGACCACACTTCATTGCACACTTCATTAAGCAATAAGACAATATAGTCTTATTCCTTAAATTTCCAGACATCTGTACATATATTAAGGATGGAGAAAACTGTCTGTTTTACATTTTAAAAAAAATCTGAAGTTCTTTCTATTGAATTTATGTGTGTTTTGGTAAATTGGTAACCAAACAAAAAAACAAAACAAACAAAGGAGCCCCAACTAAATTTTCAACCTTCCATCCTGTCAACATTCAAAACCACTATTCCCAGTATGGAAAGGATCATGTTATTCCTATCAATCTTGTACCTGTTAAAGATGAGGAGCTTGTAACACAAAAAGAGCAAGCAGCTGTAATTCTTTACCACAAACACTGCTGAATACATACATTTTGAAAGTCAAATGTGTGAGAGCTAACCATACAAAGCCTGAGTGGCTGAAACAGTCAGTTTCGTTTTCTCCTATATCTGATTTCTTTTTTTAAAATTGTGAGTTATTTCTGTGGAACACTTAAAGAAATTTGTGAATCTTTTTTTAAAACCTAGCAAAATGAAGTTCTAACCTATTGCTGATGTCTCTACACATAACATAGAATGTTTATAGTTGGTCCTGTAAACAACGAAGTCCAAAATCTCTGAAGCACAAGAGGGGCAGTCTGTGGCATGTCTGTACAAAGTATATATCTTTACAAGATCAGTGGAGGCACAATTTTCAAAAGCATTATTTGTCAATAGCACTGTTGTTCCCATAGTGGGTTAATAGAATGTCCATCTTTATGACATGTGAATAGTGGATGGAGAAAGTACCTCTGTGGTACACAGTTCCCTGGGTCCAACAGCCAGAGATCTTGTGGGGAAGGTGGCCTTAAGGGTACACTACAGAATGTGTATGTGGCAGAGGGAGGGGAATGATTGGTTTAGAACAAATCTTGACAAGAAAACCCCATGAGAGGTTCGTCTTAGGGTTGCCATAAGTCAGAAAAGACTTTGAAAGGCACACAACAATCACTACCATAAATGTTATAGGCAAGTAATAAATAATACAATACAATAAAAATGGGGGTTATAGGCTGGACACTATGTTTTGTGTATATAGTCGACCCTCTGTTTTTGCTGGGGATGGAGTTTCGCCTATATTCAAGCCCCATTGGCTTGAATATAGGTGTGTAGCTGCGGGAGCATATGTGCACACACCTTGGGCATGCACCCCATTATTTCCCCCTCCGTTCATCCCTCGTGCATAACTGAAGAATGTGGGTTCGAAACCCGCAAGAATGAAGGCAGGATTGTATTTTACAAAATGTAGTGTTCTGAAGCATGTATATTGTTAATAAAGAATGATGATAAACATTCTGAAATCACTGTCTTGGTAGAGTTAATAGTATATAATGAAGCCAGTTTTGGGTAATTAGCTGTTTAATCAAAAAAATAAGATAAAGTAAGCTAACTACGTCAAAGTCTTTGAGGGAGATAGAGTCATACTGAATTGGTAAAATGGTCCTTAATCATGCTGAACCATGCATGATGCAGCCTGCTGATAGAAAATAGCCCAAATAATTGCAGCCAGTTACAAAATGCTAGTAAACTTTCCTTTCTAATTGGATGTTGAGTGATCTTGAACAACTTGATTATTATAAGTCATGGCTGAGGACAAAAGTCTAGTAAGAATTATCACTAACTGACTGATAACAGAAAACTAGTCAACAGTCACTTGTGATTAAGGTTGCCAGAGTGAAAACTGGAGATGATTCCTCTCCCTTTAATGGCTATGTAGAAGAGGGTGTGATTGCTTTGTGTATGGTATAGTAGTTTGAGAATTAGGCTAAGACTTTGGAGACAAAGGAATTACTGCTCAGTCATGGAAACCCATTGGGCGACCTTGGGCATGTTACAATCTCTCAGCCTCACAAAGCCAACCCCCCTCTGAAGAAATCTTGTCAAGAAAACCCCATTAAATGCTTACGTTAATATTGCTTCATGTGGGAAATGACTTGAAAGCACACATACAGATAAGAAGAAGAGGAAATTTCAGTGGGTGTTGCTTGTCACACAACCAGGTGATAAATAACACCTGCTGAAATTTCATCTTCTACACAACCTTTAAAGGGATAGGAACCATCTTCAGTTTTAACTCAGATAATGCTACTCCTGATAGGTAGAAATGAACAGATAGGAGAATTTGAGAGAATATATAAAAGCACCTAGGACAGTTGGACATTTTTGCCTGATGTGGAATATCATAGTTGAGATCAAGTTTGTGAAAGCAAAATTGTGCATGTGGCGCCATTTTGCATGTAGATATACATGAGCACTCAGATGGGCATTCAATTGTGCAGTTTTATCATTCAAAGCACAGTTTTGATTTTGATATGTAACTCTGCCTAATGAGGATTTTGTCGCTGTAAGCCATTGTCATATTTGAGCCACAGTTTGTTGCCTGTTGTTGCTGGTAGGATGGGCAGGGATACGACAGTTGGCCCTCTGTATTCACGGATTCTTTATCTATGTATTCAATCATCCATGGCTTGAAAATATTAAAAAATATAGTTGGCCCTCTGTTTGCATGGGGGATCCATTCTGGACACCCACCCACCCCCACAAAAATGGAGGCTAGTGTGTATCAAGAAGATACCAAAGGTCTATTTTATATTATTGTGATTTTCAGACACAAAATGAAATTGAACTAGGAAGATTTACTTTGCCAGTCAGAGGTGAGAAGCCCATGTGTCTCTTGGGACATTGACATCCAAGTCCCATTAGCCCCAGCCAGAAGGTCAAATAGTCAGAGATGATGGGAACTTTAATCCTACAACATCTGGAGGTGCCACAAGTACCTTACACACAGAGTGAACCTTTGCCTCTTGCTTGGAAATTGAGTCTGCTGAAAATCATAAGTTTATACTGCTGGAGGTGGGAAAATGAACAGTATCTTTACATCAGGCCAAGGGATAAATTGTGTTAGATATTCAAGAGAGTGGGGTGAGAGAACTCGTATTACCTCTACTGTGATATTTGCTTTTCTCTCAACTTGGGATGCAAAAATCACCTTTCTCCTTGGTCTGAACTCAACTCTTCATCCACCATGTCAGTGCATGCCAGTTTCTGTTGTCTGTCGGTTGAAAACCTGCCTATGTTGTCTTTCTTAATGCTTCCAAAAATATATGTATGCTCTTATGTTTCTCAGTCTGCAGACAGCATATGCCTTTTGACAGTCTGAAGAGGTTCTTCTCTAATATTTCTGACAGCATTTCCTCTTCTGCCTCTTTCCATCTTCTTCTATTTTTATATTGGTCAGAATGTAGACGGAAGCCCACAGGTAATCCACAATGGAATCCATTAATATTGGCTATTTTCAGAAACTCAAGGACAATCACTTTCTCCCTTACTAATCCCCTGCTGTTTTTTCCATCTGCACAGGAGGCCTGAGACTGCAAGAATGCCATTTTGGCTCCGTGTAACAAATGCAGAATTCAAGTAGCTTATTGCTCCTAAACCTACCCCTGTGAGGCTGGGAAATCGAACTTGAGTGCCCCAGAGCACTGTTGCCTACTGGGATGAGTCACACATAACCAGCAGTCCCTTTTAGAGTTTGATTTGATACATCCACTGGCTCTGACAATTGTCAGCTAACTGAGCCATCAGCCATCCATTTCATAATAGTATTTTTAACACACACATACTTCTTTCCTGTTGTATTTCAAATTTAAAAGTACAAGATAAGCCCTCTGAAAAATTAGGACAGGTAGATTCTTAAGAACCGAAGGAGAGTCATGTTAGCAGAGATCAAAAGCTTATCTAGTCCATCATTTTGTTCATGTAATAGCTCACCAGATGACTATCTGGCCCACAAGTGACTGTAGGATGATGAGGACAACAGCACTGTCCTGTTTATGTTTCCCAATAACTAATACTGCCTCTGGTATAGGAGGTGATAGGTAATACTAGTACTATACTGTAGGTGTACCTCTAGAGCAGGGTTAGGCATCTCTGGAGGGGATGGAAGACATGCCCACAGGCTGTACCATGACATTTGGTATGATTGGAAGTAGTGGTACATCCCTTTCACTACTGGAAAATGGCTGAATAATGGCCCATTTTAAGAATGGGGGTGTACAGTGGACTAAATAGGAGATAATGAAAGTCAAAGGAACTCAAATCGCCACATTTTTTAGTAGTTTGAGTTTGGTCATTTGGGCTAAGTCAACAACTTTAACAATTCATTCTTCCATCATCAGTACTTCAGACCATTTCCCATTTAGAGAAAACAGTATTCTTGCTGCTGTTGCCATATATTGAAGAAGTAATCCATATTCACTTTCCAGTTCTTTCTCCATAATACCTAACAAAAATATTTCTTATGGCATTGCCAAATCTGTATTTAATTTTTTGGGGAGTAATATATAAATCTTTGACCTGTAAATGTTTGCCGATTTACATGTCCACAACATATGAACATGGATTACTTCTAAATTTCACACAGGTAGCTCTAGGTGTTTTTCTGCTAACCACTTTTTCAAAATTTTAATATTATTTTTAATAAGCATACACAATCAATTGAGTGCACAGTCATGCCAGTTCATTATTAGTACCACACTCAGATTCTTGTGACTTACGTGTGTTGCTAATGAAGTGAGGATGAAACTGTACAATATGGGTAGAATTCAAAGAGATAACCATGTTAGTCTGTAGAATCAGTATGTAGAGAGATCTTGTGGCACCTTTAAAACAAGCTGAAATAAAGAAGTTGGCAACATGAATTTTCATAGACTTCAGTCAACTTCCTCAGATGCATTTAGTGGAATGGAAACATTATATATATATATATATATATATATATATATATATATATGCCATTGGTATGTGTGAATGTCAGTTCAAATTCAAAATCCTTTGTGTATGGAAATGAAGTAGCAAGTCCAGTTTTAATGACGGTCATTAGTGAACAAAGACATTGTGAACTGGCCAATGTGTATGGAAATGAAGAGGCAAGACCAGTTTGGCTTTGGAAACTAGCCTGTAGGTGAAGAGAATAGATTAGTGTAGGACCTCCGCTTAGGATGGGGTCAGATGGTGTTGAAATGTGTGTAGTGAGTAAAGAAGCCATTATCCCTGTTGAGGGACTGTAGTTTATGGATGAATTCCAATTCTGCTGTTTCTCTTTTCAGTCTACATTTGTAGTTCTTTTGTTCAAGGACCACTGTTCTGAGATCTAAGATGGAATGCCCAGGGATATTGAAATGTTCTGCCAGTGGTTTTTGTGTATTTCCATTCTGCATGTCTGATTTATGGCCATTTAGCCTCTGTGACCATCCTTAAAACTGGACTTACTACTTCATTTCCATACACAAGGGATTTTGAATTTGAATTGACATTCAAACATACCAATGGCATGTATATGTCTGTCCCTCATTTTCACTCCATTATATGGATCCGGGGAAGTAGACTGAAGTCTGTGAAAGCTCATGTGATGAAAGATTTCTGTCATAGCATGTTACAGTCTTTACCTATGTATTTTGCATTTAGTGTGCTGTTTTCATCATTGGAAGAAAAAGATGGACTGAATTTGCAAGTCAGATTGATAAGGCAAATGTCTCTGAGGAAATTCCACTGTCGGAGGGAAAATTGATTAATTGTAGGAAGGCATTAAAATTTAGGTTAGCCCTGATGGTGTGTGTGTGTGTGTGTGTGTGTGTGTGTGTGCAGCTGAAACACACACACTGCAGACAGGTAAAAAGTAGAGTGAAAGAGAGAACTCCAGATTGAAATCAGGCTGATTTGACCAATTTTGACCTCATCCTAATAAACTTGAATCTGTTTAGAATTTAACAGAAGGAATGAGACAGAGACAAAAGCAAGTGCACCAGAGAGATGAAATATCATTTCTGTTGAGCAGTGGTACATGGTGGCCTAACGAGAAAGAGATAGTAAGATGGATCTGATCAAGGTCTCTGATGAATGACCTATGTCCAAATTCCAGATACAGGAAACTCACTGTTCTGGTTTGTTATTTAAAACTGAAATTGAAGTGAATGTTAAATATCATATACAGGTAAAAGTATTTCATTGTACAGTTGTCTCTCTGGCAACTTGCAGCTTCCCTGGTTTCCCATGTTTCAATTCAACCCAAGGGAAGATTTCACAAAGTAACACCCTATTGAGCCCTTTTTTGATCAGAAAGTATGAGCAGCTAGGAAGTCTGCAGAACAACAGAGGGCTGTGTGATGGAAACAGAGATCTGATTAATCTCTCATTTTTTTCTCAGAGAAGCAACAAATAATTGTAGCTATTTCCTTCTCACTGAGATAAAGTTGCAGAGTTTACAAAGACTGTTCACAGTTTGGGATTTATTCTACACAAAATATGCATGTGGTCTTTTTACACAGATAATAGTATTTTCACAGAAAATATAATTGATATTAATTGATACTCAATTAATGATTGAGTAATAAAATGCTTCCATAAAGTAATATTAATATTATTTAATATTAATGCTGTTTCCCATGCAGAAAAAACTGTTTCTTGTATAATGAAGATAGATAGATAGATAGATAGATAGACAGACAGACAGACAGACAGACAGACAGACAGATAATCCCACATGCAAATTTTGCACAGAATAAACCCAGAACTGCAAATTTTCTCATCAGTCCAGGAGTCTCCTCATCACGTTTTTCTGATGTTTGAGAAACACATTTTTTCCACTATGTTTTGAATAATTTTGAATATTCTTTCTATCCCTGAATAGAAAGAACAAGAAGAAACACAGTGATCTTGGCTATAAACACATTTTTAAAAATCAAAAGAAATTCTAAATCACATTGAGAAAGAGGGGAAAAGCCCAGAAGGTGGAGAAAACTTTCAGTAAACTGGAGGATTAATTTCAGCACAGCAGAAGGTGCAAGAACAGTATGGGATTTCAAGGGATGATAAAAGAACACTCACTCCTTGTCCACATTGGTTTGGCCTCCTTCTGTCACTTGTGCTGCTGAATTTCTGGGAGGCCTGGAGGCAACTATGAATCAGATTGGGGAGAAGACTTCATGGAAGGGCTGCACCTTTTTTTTAATGGTCAGGCCCCTCTGCCTTTGAGAGTAGGATGAGGGCAAGCAAGTCAGCATATGCCGCCACATTCCTATTTGATGCAACATTTCCCAAAAGAAATAGAGTAACATATAATCATAGCCAGTTCTCTTATAATGGTGGAGAAAATCCATGACTAATACAACCTGGAGTGGTGGCCATCCAATATATGTTTAAAAACCCTCATCTCAGGACAGGACAGCACTTTCTAAGTGAGTGCCTCCCACTGCTGAATAGCTCTTACCATCAGATCTTGTGCAAGGCGATATCTCTTGACCCTGGTACACAAGGGTTGCCAGATATCTCTGGCTGGACACAGTTCTGCTCCTCCAACAGCTGATTGGCAATGGGATGCTGTCTGGCTGTCCCTACACCTCCAGCAAAGAAGAAGAAGGCTGGGTCCTTATTTGTGAATGTAGCTGGTTCTTCTTCACAATTACAAGGGTCAGTGGACACTGCCTAGGCACACTCCTGCAGTCAATCGGTTTACATTGTGTTTGTGTAAGGCAGCATGAAGTTGTGCTCAGGAACCTCTAAGTGCTTTTGTACACCCAGGGAGAAGATGCATGAGAAGACTCTATAAGAGGTCCACCAATAGTCCTCTGGAATCTTGGGCAGTATCAGCAAACCTGACAAAATTTGTTGAGAAGACACTTTCAGTCTCTAGACAAAAGATCCATAATTCAAGACTTTTCTTTTTAATGGATGGGTGAGTGCATGGTGTGAAAGAAGCCATCTCTACATTTGTGAACAACCTGAAACAGAACAATGAAATGCAGAGCAACTATTTAACCAACACAGCCCCACAAGTGTATATATTTATATGTGAAACTTAACACATTTTCTCTTGTTGGCCTACTTTCGTTAAAGTCGCTTTTTAAATTATGGATGGGAAAACATCATAAAATGCATTAGTTTGTGGTGTGAACGTTTAGAAGAAGGAGGCAGGCTATTTTGGAAGGGAAGAAAATATGTGTACGAGGAGGCTTGGCAATTTTCAAAACTACCCCTGTTGCTGGCAACCATTTGATCTGCAGCAATGAGCTGTGTTTTTCCCCCAGAAAAATCTCCATACCCCGAATGGCTTTGCTTGCTGATTCCTACAGAGTTTTCCTCTTTAAAAGCAACAGGAAGAGACTGAACCATTCCCACCCGTTCAGTTGTCAGCATTATATTAGTTATATAGGGGTTTTAAAAGGCCTTTTCCCTTAAAGACTGGAGGGAAATGCCAACTTGTGGAAATATGGTTGGGTTGTAAAGTCAATAGTAGAGTGGTGAATTTTAACAGAACTATCTAAGGTGCTGAACCTATTTTGGGGATGGGAATCAGTACTTTGGATAGCTTCTTTAAAATGTGGACTGAAAGACAAAGCAGTGATCAGCTGCCACTGGGTAGGGCTTGAGGACAACCAGGCATGTTCTTATCCCTTTAACAAAGGCTACTCTGCAGAGAACAGTACATGAAACTTTATCATGATAGGGAACATAACCTTATCATCCCTTAATTGCTGCTGCAAATCCCATTTATCGTTGTTGTTGTGTGCTTTTAAGTCATTTTTTTACTTATGGTGACCCTAAGGCGAACCTATCATTAGGTTTTCTTGACAAGATTTCTTCAGAGAGGGTATGCCATTGCCATCCTCTGAGGCTGAGAGTGTGTGACTTGCCCAAGTGTGTGGGTCTCTATGGCTGAGTAGGGATTAAAACCCTGGACTCCAGAGTCACAGACCAACACTCAAACCACTGTGCCACTTTGGTTCTCATAATTTAGTATTCATTAAAGGGACGACTACATTGGCCTGCTCAAACATTGGCAATCCTCCCTCAGGTAGGGTGGGCTGGGGGCTGTTTATGAGAGTTTTCCATCTGAAGTGCAATTGGAGGATTCTCTTTGAAAGCATTCTCTCTTTGAAGGACAGTCCAGCTCAAGTTGACTTCAAAGATGAAGAACCAATATGAAGAGAGAGCCTCAAACAAGTTACAGTCCAAATGTGTGTATGTGTGGGGGTTCATCCCTAAATGGCAAAATAACTCCTCTTCACCTCTGCACCTTCTTGTGCTATATTGTTGTCAGTAAGATGGAGAATATGCAAGGGTACTGAAGTGGTTCATGAGCATCTGAGGCCCTATTACATTACACAGTTGTGGTGTTTTGAATCTACTTTATTTGGGGTTCTGTGAAATGGGATTTGTAGTTTAGCGAGACTCTGGAGCACTGTGAGAAGTCTAAATGCATTTCCCTACATTGCAAATCCCAGCATTCCAGAAGAGGAAATGGAATTATTGTACTATAATTATGTAGTGTAAAAGGGGTCCTGGAGAAAAGACAGCCACATAATTCACCTAGATTGTATTTCTTATGTGGTCTCAGACCAATAAAGCAAAATTTATCCATCATATAAAACTTAACATGTCACCCTAAGGTGATAGGTATCTAGTTAAAGTATAATAATTATTTTGAAATATACAAAACACACTCATTGTCCCACTGACATGGGAGCCACCAGCTGCCTCTTTATTGAGGATCATACTGCTTTTATTTTTATTTATTTATATCCCTCCTTTCTCTGGAGTGGCTCACATAGGTTAATGCATGACCAAGCATTATCTTCTTTTTGTTTATCATGTTGCATGTATGTAGAATTTGGAAACATTATTTTTGGACTACAGCTGCAGTTCCTAGAATCCTAGGGAATTCTGCGAGTTGCAGACATTAAAAAAAAACTTTCTCAGACTTTCCAGTCAGTAACATCACTAGGGTGGGTGTCACCCCCTCCCCACCACCATAGACCTTCTCCTATACCACACCATACAGAATCCTTACTCATGTTTTTTGTACTAACATTACTCATAAATTGTAATTCTCATATATCATTGAATGTAAAGGCAATAGCTGTGACATAAACAACTAGCAAAATTAAAACCATACCTTTAAATTACAAAATCATATGTACAGCCTGAATGTATTTACATGTATATCATTTCATGTGGTTAAAGTGAACATTTGGTAAGATGTGATGTTTTAAATAAAATTTAAAAAGAATATATATATATATATGATGAGATATATTACAAAAAATTAGAAATTAATTTTTAATTTCTTGTTCAAAAACCTGGGGCCTCTCCTTTCTCCCATCACTAAGCTTTGCCCCACTCATACCATCTCTTCAGCATTTTAAAGGGATGCAGGTAAACACTACAGTCCATTTCTGCCAAAAGGCAGATGTTTGGGGAGCAGCGGTGTCCACCCTGCTTAGGCTATACATATGATATTGTATTCAGCTGCATCACCTTGGCTGGTTTGCTGAATTTTCCAGGGATTTTAGATGTCATCATCCTGTACTTGTAACCCTTCCCTGTTTTTCTACTAATTTTTTCTTACCCCAGAGTAAGAAGAGTAAGGAGTAAGAGTAAGGAAAGAAGGCAGACCAGCTGCAGAGCATGTTCAAACTGCTAGTCTGATAAAAGTCTTGTCTGAAACTGCCCTAAGAGTTGGTGTGTGCTTTATACTTACAAGCATGTTATCACATTCCTGCAGCTAGGGCATAAAGAGTACAGGAAAGGGGAATGGCACAAAAACTTGGAAGGGAGAGTTGAACCTAGGCTTGCAAAATCTTAACCTACACTGTACAGTCTACTTTGAAGAGAGCTTGCTGGTACTGCTGGCCTATGGTTAAGGAGAGTGAGCTGGTCATCTCAGGCTTCAGATATTTGAAAATGACAGCAAGGCATTAGAGGAGAGAGGTGTGTGCCATGAAGCTTGGCAAGCCAGCCTTCTGTGCTCAAGCATGGAGGAGGAGGAGGTTATCCCATCATCACTGCTGAAAGAATCAACTGTCAGACCCAGTTGGGTGTGCTACATGGACTGGGAGGGGACACCATCTTGTTCTTAGTAGCCGTATATATTGAGCTGGCCTCATTGGTTTGGAAGCAGTTGGCAGGTGGTCATATTATCTCCCCCCACCATAAAAAGGCTTCATTTATTGATTTTTGCAGAACAAACTAAGCTGTGTTTCAGAAATACAAGAATCTCCTATTTTATATCAACTGACCACACTGACATGGGTGAATAGAGTTATATTTTTCAAAATATGGAAAGTAGCACATTAGGAATAGATTGTCTATGCCAGTGCTATTCAGTATGGTTATCTGTGGACTGATGCTGGTCAGTGAACCATTGGTTGCCAGTCCATGCCAAGTTTCCAGGAAAGAAAAAAAGTTGTAGCCAATGAGTATAAATATGGTTGTGGTCCCTGATACTTTGGGGATACTCTGGTTCCTGATATCAGATAGCTTAGAAAGCACTGGTCTACACCATCCTGGCTAGAAGATTCTGGGAATTATAGCTCCAAAGGTAACTTTTTCCAACTCAGGTTTACACAGACTGGCAGTAGTGCCTCAGGATCTCAGGCAAGAATTGTTCCCTGCTTTACCTGATAATACCTTGGATTAACCCTAAAGTCTTGTGTCTGTAAAGCACATGCTTTACCAGTGAACTAATGGGTCTTTTTCATAGCTAACTGGCATAACATAGCCACTCTGATATCTTTTAGGGCTGAAGGGCAGGGTATAAATACCATAAATAAATAAAATTCAGCAAACTGACTACTCCAACTATCTACCTGGCATACATCTGCTACATGGAGATACACTTTTTATCTGAGAAAAAAACATTTGTGTATGAATGTAGTGAATTAAAACCACTTCACATTTCATGTGGCAGTTATTCTTTCTGTTTGATCCTAGTTTGGTGTAACAGGTTTATGTGTTACACAGTGCACAACATAGTGCCCTTTCTCCATCACTATCAATTGCTGAAACTATTCATCTCACCCTTTGCTGCTTCTATGATTTTCACCTGTCCTTAACCAAACTTATCTTTATAGCTATAAGGTTTTGGGTTTTACCATAAAAAGGAATTTACACAAGCAGAATATGGCAGCTGAAAATGCATTTTGTTCTTTTTTTTGTAGCACCATACCACCCTGAGTAGATATTCTTATCTGATTATAGAAGCTAAGCAGGTTTGGGCCTGGCTAGCAGGTAGATGAGAAGCCATCAGGAAATAATATGATACATCTCCAGGCTGAGCTTGGAAAGAATCCTACCTGATACCGTGGTGAGATACTGTCAGTGGAGTTAACACTACTGGGATAGATGCAGCTATGGTCTGATTCACTGCATGGTTTGATTCTTATATTCTGTACTCTTGAAGAATCCTGAGATATATCCAAACCTGCCTTTTGAATAGAAATATCTTCTTCATTTCTGTTTCTGGGGAGGAGGTCATTTCACATACATAGGACGTAGACAGTTGGAGGAATGTAACACAAAGAATTAGGAACACCGGAGATCATTCTGGGAATGTGCAGCTACAGAACTGACTTGAAGCCCTCTCCCTTATGAGGGACGATGAGGGGGAGCAGCAGGACAATCCTCAGGGAAAGTGCAGGACAGCTTGGTACAATCAGCACAGTGAATGGCTGCTGCTAAGCCTTGGAGGAGGCGAGTAGTGGTTGTGGGAGACTCCTTGCTGAGGGGTACAGAATCAGTGGTTTGTAGGCTTGGCAATATGTTTTGGGAGGTGTGTTGACTTCCTGGGATAAAGATCTGTGATGTGATAGAGAGGCTGACAAGATTTGTCAAGCCTACTGACTGTTACCCTTTCTTTTGGTTCATGTAGGAACCAATGATACTGCAAGGCACAGCCTTCAAAATATCAGAAGGGATTATAAGGCTCTGGGTAGGAAGCTGAAAGAGCTGGATGCACAGCTTGTCATCTCATCTCTTCTCCAAGTTGAAGGGCATTGTTGTTGTTGTTCTTCCTCTTATTATTATTATTCTCACAGAAGGAAAAGGATGCTCAACCTGAGGAAAATGGAGCAGAGGACACAATAGATGCAGCACAGAATAAGTAAAGAGGTAGTACAGGAATATCTTGTTAATCTAAATGAATGTAAGTCTCCGGGACCAGATGACCTACATCCAAGGGTATTAAAAGAACTGACAAATGTAATCTCAGAGCCATTGGCAATAATCTTTGAGAACTCCTGGAGCACAGGAGAAGTCCCAGTAAACTGGAGGAGGGCAAACGTTGTCCCCATCTTCAAAAGAGGAAAAAAGAACATCCTAACAATTATCATCCAGTAGCCTGACATCAATACCAGGAAAGATTCTAGAGCAGATCATTAAACAGAGAGTCTGTATACATTTAGAAGGGAATGCCATAATCACAAAAAGTCAACATGGGTTTCTCAAAAACAAGTCATGGCAGATTAATCTAATCTCTTTTTCTGATAAAAATTACCAGTTTGGTAGATGAAGGGAACACTGTGGATACTGCATATCTTAATTTGACAAGATTCCCCATGACATTCTTGAAAACAAGCTAGTAAAAGGTGGGTTAGACAATGCAACTGTAAAATGGAGTTGTAATTGGGTGACTGGATGAACCCAAAGGGTACTCAGCAATGGCTCCTCTTCATCCTGGAGAGAACTGACCAGTGGGGTGCACAGGGTTCTGTCCTGGGCCCAGTGCTATCAACATGAGTCAACAATGTAATAGGCAGCTAAAAAGGCCAATGCGATTTTAGGCTGCATCAGTAAAATTACAGTGTCTAGATCAAGGAAAGTAATAGTGCCACTTTATTCTGCTTTGGTCAGGCCTCACCTGGAATACTGTGTCTAGTTCTGGGCACCATGATTCAAAAAGGATGTTAACAAGCTGGAGCGTGCCCTACAAGGAGAGACTTAGGAAGCTGGGTATGCTTAGCCTGTAGAAGAGAAGGTTAAGAAGTGATATGATAGCCTTGTTTAAATATTTGAAGGGATGTCACATTGAGGAATGAGCAAGCTTGTTTTCTGCTGCTCTGGAGACTAGGACCCGAAATAAAGGATTCAAGCTACAGGAAAAGAGATTCCAGCTCAACATTAGGAGGAACTTTCTGACAGTTTGGGCTGTTCGACAGTGGAACACAGTCCCTTGGAGAGTGGTGGAGTCTCCTTCTTTGGAGGTTTTTAAACAGAGGCTGGATGGCAATCTGTCGGGTGTTGGGAGGTTGGACTGGATGGCCCTTGTGGTCTCTTCCACTTCTATGACTCTATGAGAATGTCAATCCTCTTGTGTTTGGGAAATTTCTCATAAATTCATAGACTTTTATCCCTCAGATAATGACAAGTAAGTTGTTAAATAGTATGGTGGGTAGTAAGCCAAAAATGACAGATGCCCTTCTCTATCTTCCTTGGCTCTCTGCCATTCGCATGCGGAGCTCAGGTGTACTCAGTGTGCAGATGGGTCTGCCTTAATTAATCTGTCTCTGCTACACAACCACTGCAGTTTTGTGAGTCACTATGCAAAAGAGCTTGTAATATTTGTCCATGTGTGTGTTTAATTTTTTTGACTGCAGATGGCCCTAATGAAGATTCATGGATCCTTCACTACCTTTCAACCTTGGGTTTTTAATCTGTAAAATGGAAGCAACACCACAGTTTATTGTGAAGAAAACATATGGGCTGAGTTGAATCTTCCTCTCTGTATCTTTCCCATGGAGGTGCAGGTTTCATTGGTTGTGAGAAAAGAAAATTCAGGCATTTGAAGAGTGTTATAATTTCAGCTTTCAGTCTTCTTCCAGAGGTTGGAAAATTTTGGAATATAACTCCCTAAATCCCCAGCCAGCAGGCCCATTAACCATGCTGGTTCAGGGATCCTGGGAGTGTGGCTCCAGAACAACTAGAGATGTTTTCCATGTTTCTTTAACAAACAGACAGGAGATGGTTTTCTGCTATATTCAATAGTGATGGCATCAATTGTGCCCCCTCTCCCTCAATAGCTCCATGGTGCTCCAAATTATTATTATTATTATTATTATTATTATTATTATTATTCTTTATTTATAAAGTGCTGTAAATTTACACAGCGCTGTACATACAATCTTTTTAATTGGATTTGATTTATGACCCCACAATGAAACGTTCTTGCAGTCTCCAAACTTCTAGCACTGCAGTAACTTAAAACTTCAGTTGAACATTTAGTAGATTAGAAGCATCCAAAGAAAAAGGATAGGCAAAATTACCAACGGTTACCAAAGGTTAAGATTGTTTGTCCTCCAGAGCCTACATGACCAAAAAGGAATGGCTTCAACCTGTTTGGATAGCCCTCCATATCATCTTAATTGAGAACACCAACAGGTTAAAATGTAGACCCGTGACTCTAACAAAATCATCACAACCCCCCCCCCCACATATGACTTTTAACACCTTTGCCTGATGAAACCAGTGGAGCTTTGAAACCTTGCATCATATATTTTGTGCATTTTGGTTGTTCAATAATGTTATCACTCTTTTGTGGACTTTGGATGTTGCTGTACTTTACAACAAAATACAGGAGTTCTGGGTGTGAATGATTTTCAGTGTCTCATTCTCTGCAATGGTAGAAATTTGAGGACTGAAGGAAACATTTCAGACAGGGAAGTAGAATTATTGTTTGGGGGGAAACATTGTCATTTTGCCCCACTACCATAGCTACATCCCTGCCTCCCCCTGCACATTCTTTCAACATGTGTGGGCGTCTTGTGTGAACCACCCTGATGTTGTTCTGGTATGTTGCTCAGTGGGAGAAGCTCAAGCTAGTCTGGCTTTACTACGTAGAAAAGAATCCAGATAGTTTGTCACTCTGTACAGAATATGGTTCCCCCATTTCTAATACTGGTAAATAGCAAATCATATATTATGGTGTCTTTTGCATTCTTAAAAAAAAGGAGAAAGTTTTGTGATACTCAGATCTAGAGCAGTTTAAAGTTTATATCATTCTGTGTGCATGCTTTTGTTTTAAATGCAACCACTTATTCTCAGTGCACTAGTTTTGTTCAAACCAGTCTTCTTTTGAGAATTATTGCACTGCTAAACACATTTTTCACTTGCCAGGAATGCTGCTTATCTCCAGCGGTTTATCTCAGATGTACAAACATTTCTTAAATGCTGAGTTGCGCAATAGGTTCATTGCAGTGCTAACTCCCTCTGGACTGCCTTGACATCTCTGCTGTACATCTGAGGGTATAGCTGGATGTCATCTGTGATGGCTTCTATCTTGAGGTGTACTCCTGCATGGCTAGGGTTTTGTGGGTTGTTTAAGGGGACCCTGGGAGTGGATTGTCAATGTAAAACAGTCAAAGAACAACAACAACCAGGCTTAAACATAATACGTATACGTCTGGACAAACATTGGGTGGAATTCTACATCATCTATTTAGTTATGTATGTGTAACTAAGTAGAGTCTCCTGGACGGATCCCCCCAACCTATTTTACTGGGCAGCAGATGCTTCAAGAGAAAGGAGTCAATTCTTCTGACAATTGGGGCATGGGAAAATGATACATCTATTCCCCTGTCTGCTGGCAAGTGAGACTATGACAAAGAATTGTGATGGTGTCCTGCTTTTGACTCTTGCATCCTAACTCACTAGCAGGAGGGCATGAGGAAATGTCATTCACCCACACCCCAATAACCAGTAACACAGACCTCCTTGGCTTGCTGCAGCTGTTGCTCCCTTAAGTAGGTTGGGAAGGCAGTTACAATTGTGGCAATAAATATGAATATGGAGCAGTTACAGATGCATAATCTCGATTAAACATTCATAATTGTGATACCAAATGCTAATCAGTGTTTATATTATAATATGTTTTTAATAAAACAAATTGTTTTAGGCCTAGACTAAAGGAGCAGCTATAGTTATATCAGTTTGATATCAGTTTAACTGCCATAACTCCATGGTAAGGAATCAAGGGATCTGTAGTTTGGTGAGGCATTCTGAATTTTCTGTGGAGAATCTAGTGTACCTCACTGAACTATAGTTTGCAAGACATGGTGAAAAGAGAGATAATGGTCCAAAATACACTACAGAAATAATCCAGTTTGAGACTTCTTTAACTGCTCTGGTTCAACGCTAGGGAATTCTGAGAACTATAGTTTTGTGAGACATTTAGCCTTCTCTGTTAGAGAGCTCTGGTGCCACAATAAATGACAATTCCCAGGATTCCCTAGCACTGAGCCAGGGCAGTTAAAGTGATCTCAAATTGGATTGTTTCTGCAGTGTGTTTTGGACCATACATTTAAATCAGGATAACTAAGGAATTAAAGGAAGGTGCATGATAACTTTCTAGCAAATAACTCTAAATAATAATAATTTAAAAATCACACTAAACTACAAATTCCAGTTTTTTAAAAATTATGTGTCCATGGCTATTGTGTCCATGACAGAACAACAACTCACTTTTATTCATACTTAATAGTATATTTACATTTCACAGCTATAGCAGTTTGATACCACTTTAACTGGTATGGATTTTTGGAAACCTGGGATTTGTCATTTGGTGAGGTACACAGAATTCACTGCCAGAGAGCTCCTTTTCTGTTGTAGCTTGGAGAGTGCACTAAAACCTTCTAGCAAAGAATTTAAAGACCTTCTCCAAACTTCAAATCTCATGATTCTGTAATATGGATCTATGATAAAGTGGTATCGAATTGCTATAACCTGAAATTAGAGTAACTTTAAAAATGAATGTAAGTAATCCCAGTTCTTGTGTACTCACTGGATAAAACACTGCAAGGTAGAAGCAATCTCTACTGAGCAATATGTTGAAATACCAGCTGCAATGTCTTCCTTGTTTCCCATTGGACTAGAGATTTAAGTTGAAGTTTGATTATATTCTTACCTGGGAATAAACCCCTCTCTGTTCAGTGTTACTTACCTTCCATGTAGACATGTCCAGGGCTGAGCTGTTAGAATATGATCTGGTCAAACTTAAACTCTTTCATGTCTCAGTCTTCAGTTCTTAATATACTATTATTGAGAGTAAGAGCCATTGAACAAAGTGAGATTTACATTTGCATATGTATTCATAGGACTGCTTCTGTGAAAGAAACTTAAGTATGTATATAGCAGTGTCTGTGACACTACCACTGAAATCATCCTCCAAGCCAGTAAAAGTCAAACATTCAAGACAGTTACTACAATATAATCTTTATGCCTTTGCATCTTCAGAAAGATTGGCTGTGGCATTCATACACAGGCCACAAAAATGTGATGGTTGCATCTGCTATGTGATAGATTGTGCTGGGAGTGGAACAGAAAACTCATAAATGGCAGATTACTAGATTACCTGGGTTTCTAAAAATTGAAAATGCTTTTCAAAATATCTGTTTTTTTAAATTTAAAAAACCACATTATTTTAAAGTCCCATAACAATATCCTATTGTTAGCCCTGGTGGAGAGAATCAAAGCAGCTTCCAATGACCCTGTATTTGCATATTTAGTTATAAAATTGATAGATAAAAGGCTGACTTGGAGAAGTAATTCTCTGCAGAGGATATTGTTATGACACTCGTAGCCACAAAATATGGTGAGGTTCAGTGGCTACCATCCTTTAAGGAGCATTCAGTGTTGAAGCCATTCTCAAAATTAGAAAGTGTTACTAGAAAATTACAGTTTGTTGTGAGATGGAACAGGCTACATTTAACAACCATTACAGGTTGGTTTGAAGCAACAAGTAAACTTAGCAAATTTTCTCCACTGTAAAAAAGTCTATGTAAGAAAGAATGTAAGAAAGGCTACTTGCAGGTTGGGGCTTACTTTGTACAGAATTTGCATGTGGTTGCTTGGCACAGAAAGCAGCATTTTCTGTGTAGGAAACAGTATTTTCTGTGTAGAAATCTAATTTTCCACACAAAAAGTGATGTGTCTTGGACAGTAAAAGCTGTTTTATTTGCAAAACACCCACTTGTGAATTTTGTGCAGAATAAGTCCCCAACTAAAGTATTTTTGTATAGGAAACAGTATTTCCTGTGTAGAAAATAATACTTCTGCTCATAAATATTGGCTGAATTCTTATATCATCATCATAATTATGATTGATGATGCCCCTCCAATCCTACCTTTGTAGTGTGACAATTTGGTCAAACCAAATGTTTCTGAGGCACTGGAGATTGAGGTGTTGGGAAATTATCCCTGCTATACTCACCTAGTGTAGATGTGCCTGGAGTACAGGCAGTTGGAGAAACCCAGTGGGTCCTGCCACAATTGCTTGTCACAAGGCACTTTGTAACCAGATGCACAATGAGCACATCATTTCCCAGTCTGACAATAGGCTTTTGGGATCACATTCAGTCAGTCATGTCCATAAATGTGAGTCCCCAGCAGTTATGATATTGTAAGTCCACCTTGCAATATTGTAACTGCTGAAGAGGATGCCAGCCATTATTTTTGGAATAGAAAATGCTGTTTGCTGTGCAGAACAACCATGTACAAATTTTTGCCAAGACTGCATTTGAACTGTGAAGATTCTTGTCAGACCAGGATTCTAATCATCATTGCTTCTCAGCACTCAAGAAACAACTTTTCTTTGAATATTTTAAAATATTCTTTCTATCCTTACATGGAAACTGTTCAGCTTCTTATAGAAAGTGTGTAGCTGGTTGTGGGCATCATCATTTCTATTCCTCACCTTTTGGGGTTCAGCAAGAAAAGGAAAGGAAGAGGCATTAAGGATCACATTGCAAATGTACAGTGGATAAAGGGGTGCACCAGAGAATTCCAAGGGAAAATCTATATACCTTTATCGACTATAGCAAAGCCTTTGATTGCATAGATCATGAAAAGCTATTGAATGCACTCAAAGAAATGGGAGTGCCATTACACTTGATTGTTCTGATGTGTAACCTGTACTTAGGACAAGAAACTATCAGAATTGAATACGGGGAGATAGAATGGTTCCCAATTGCAAAGGGGTTAGGCAAAGCTACATCCAATCATCCTATTTATTAAATCTGTATGCAGAAAATATCATATGCAGAGCAGACTTAGAGGCAGGATGAGTCAGGATTGGAAGAAACTTTAACACAGATGATACAATAATTATAGCAGAAAACAACAAAGACCTGGAACAACTACTGAAGCCCTGGAGCCCTGGTGGCACAGTGGTTAAATGCCTGTACTGCAGCCACTTACTCAAAACCATAAGATTGCGAGTTCAATACCAGCAAAAGGGCTCTGAAGATGCCAGTCACAGATGCTGGTGAAACATCAGGAATAAACTCTTCTAGAACATGGCCCACATAGCCTGAAAACACAACAAGAAACTATGGATGCCAGCCATGAAAGCCTTCTACTTCACAAAAGGGTTCAAGATTGACTCAAGCTTGCATCCTTCCAAGGTCACTAAAATGAGTACCCAGATGGTTGGGGGCAATTAGCTTACCGTTATAAACCATTTAGATACTGTTAGTTCAGTGTGAAGTGGTATATAAATGAAGCTGTTTATTTGAAGATGGTCAAGGAGGAAAGTGCCAAGATAGGTTTACTGTTAAACATTAAGAAAACAAAAATAATAGTGACAGAAGAGCTACAAGAATTCATCCTAGATAATGAAAAAACTGAAATGGTCCAAGAGTTCCCATACATTGGATCAAATATTGACTGGAGTGGTAACTGCAGTCAAGAAATTAGAAGAAGGCTAGGATTTGGAAGGACAGCGACAAACGAACTGGACAAGATCCTAACTAACAAATATGTAACTCTGAACACTAAAGTGAGGATCATCCAGACCATTGTATTCCCCATCACCATGTACGGATGTGAGAGTTGGATGGTGAAGAAAGCCAATAGAAGGAAAATCAACTCATTTGAGATGTGATGCTGGAGAGGACTGCTGAGAATACCATGGACAGCCAAGAACACAAAGGAGTTCTAGAGCAGATAGGGTCTGAACTCTCCCTGGAATCCAGGATGATGAAGGAGCTTATCACTTGGCCTATTAATTTGACTTACCTCTCCTGGTTTAAATTTCAATTCGAGCTGCATCCTGATCTTATCAGAAGGTTTGCCCCCAAATTCACAAAATTTGAGCATGAGGAAAAAGCAAAATGGACTGCTAACAGTTTCTTTCAGCCCAATTTTGATTATAATTTACTGAAATTCACAGAATTCTCATGTGGAAGAAAGCACAACTGACAGATTTGTTTGCCTTTAGTGTTATCAAGCATTGACATCTCAGCTGTAAGTTTGTGTGCCAGATATTCAGGAGCAACAATAATTATTTCTCTTGTTACAAAAAAACCACAAAAAGAATGGGGGAAAAGAAAAGAAATCTGTCCTGTTGAGTCACTACACAAGGCACTAAACAAAGCTAATTTTAAGCAGGTCAGAGTTCAGCCATTCCCTCTGGAATTTAGGAGTCTCATGTGTTAAGCAAAAAGGGTCAAAGTTGATGCTCTGTTACAATTTTTTGCATGCTTTCCCTCAAGAACAGCCACACGGGCTAGGATTAGCATGAGGTCTGTGAGGCTGGCACTTTGGTGTCTGGGTTAAAAATGTTTTCAAGCAGTAAATGCGCTCTCTGTATGGAAACGAGAGGACGGATCCCTGGGAGCTTTCGTATTCAAAAATGTGCAAGCTTTGAGCAGACGCTGCAATGTAATTTAGGGCAATGCATGCTTCATAGCTTTGGAGAATATTGCCTCCCGTAAATGTTACTTCTGTGGATGGTAGTAATTTTAGAAAGGTGGCATTCTTGTTTTACATCGAGAAACTTCGGAATAAATAAAAGGAAGCATCAATCGGGGAGCAGAAGGCATTGCAACGGTGGAAAAGTACTGATGGATCTGACTCCGAACTGGAGCTTAGAGGGAAGGAAGAAACAAGAGTGGGTATGTACTTCCCTCTTTTCTGCACAGACTTTCTGCCATGGCCTTGTTTCAATTGCAGTGTTTTTCACTCTTTTCCTATGACATGGAATATGAGTTGAGTAAAAAGGGCACAACAAATGCAAAAGGCTGGGTGTGATAGCAGGAAACAAGTGTGTTCTAAACGTTTTTTAGCAGTGTGTATTGTTTACTGAATCCCAAAGTGGCTAAAGGACAGCTCATCCATCAATCTATGGCTGGTGAGTTGGGTCTCCCATGTGGGTAGTGTGCTGATCTAAAGGAATCAGTTATACTACTATTATCTCCTTCTTTCTTTCCTTGCAGAGAGGAGAGAGAGGAAAGACGTACATCAGATACATACAAGATCAGATGCATAGAGCAATCATATTCATGTTGGTCATATAGCAAAGTACAATAACATCTAGAATCCACAAAACAGTAATACCTTTATTTGAATAACCAAAATGCACAAAAAACATGATGCATCATGTGTTTAGTGCATTTTGGTTGTCTGAGTAAAGGTATCATTATTTTGTGGATTTTGGATGTTATTATACAGATGCATAGAAGCTTCTTTTAGATGTTTTGGCTGGCATCCCACTTTCATTCACAGCTATGTACATCTTTGGAACTTTCTTCCACAATCATTTTGCCAAGATCCTTCTCAGCAAAATGAACTCTGAAAAAATTAAAAAAGTAAACTGACAAACATTTTCTTGATTAATTTAAAATGTGATCTTCTTGGGTTAATGACACTTGTCTTACAATTGTATTGTTATGTACTGTACTGTGTTATCTTGTTTTAATGTTTATTTTGTAAGGCTCATATCCTTATAAGGGCAGCACAGAAATAATTTAAATCAACCAATGGTGTAAAATATAGAAATCTTGTCTTTCATGCAACTCTAAAAAAAGGAGGAACATAAACAAGCCTGGGAAATGAAAAACAAACAAACATTAGAAGCAGATTCTGTTTTGTAGTTTGAGATTAAAGTTCTGCATGCAAAAGGAATGAAGGCTTTTAATTGCGCCTGATCCTCTTTTCACTTCTCAAAGCCTCACCCTAAAAACTTGTATGAGCTCTGTTAGAGAACAGTATAAGAGAAAACCAATATATATGAAAACCAATATATATATGTGCGTGCGTGCGTGTGTGTGTGTGGTTTTATATAATCTATACTGCCTAAATATCCTAAAGGCACACTATTCTGTCTGATCTTTGAAGCTAAGCAGAATCAGCCCTGGTTAGTACTTGGATGGAAGACTGTCAAAAGTGCTGTAAGCTATATTTTTTTGGGGGGGGGACTGACAAAACCCCCTCGGAGTATTCCTTGCCTATGAAATTCATAGGGTGACCATATGTCAATTGGTGATTTGAAGGCACATATATACACACACTTACCTATCAAGAGCCTAAATCCTGTTTTTACTCCAGATTACAGGAGAGCCAATGAACCAGTGGGATTTCCTTATGTGTTGACTCACCATTCAATAGTTGGTTCAATGGATCTTATTTAGTTGGGACTAAACAACAGGATTCTAGCCTTTGTTAATTTCCAGAGAAGAAAATTGTACTTCCAAGTTGCATTATTCCAAAAGTTCAAGCCAGCCCCAGGGACATAGCCAGGATTTTGGGAAGGGGGGGAGGGGCAGACTATGTGCCACCATTATAATGGGGCTTGGGTGCGGCGGCGCAGCAGCACACACCATTCATTTTATCTAACGGAACAACCCCCCCTTGGCTACGTCCCTGCCAGCCCTAATCCTATTTCTCATAACAAAATACCACTGATATCCATGAGATTTAGGGCCCAAACAGACAGGCCAAAATAAAGCTGCTTTGGTTCATTTTGGAGGTATGTTGTTTAAATGACACATCTTAAGAAGCCTCTTAGGACGCATGCATAATTTAAACAGCATACCTTCAAAGTGACCCAAAGCAACTTTATTTTGGCTTGTCTGTTTGGTCCCTTAGTCATAGCTGGTCCTACTATTAGGAAGAATGAGACAACTGCCTCAGGAGGCAAATAGTAGAATGGTGCATCCCTCCCAACCATTCCTCCCTCTTAGAGAACAGTCTGTCCTGTATCCCTTAAATCCATTTTATCAGGCTATCTAATGTTCCTGGGACAAGTATCATACTTTTGCCCATTGGCTGCAACTGTTTTTTTTTTCTTTCCTGCAAACTTGCCACAGACTGACAGTTGATGGATTGCAGATCCATGGACTAGTAATTTTCAGTAGAATTGCATTGAACTACTCCACCGCTTTGAGGTGTTTCAACCGGCAGTCCTGTTGGAACAGGGATGTACCCTTCTGTCATTTGTGTCAGGCAGCAAAGAGTCTTGGCCCAGGCCTAGAATTATTTTCAACTTTGAGCACAAGCAGTTCAGTCTTGTACATGTTTACTCAGACATAAACCCTGTTGAATTCAGTGGGGCTCGCTTGCAGATAGGTGTAGATATGTTGCTCAGTTTCCCCATGCTAACATTCCCACTTTTCTTCTGTTGTTTCCCCTCTTGCAAATAAGATGTGAGCTCCTTAGTTGGGAGTTACTGGACCTCAAAAAACTGTTCCAAAGTCCTGGTAAACTACAGGTCTGCTGTTATCCAACATTTGTATGGCTCAGCTGTGATTGACCTAAAAGGGGAAATAACTTTAAAAAGAGAAATAATTGAGTTCAACTATAAGGAGAATGGACTGACTGGCAGCTGCTGCTGAACTGTATATCACAGTTTACATCTCTTTAGATTCAGCACATTTGAAGGAGAGGGAAAGAGAGGTGGTTTAGATAAATGAGACCTACACTGACACACAGGAGACTGGAAAAGGAAGTTGGCCTGAATTGCTGGTGGAAGAAAGTCCATACCCTCCAGCTGTCCTTATTTGGCAAGGCCAGTCCCAATTAATCCTCTGTCATCTCAGTTTTAAAACTGCCTTTAAACTGTCTCACTTCTGCTCTCCTTGTCACTTTCCCCCCTTTGTCCTTAGCTTATTTCAGTTGCTTAAAACTGAGTTCAAAGTAATGATGATGATGATGATGATGATGATGATAATATCTTTATTTATATTTCCTGCCTCTCCCCATGGATCGAGGTGGGAGTACAACACATAAAATCAGCAAAAGTAATTTGCACCTAGTTAATTCAGTAGTGGGAAGAGGAGAGGGCATAATCTTACCCTCAGGCTTGGGCAAAAGCAAACTGATGCAGCCTCTCCTAGCTTGTCTATTCCTCCTCATTAATACTTTTGTTATCTTGACCACATATTGCCTAGCTTTCATCTGTGAAATGTTGGAGGGTTTGGGTTATGAAAGTCTGGTCAGGAGGTTTGCTTGATTTGACAGGTGAAGGATGTGGTCCCTTTGTGGTTTTCTGACTCTTTGCATCTTAATGAGGGATTTTTCAAACACACAAACACTCCCCCCAGCCCCTCCCCAAGTCCTGGAATGACAGTTCTGGAAACTAAGATTGCTCAAAGTCTGTGATGCTGAGGCATGAAAGCTGTGATAACGCTAGAGAAATCTTCAGTCGAAGTGATTCATAACTTGCAAATTACTAGCTTATTTATAGCTGTTAACAAGTTTGTCATGTTAAAGGAGCCAGCATAGTGTGTGTGTGTGTGTGTGTGTGTGTAAGTGGGGGGAGAGTCTGATTCTTGCCTGCCTGGCCTGGCCTGCATTGAAGATGGATTTACACAGTAGAGCATATTTTATGGTATTGATGTATCCAGTGCTGGATTTCTGTATCAAGCAGGGCTTTGCTTCTCCCCCTTAGCCAGTTGACCTCTCTGTAATTCTGTTTAGAGCTTGAAGCTCACAGAGCTCAGTGACCATAGTGTCTGGGAGATTCTTGTAACTGCACTACAACTCCCAACTTTTCCAAGCTCTTTTTCTGTTCGGTCTTGAATTGTGTGCATGTATATACTGCCAACCTTGCAGTTTGAAAACATGCAAATGCAAGTAGATAGATAGGTACCACTTTGGTGGGAAGGTAATAGCCACATGACCATCAGAGAAGTCCTCAGACAATGCTGGTTCTTCAGCTTAGTAACTGATGAGCACCGCCCCCTACGATCAGTTACAACTAGACATTCATGTCAAGGGACTACTTTTACCTTACCTTTATGTACCTTTAAGTTTCCTGTCAACTTTTGGTAACCATATGAACCTGGCAGTTATAGTCCAAAAGTAACTTTTCTAAGCCCTGTTCTCTCCAGGCTTAACACAGCAATTTAATTTAATTTTTCTTTATAGGACTTGGTCTGTCTTTTAAATGCATTCCAGTTTGTGGAGCATGAAATCCAGAGCCATACAAAATATTCCAGATGAGGTTTGATTCAGTGGCAGCTGTTAGCCATGTTAGTGGGGTGGTGATTCCATTCCAAGTTTTAATCCAAACAACCTATTTTAGGGATAGAGTTCAGCACCTTGGATAGTTCCTTTCAACTAAACCCAGAGCACATTCACCCGCTCACTGACATGGGAGCCACCAACTGCCCCTGTCCGACTATTGCAGAATAAAACAGACCAATGGCCTCAGAAACTATAGTTCTAGTAATGTATTTGAAAATTGCATTAGCCATTTCTGTAGCTGCATTGCACTACTGGTTCACACTCAGCTTGTGATCAACAACAACCCGATAACCTTTTCACATAAAGTAGTGCCTGATCAGTTAATCTCCCTCCTATATTTTTGCATTGGATTTTGCCATTGCCTAAATACAGAATTTTGCATTTGTCTCAGACTGTTTATGATGTAACTGGTTTATGTCCTCAATATGCTGACTTTTTTTGCATATTTAAAATGCAGTGGTGCCTCAAATGAATTTTAGCTGTTGTTGTTTAAAAAAGAAAACAAGCAAACATTTGATTTAGAGAAAGGGGGAAGATGTAACCTGTGGGCTATATTCAGCCCCAGAAGCTACTTTTGAGGCTCCTTATGGCCAACCAACAAATTTCCAAATTAAAAAAGTCACCCACGGCTCCTAGGTTAACTTCTGTTTTGCTTTCTAGTAGGAAAAAAAAAAGCCCTATTCTGGGCCTAAAACAGTCCATGAGTTCTAAAAGCAACAAAATAGCCCCACATGCTCCCCCCCTCAGGAAATGAAAAAGCAGGAAGAAATGGGGTCCTCCAAGGGTCCATGAGGACTCAGTGTAGCACCCTTCATCAGTTGCCTGCCTCTGATTTTGAGTATTTATCTGTCTGAAAATTCAGTGCATCTGTTTGTTCAACAGCTAGGAACAGTGTGGCAGGACATTTTAGAGCTCATGCCTGCCCTGTTTAACTGGCAATGTAGTTGGCTCCTTTTCACATAAATGAGCTCTCAGGGAGAGCACAGGTCAACAGAATCGTCCTCTATATCAGAGAGCATTCCCGAAAGAAAGATCTGTTGAGGGAGCGGTAGTGATTTCCTCAGCCCAGCAGGGAACTGTAGTACTGACTTCCATCTTCCAAGGGTTAACAGTAACCTATAATAATAATTTTGTGACACAGAAGATGCCGACGCCAAACAAAATGTGTCCCTTTTTTATGCATTAGCTATTTTCAGAGACCTAATTTCGGTTTTGTATCAAAATGGATATCACAAACACTCTTGCTTCCCACTGAGAGGGAAAGTGCTAGCAAGATCTCTCTCTCTCTCTCTCTCTCTCTCTCTCTCTCACACACACACACACACGACGATGGAAGCAGAAAGAGTGAGAAGAATCTAGGGAGCCGTTGTTGAAATGGTGAAAGAGTAGGCCTAAAGCAAAATAGAGGCAAAATAGCCACCCTCTCTTCCCAGGATTGTTATCTGCCAGCCTGACCTTTTGCTCCCTTGTACTAAATTTGAAGGCAACTTCTTATGTCATTCACATAGACTACAGAAAGTGGCTTTTGTTGTTGTTGTGTGCCTTCAAGTCATTTCTGACTTAAGAGGTATAATTTGTGAAGGTCATCAAATCCAGGCTATTTTAACAGTTGTGAACATTTGGTAGTGTTAGAAAAGGCACATGCAGTGGATTGTACAGTGAGGTTGTTTAACAAGCAGCTTCATTTGTTATAGAGGTCGGGTGGCTTGCACAAACTTTTCAAAGAGATACAAGGTTGAAGAGAAAATTTGAAACTCTTTACCCAACTGGTGCATTTGCTGGGTAGCTTTCTGGTGCAGGAGAGCACATTCAACCTTCCCCAAGCCCATGAAGAAGCCATGCATCTGCAGGAAAAATAGTGATGATTACTAAGGCTTCTGCCACTAAAGCACCCATTACAGTGTTTCTCTATGGTGCAGGAAGATGTCAGAGGCCCCATTCCCACTGGCTTATAAAGCAGATCAAGACTTGGATTATGGGGGCATCGTTCACATTTGAGCGCACATTTGATCCTCATTACACCGATTTCGTTCCCACTGGAATTTGGATCCGATCCCCATGTAATCAGTTTTCCCAGGGAAACCCCGAAATGGGGGGAGAATCGAACCCGGATTAATTTGACTGCACTTTTCTGGAGGTTTTTCTTGCATCTCCCGTGTCCGATCTGGGGCAAATGATTGGGAACAGCAAGGGTGTCCGATTTGGTAAATTGGGGATGGGAGGAGCAGTGCTCAAGGGGCTGGTCTGGGGGAGTCACCAGCTTTGTTCTCTTTCCTACATTACTGGTGCCATCCCCCCCCCCCCATTTGCATAGCCTTCCTCCTGGTGGAGTGAGAAGCAAGGTAAGGAGATCACATGTGTAGACAAATTTATTTTTTTTTAAAAAAATTAAGCTTTTGATCACCTAGGCACTCTGTCAGGCGTCCAAACATAGCAAATTGCTATATTGACTTCCAAACGTGGTAAACAGATTACGCCCCCATGCAACCTCCCCTCTGCTCCACATGCATAGATCGACCTGTGAGCAGAGCCACTGAACACCAGTTTTAACTATTATTTTTTCTTTTTTTTACATGCCTGCTCAATCGCCTCCCAGACAGCCCAGGGAGCAATGGGAGAGGCAAAGGGACTTGGGGGGATAGAGGCTCCTTCTCCCTTTCCCAGAGGGGCTCTGGGAAGACACAGGACAGCTTGGGAGACAAAGGGACTTGGGGGATGGAGGCTCCTTCTCCCTTTCCCAGAGGGAAAAGCACCTAAGCAATTTATTGATTGCTGAAAACAACAACAGAAAAACAGGTTTGAAAGATGCAAGTGGGAATGGGGAACAAAAATAGCCTGCGCCACAGTGCATTGAAGCAACATCACTGTGACATCAAGTGCCTATGTGCTTGATTGACAGCTGCTTAAAAAAAAGAGGTTCCAGAAGGGCAATGAGAACGGGGAGCCAAAAAGTCCACTTCAAATTACAACCGAGAACATTTCAATGGGAACGAGAACATGGGTTAAAAAAAACCCGAGTCCGTTTGCACCCTTTTGTAATGGGAATGAAGGACCAGGTTTGAATACAACTCAGAAAAAATATCCAAGTCAGAATTGCAGCGAAATACATTGTTTTATAAGCCCAGTGGGAATGGGGCCAGAGTATGCTTCTCTGCTATGTAGTTGCATAGACTGATAGATCAGAGTATCTGTTTTGTTTTAGAAGGGAAGGGAAAGGAAAGGAAAGGAAGGAGGAAAATACCTTTTTTTTTCTCCATTAGAGCCCCGTTTCACAAGCACGTCCCTAAATGTCATTGGGGTACAATTCCCATTATCATCCAACAAACATGGACAATAGGGAAAAGATGATGGAAGTTGTGGCCCAACAGGATCTAGAGACTAAAAACTGGGAAACTGGCATGGTAAATTGCAAGTAAGTCTAGTTACTAGTGGTCTGGTGAACTTCCCACAAGCTTTTGGATGACCTCTGGTGGAAATATGAGCCTGTACTGCCTGGATATTTGGGGCTGAAGCAGATTGTTAGCCCCAACCATAGTAGAACCATTTAATCAACAGGGACTTGATAAGGCAACACATTGAATAAGTCCATACTGTATGTTGTTAAGCATGATGGTGCTTATAGCCAGGTCATTTATGATAGAGGGCTAATCTACACTGCATAACTAATGCAATTTGACAACTCTTGAACTGTCATGATTCAATGCTGTGGAATTCTGGGGTTTGTAGTTTTGTGAGATTTTAATCCTTCTGTCAGAGAGCTCTGGTGCAACAACAAACTACAAATCCCAGGATTCCATTGCATTGATCCATGATAGCTAAAGCAGTGTCAAGCTGCTTTATTACTGCAGTGCAGATGCATCCTAATTTGCTGTTCTATGCATGCCTAAGATTTATTTATCAATCAGAGATTTTATGGGCATGAATTTACAGGACCTAAGGAGGAGAGCCAGCATGATGTAGTGGCTTAACCATTGGACTACAACACTGGAGACTTGGGTAAGTTGCATGCTCTCAGCCTCAGGGGAAGGCAAGCCTCTCTGAACAAATATTGCCAGGAAAACCCCATAATAGGTTTGCCTTAGGGTCACCATAAGTTGGAAATGCCTTGAAGGTATACAACAATAGCAACAACAACAATGAGTAGTATAGGACAGAGGGTTTTGGAGATGTCTCATTCACAGGGTCTCCATGAATTGAGGGTGACCCAAGGGCTGTTAACAACAGTTCTGAACAGAATGCCAGCTGATGTGTGGCACATTGGGAGGAGGGGATACATACATGAAGATTGTCTCCTAAACCCCATGCAGTTAACCCCTCCCTGCTTGAGCCACAATCCCCTGGGAAATCTCTCCCACAATCCATGTTGAAATATTTGCATTCTGGGGGCTGCACAACATCATAGTACTTCAAGCATTTTATTTTTAGGAGGTTTGTGTGGGTATGCATATGTGTCCACAGACATGTGCATTCAGTATTGGAAACGGTCCATGCGTGGGGGTCTGCAGATCTGTTATGGGATCTGAGGCTGTATTGGACCCCATAGAATGTCAATGGACTCATTACGTTTTAGTTAAATTGTATGCATTATTCATAATATACATTCACAGCATGCCGCCTTTCTCCTGTGAATGCTTAGTCAGAGAGTCATTTGCAAGCTCTGTTATGGATCTATAAAGAACAATACATTTGGGCATATTATGTGCATTATCTGCCATCCATATTTTCTACATGCCATGATTCTGGGCAGGTGGAAACTGCCTTGAAACAGTAATGTGCAATTGTAGATTATCTTTTTTACAGAAAGTATAAAATAAACATGTATAAACTTCCTTCTCCTCCTCAGGAAAGAGAAATAAGTCTTTCATATTGAATACTATCGGGTATTGATTGTTTCAAGAGATGTGAAAATCTGCCTGTTTTGATTTTTGTTGTGTTTCTTAGAATCCCATTAACATTCTCATCTCACTCCAATTCCATATTGTGTTGTGAGAATTTCTTTCTTCTTACCCATACAGCTATTATTGTGCATTTTGTTATAAATTTTCCCAAAAGTTTTTTGTGTAATTTATTAATTTAGATTCTGCGTTTCTCCAGTATGGGACACAAAATGACATACACACTTACATATATATGCATCCATTTACCCCATTGATTAAAACATTCTTGTGCACAATTTTTTTAAATACATAGATTTCTAGCCATGCACATTTTAAAGTATACTCCTGGTTCTGTCTGCATTTTTCTTTCCTGAAACACATTATAGGAATAGGTTTCCTGAAGCATACCACATGTATAGTGCGTGTATCCACACAACAAAATTATATCTGTTTGATATCTATTTAATTCTTGTGGTTCCACTGGATGGAATCCTGCAATTTAGAGTCTGAAGAGGTTTTTTGAATTTTCTGCCAATTGTTCAGGGAATACATTAGATAATGCTAACTACCATTCCACTAAGTACAAATCACAGAACTCCGTAGGTGAAGACATGGCAATTAAAGTAATATCAAACAGTTATAATTGTGTAGTGTTGACACATCCTCAATTCACCTTAACGCAAGCCTATCATAGGGTTTCCTTGGCAAGAGGGGTTTTTGGTAGTGCCTCCCTCTGAGGCTAAGAGGCTGTGACTTGCCTAAGGTCACCCAGTGGGCTTCCATGGCCAATGCTATGACCACTATACCACGCAGAGATATTTCTCCAGGGAAATGTATACCCAAGAATGTTTGCCCTCATTGCTCATTGTACCTTTTCCTTTTAAAAGATTCATCATCCCAGCACAGTTTTACACATTAGAAAACTCCTGCCTGAGCAGTAGAGGGAATTCAAAAGTGTTTATGACCGCCGGCAGGGCTTTTTGAGGACAAAAGAGAAGTTTCAGCAGCTTTCTTCAACTTTCACTTGGTACAGCACACAGCATCATAGATGTTGAGAAATTTGTGCATAAACCAAAGTACTTTCTCATCCCCTCTGTTGACCTTTGTTAAATGAGAAAAGGTATATATTTTCAGGATAGGGATGTAAATCCTGGACACTTTAATCCCTACAATTATGCAGTGGAGTTATTCTGCAGACAGAAATACATGGTTTTTTGTTCAACAGGTATCATGCACAGAAAAAAGTATTTTCTGTACAAGAAATTCACTTTCTGTGCAGAAAACAGTTTTTTTTAGTGCAACCCCCCATATTTTATAATTGAATAAATACCAGGAGAAAATTGAGCAAAATTCTTCCCAATAGAGCTTCCTGACTGTCAGGAAACCAATTTTTTTTAACCTTGTAATGTATGATTATGAATATTATTTTAATTCAGGGTGTGGGACAAACAAATCTGAGGAAGTAGATTGAAGTGTATGAAAGCTCATGCTGCCCACTTATTTCTTTCAGTTAGTCTCAAAGGTGCTACAAGATCGCTTTCCATATAGATGAGCCTTGTAGTTTTCTTTCCTCTTTTTTGTCAGGTTGCAAGATGGTATATCAGCAGGTATATCTAAATTACTAGTTTAATGTTTTTCAGACTCTGGGTTTGACTTTTTTTAGGATGGTGGCAGTAGATTTCTAGCTTTAAAATGGATGGGGATATTTAAGAGGTAGGGATGCAAATATTTTTTGGAGCTTACTGATAGTGACAAGCACCTGTAGATTACAGTTCCCACCATTTCCCATGAAATGTATAGTTTTTCATTCTCCTCTTATTTTGCTTTTTCACATATCACTGCTTACTACCGGTGGAAATTTTTCTAAATGTCAACTCTCCTGTGCTAACAGCAAATGATGTGGCATATTTCTCAGAGAGGGCAGTGGGGGCTTGTGGCTCCCCAGTCAGGGTGGTAGAGAATCATCTCCACGTTTTAACTTCTAAGGAGCTATCCATGGCCCAGTCCAGACGGGTGCAATAGGACGCCCTCATCATGTGCGAGGGCGGTGCTTCTAGAGCCCCTCGCACGTGACGAGGGCGTCAAAATGGCAGCGCTCTGTATAGATGGGCACTGCCATCATTACTTGATGGACGCCTAGCGTCCACACATCATGGTGCCATTACGATGTCATGAGTGCACCATTGGCGCACTGCAGCATCATAATTATGACACAAGAAGAACCCGCTTTTAACGGGTTCTTTTTGGTCTGCGGGGGCTGCGAATTCCCCACGGACCAAAGCTAGGCACCAGGAGACTGTCCTTTTTGAACGGCCTGTCCCGCGCCCAAGTTGCTGAGCATGATCTCCCAAATAGATTCAACACTTTGGATAGCTCCGTTGGGTAGATATCATCTTGTCTCAGCCCTATAGATTGGAGGGAGAAAAGTGAAGAAAAGGACAAGTAGAAGATGAGCAAGGAAAGGGAGGGCCAGACCACCCTGAATACATCCGATCTTGTTTAATTTTGGAAGCTAAGCAGTCTTGTGTCTGGTTAATTCTTGGATGAGAGGCCACCTTGGAAAATCAAGGACTTCTAGTTGGAGGCTGAGAAAAAAAACATGCACGAAGTCTGGAAAGACATAGTTGCCAGTCAGGGCTGACAATACTGGTCTAGATGGACCAATGGCCTGACTTACTATATGGTCAGATTCCTATGTTTCAAGCCAGGGTTGGGCAGCTGGGTCTGCATGCGACCTACCAAGGATGTTTTTGTGGCCCTTGACACCTCCAATATCTCCATACTGAGATTTGTCTGGCCACAAAAGAGGGCAAATTGCTGCTCTGGAAGCATTCAAGTGCAATAATTTACCTTTGAAATTTACTTGTAATGTTTAACAACAGAAATACCCTCTTTTGGGGGGGAAGCAGAAGTGGACCTTTGGCCACTTTATTATTATATTTATTTTGCTTTATATTTTTGGTAGTTTTTGCAGCCCCTTGAGGGTCCTGGATTGGGGTTGGGGGTGGCTTCTGGAACTGCCACAGTTACCCATCCCTGGTCCATGCTCTTGATTAAGAATGAGGACATCTGTCCAGATCTTATTTGGAATAACATCCTCCTCCTCACTAATAAAAACCAACCATGCACATGACAATGATATATGCAAATAATAACCCTTCCAGTTTATTTTGCAGTAGTCAAACAAATGGTGGCTAGTATCTCCAATGTCAGTGGGGCTCCAGGTTTCTCTCCAAATCTTAAAAGAGCTATCCAGGGTGCTGAACTGTAGGCTTCTCAGAAGGAGAAAGCTTCTCAGTTTTCATAGTTTGTTACATATAGGCCAGTACATGCAAAATGAGTTTGCTGTTAGTAAGAGTGATTTTAATATTTTGACCTTTGAAAGCTTTGGTGGTCTTTAATTTAAAGAATTAGTACTTTAAAACACAAAAAATAAAAGTTTCAATTTTCTCATAAAACTGGCATTTTTTTTGCAGACTTTTGATACTACATTTTAACAGCCTTTATACTGTCATAAATGCCTTTATATGCATCTCTCTCTCTTTCTCTCTCTCAGGCACATGCACACACAAATGAAAATTAACAGATGAAGGTTTTCCCCACACCATGGGTTCTTGTGATTGTACTGTAGTTATACTGTACAAAACATCCAGATTTGATAAATTTTGAAGGCTTTCTTTTAAAACAACACTAACAAAAACTAGCCCAAACAAAACATCTCCTAACTAGCCCAAACAAAACATCTCACCTCCAATGGGTGACAGTGCCTCGCATGCCTGCAACAACATGGTTAACAGTATTTACATCACTGTAAGCCACCAACAGGATTACAGTCCTCAAATGTGTTCATTTATGATTGCATGCAGCAGCCCATATGGCAGCACATCTCTTCTTAATTGAGGAGAGGCCTTAGAATCCAAGCCAGTCCTCCTGGGTCTTTGTTGCTTGACACATTTGTCTCCAATTTCTGAAAATTTTGGAAATCCTGATAAATTTTCCATGACAAATTTTCACCCATTATCCAACACATTCTTTTGTTCAATTAGCACCTCTGAGTGAACCGCTGGTGTTGGCTCTGAGTTCATTAGCAAAATGTCAGTGAAGATTTACCCCACTGTGTCAGTGGGAAATATGTATGAAAACATGCCAGACTGACTACTTATTTTAAAAGTATCTTATTGCCCCCCTTGATCCTGTTGTCTGCAGTCATAAAGATCCAACAGTTAACTATTTTCTTTCTTATTGCATACTTAGTATTTGTCCAGTTATTATTTTTTTCATGAAATTGAAAGACCTGATTCATCAGAGAGAGAGGAGAACTGGGAAAATAAATGGCGGTCCAGAATTGAGAATCAAGAATTAAGTAGCTGTCTATGGATAGAAAAAAACATTAATTTGGCTCAGCAGATTTCTGAAGTTAATTTGGGTAATTCTCCAGTGATGTCTTTCAACTATATTCAACAAAATTAAATATCAGCTATATTTAACAAAACGAGAATGGGAAAATCTGTCAGCTTTTCTTTCTCTTACATTTCTGTATTTTACATCCCATGTTCTTTTCATCATGAATATGAAGAAATTTCTAAAAAAATGAATAGGCATGTTCCTAAAATGTTTTAAAAAGAATAGTCATGAGGCATATTCCTAAAAAATGAATAGGCATGAAATTATGTCCCATTTACAGACATCAGCCCTTGGATTCAAATTCATACTGGTAAAAGCTAAGCCCTGGCTCTAGAATGATGAAATAGTTAGTTTTAAGTTCCTTCCCCCATTTTAATTCAATCAGTTCATCAGTCTCAAGTTCTTTTCATCCTGAATATGAAGAAAGATGTACACTAAAGGCTCCACATACCGTCTGATTGTGGAAGCTAAGCAGGGTGAGCCTTGGTTAGTACTTGGCTGGAAGACCACCAATACGTACCAGGTGCTGCAGGCTATATTTCAGAAGAAGGAACTGTCAAAATCACCTCTGGGTTTCCCTTGCTTAAAAAAACCCTATGAAATTCATGGGGGTCACCATAAATCTCTCTCTCTCACACACACATACACCTAAAATGAATTGAAAAAATTTACACATCTCCATATTCTTAGGTAGTCCATTGCATCTTTATGAAAATTCACCGGTGTTTATTTCATTTTATTTTTTAAACATTCTATCCCATTCCATATAAAAATATCTCAGTGTGGCAAGTGAAATCAATACAATTAATATGATTAAAACAATTTGAAACGATAAAAAATAAAGTGGTCTAAAATCATATCAAACACATTATTAAGTAAAAGCATGACCATGAGTGTAGTATGTGAAGTATATCAGTGAAGCACAAAGGCTTTAATAAACAGCCATGTTTTTACTCAACACCTAAATATTGGCACCAGTCAGGCCTCCAAGGAGAGGACATTCCAGAATTTAAGTGCCATGGTTGTAAAGACCCTCTCACACAGTGCATTGGCATCACTGGTGGGACACAGCAGCTCTTACTTTTTGAGCAGGCACAAGTGTCTGTGTTGTCCTGACTTTCTTCCTCGAAGGAATGTGTTTCATAGTAGTGTGTCTTTTGGGGTGCCCTTGTAACTCTGCAACATAACCTCTGGATATTAAAGAAGATGGTGATATGTATGTAATTTTCACATCACTTCCTTTTTGCTTTATAGAAGCATCTCTAAAACACACTCAGCAACATCCTCTGCTCTACAGTTCTACATTGCGGTAGTTATGAACAAAACTCCTGACAGAAAATGTGTCCTCTATTATTCATCTTCTCCTTGAGGAACCCCTAGTAAGCATCTGAGGAGCTCCAAGGTTCCCTGGAACACCATTTGAAACCCAGAGCATTAGGGTAATCTTAATTGTCCAGCTGTTCTGTATCTGGCAACCTGCTGGGAGAACCCACAAACATGTTTTATGTGACTTTCTCCCTCTGTTGTGAGGTTTCCCTGTATTGTACTGTTGTTTTTATGAATACCATTCATTATGGATATGCAAGTTTGGCAATGTGCTTGATATTCTGGGCAAACTAAGTCTTTTGTTTGTTTTAGTCCACACTATGGCTTTTGTGGGATAAGCTTTTCCTCACTTTGTTACCTTTCCTTCTGTTTGCCTTTCCCCCACTTGCCTTTTGAGCAATGTAAATCATGATGTTTTAAGTGTGTAACTGTGCATTGGGCACATGTCTTCTTCCTTTTTTTTTGGCACTATTTGCCTCATGATGTGGAAAAATAAAAATAACTCGTTTCCCGCTGCTTGCGATTATTCCTAGGAAACCCACAGCAGCATTATTTAACGTTCACAATGGGTAGCTTCAGAGCCCCCCCTCCCTTTCCTTAATGGTTTTAAGTTAAAGTATGCTGAAGAACAGCTGTTTAAACAGAAGTAAAGAACTTGAAAAATAAACATTGTAAATTACAAAGATCTGCTAGGAATTGCACAGGTAGAAAAAGGAATATTTTGTCAAGAGTCTGAAAAAAGCAATTAAACTGTTTCCAGATGAGTATAAAAGCATTAAAAAAAGCCAAAAAGAAAAAAAAAAACCCAAAAGCTAATGCCATAATCTTTTTCAGTGGTGGTTGCATATGATCTCACATCCACACAACTGTGCCATAACTAACCATCCTACTGGCAGCACTCACTCTTTCTCTCTACTGCACCAGTACCATTATATTAATCATTACTGTTGTAAGAGTGAAATCAACAAAGTGCTGCAAAACCAACATCTCTATGTAAAACCCAGTGATGGTGGTGGTGGGGGATTGCACAAAAATGTCATAGAATTGTTGGTGCGTTACAGACCGCCGAGAAGCGGCGGTCTGCTGCTGCCACCAGTTGCAGCGTCCGGGAACCGCAGCAGCCAAACAGTGCGGTTCCTGGACGCTGCCAATAAGGAGCGCGAAAATCATGCTCCTTCTTGCGGCCCAGAAGAGACGCTGCGAGGCGCTAGTCACGCACTCGTGGCGTCACTTCCGCCGCGCGTCATGCGGATGCACAGCATCCGCTACGTCAAAATGGCGGCAGCCGTGTGGAACGGCCGCCGCCATTTGTTACGGACTCTGTCCGTAATAGGAGTAGGGGCGTCTAGAACAGATGCCCCTTTTTCAAACTGGGACGTCCTGAGGACATCCGAAATGGCAGTCTGTAACCCACCATAGAATAATAGAATCATAGAGTTGGAAGAGACCGCAAGGGCCATCCAGTCCAACCCTCTGCCATGCAGGAAATCCAAATCAAATTATCCCCGACAGATGGCCATCTAGCCTCTGCTTAAAGACCTCCAAGGAAGGAGACTCCGTTACACTCCGAGGGAGTGTGTTCCACTGTCGAACAGCCCTTACTGTCAGGAAGCTTGCATCCATTATTCCAGGTCCTGTTCTCTGGAGCAGCAGAAAACAAGCTTGCTCCCTCCTCAATATGACATCCCTTCAAATATTTAAACAGGGCTATCATATCACCTCTTAACCTTCTCTTCTCCAGGCTAAAGATCCCCAGCTCCCTGATTCGTTCCTCATAGGGCAAGGTTTCCAGACCTTTCACCATTTTAGTCGCCCTCCTTTGGACACGCTCCAGTTTCTCAATGTCCCTTTTGAATTGTGGCGCCCAGAACCGGACACAATACAGTGGTACCTCGGGATACGAAATACCCAGGTTACGAAATTTTCGGGATACGAAAAAATCCCATAGGAAATCATTGTTCCGGGTTACGAATGTTTTTTCGGGATACGAAGAAAAATTTTGGTGCTTTTTTCGGCTTTTTCGCACGAAACGCGGCTTTTCCCCATTAGCGCCTATGGCAATTCGGCTTACGAAGGCTTTTCGGGTTACGAAAGCGGCCGCGGAACGAATTAATTTCGTAACCCGAGGCACCACTGTATTCCAGGTGGGGCCTGATCAGATCAGAATAGAGTGGCACTATTACTTCTCTTGATCTAGACACTATACTTTTATTGATGCAGCCTAAAATTGCATTGGCCTTTTTAGCTGCCGCATCGCACTGTTGACTCATGTTCAACTTGTGGTCTACTTGGACTCCCAGATCCCTTTCACATGTAGTTTCATTCAGCCAGGTGTCCCCCATCCTATATCTGTGCATTTTATTTTTCCGCCCTAAGTGCAATACCTTACATTTCTCCGTGTTGAATTTCATTTTGTTAGCTTTGGCCCAGCTTTCTAGTCTATTCAGGACATTTTGAATCTTGATCCTGTCCTCTGGAGTATTAGCTATTCCTCCTAATTTGGTGTCATCTGCAGATTTGATAAGTATGCTCCCAATTCTGTCATCCAGGTCATTGATAAAGATGTTGAATAGCACTGGGCCCAGGACGGACCCCTGTGAGACTCCACTGGTCACTCCTCTCCAGGATGAAAAGGAGCCATTGTTGAGCACCCTTTGGGTTCGGCCGGTCAACCAATTACAAATCCATGTAACAGTTACCTTGTCTAGCCCACATTTTACAAGCTTGTTTGCAAGAATGTCATGGGAAACCTTGTCAAAGGCCTTACTGAAATCAAGATATACTATATCCACAGCATTCCCTTCATCTACCAAGCTGGTAATTTTATCAAAGAAAGAGATCAGATTTGTCTGGCATGACTTGTTTCTCTGAAACCCATGTTGACTTTTTAAATTTTATTTATTTGTTTATTTGTTAACTGCTTTTCCTACGATCAAAGCGGTGTACAATATCGTTTTTGTGATCATGGCATTGGCTTCTAGATGTTCACAGACTCTCTGTTTAATGATCTGCTCCAGAATCTTTCCTGGTATTGATTTCAGACTAACTGGACGATAATTGTTGGGATCCTCTCTTTTTCCCTTTTTGAAGATGGGGACAACGTTTGCCCTCCTCCAGTCTGCTGGGATCTCTCCTGTTCTCCAGGAGTTCTCAAAGATTATTGCCAATGGCTCCGATATTACATTTGCCAGTTCTTTTAGTACCCTTGGATGTAGTTCATCTGGTCCTGGAGACTTAAATTCATTTAGATTAACAAGGTATTCCTCTACTATCTCTTTACTTTACTAATGTCCTTTGTTTGTGCAACATTCCAAGGTTTTTTGCAAAAATGTTTATCTCAAAAAGTCCCAATTGTTGGATAAAATTGTGACAGTTGAACATTTACTTAACAGGCTATCTCCATTTGTCCTTGCTCATCAGGTGAGAAAAATTGAAAGTAGTCTTGACATCTCTTGTTTTAAAAAGTGCAGCTCTGGGCTTTTTGTGTTGCATCTCTCCACTGCTGCCACTGAAACAACCAGCAACACACAATACATTGCCTGACCTGAGGAGTTTCCTTGCTGCACTGCAAGAGTTAGGGGAGATCCCCTCAGGTGGCAAAGCAAGAGCAGTGGTGACTTGCACTCTTTCCCAATCATTGGAAGTCCCCTACTGTTGTCTCCTCAATAATACACCTTAGGAACAGTTCTGGAGAGTTTTGCCATGCCTATTCTCTTACTGCAACAAATGCTGAAACAAAAGAGTAACTACCAGTAACATTTAGACCATCCATCCATCCTCTTTAACTAGTGCAGTGCTGGTCAACTCCTGGCTGCCTGGAGGCAGCACATAACTGCAACATTTCACAGATGAAACCTGGGACACATGTTGCCAAGCAGAGTTTGGTCAAGGTGGCCATAGGTATTCATGAAGAGGAACACACAAGCTTGGAGAGGCTGCAGCAGATTGACAGCTTCCATTCTCACAGAGATGATAGCTGTAACCCCCCTCCCCAAAAATGAACCACCCCAGAAATGGCCACCAAATCTTGAAAGCTCTTGTGCTCCCATTCAAGTTGAGTTTTAAAGTGTTTGAAAGGCTTTAGAAATGCTTGGCTTCTACCTTAACTCAGCACCTCTCCAGTGCATTCATTTACACTTATTTCCAGAGCCTGGGGAATAACATACAGTATATAAACCGTGGAGAATTACTGTCTAGGCTGCAGCACTCTTGTTTCCCCAATATTAATACTTGTACCACTTTAGGAAGGTAAAACAGTTTAAAGAGAGAACCAGCTGGAGAAGAAATGCACAGGTGTAAAAGGCAAAGCATATGGTTGAGCTGCGAGTGTGCCATTGGAAATGCCAGATGGTTAACATTCATTAAAACTTTTAGAATTTACACCTTGCAAAAATCCCATACAATGTCATTTTGTGTAAATAACTCATAATGGCTCAGGGCAGTCTTTGTACCTTTTAAAACAGATTCAGCATCAAAAAGTGTGTGTGTGTGTCTGTGTGCATATGGGGAGAGAGTGTTTGGTTATTTATTTTTTGTGGGTTGGAAATCATTTTGGGAGAGATCAGTAATACCTCCTTCAGTTCTGCACTGCATAGCTCTGTCTACTTTGGCAACTAAGAATAAAAAACAGGAATAGGGAAGGGAGGGAAATTTGGCTATTTTAATATGAATCAGTCTCATGAGTACTTCCCAGATTAATATATGAACTTCGTTGCCATCATCCTTCATTTGTCATATTAATTGCAATTTTGTGTACAGTTGTCTGCTCAACATACACTCACACACATACAGAATGTAAGAGACTTGGCATACAAAAATGTGTGCAGTAGGGGAAACAGTGTACAAAAAGTACAAGAGAAAATGACTGCAAAGAATCGAAGTATGAGAGAAATGACACAGAAAAATGGGTACACATTTTCATCCATGCAGAAAATGCATGTCTTTCATATGGACTTTATTCCTTTGATCATTCACCTTTCTGAAAGAATTTGTGGATCACTTCTATGCCCATTATGGCACCAGAAACAATGCAGAAAAACACACATAAAAACATCCTTTAAAAAGAGTTCAAAACTATTTTTAAAACCAGTTTTACAAAACCAAAGACTAGGTGAAATAACATAAGGTTAAATGCTAAATGGAAACTGAAACTATATGGAAGTAACTTGATATGTTTTGAGAGAGAATTCTAGAATCAAAGTGCCTTTGTAGAGAAAGCACAATTTTGTGTAGTCAGCAACCTAGGAGCAAAAATAGATATTGAAAAGTACATATTATTAATCAGCAGAAAAAGGAGAATGGTCTCCACTTGTTTATTGATGGTCAGAATGTATTCTTTAAAAAGCCCAACTTGTTTCAGATGGTGCATTAACTGGGTGGCCTTCTTCAGGGGCATTAATTCAAAACCGGCAAAATATTCTGGAATTAGTTTTTGTGGGTTTTTCGGGCTATGTGGCCATGTTCTAGCAGAGTTTCTTCCTGACGTTTCGCCAGCATCTGTGGCTGGCATCTTCAGAGAATGTTTGCCTGGAAAGGACTTGGCTATATATATTGTGTGCTCTGGAAAGGTAGGAGTAATTTGCATGTGCATTGTTGGTTGCTAATGGCAGTCCTCAGGGTGTGAGGGTCTGTACAAGAGGACTAATGTCTGCTTGATTATTGCTCATTGTCTGCTGGGAAACCCCTGACTCTGGGAGATTTCTCATTTGCATTTGTCTTTATTTGCTGTCTTTCAGGACTGGTAGCCAAACCTTGATTACTTTAAGGGATTCTTCTTTCCTGTTGAAATTGTCCAGGTGTTTGTGGATTTCATTGGCAACCACTACCATGTCAGGATGCACAGGGAAGCCATTGAAATGCAAATCACTTCTGCCTTTCCAGATCACACAATATATATAGACAAGTCCTTTCCAGGCAAACATTCTCTGAAGATGCCCGCCACCGATGCTGGCAAAATGTCAGGAAGAAACTTTGCTAGAACATGGCCACATTGCCTGAAAAACCCACAAAAATCTATGGATGCTGGCCATGAAAGCCTTTGACTTCACATTCTGGAATTAGTTTTTTGTGGGTTTTTCGGGCTATGTGGCCATGTTCTAGAAGAGTTTCTTCCTGACGTTTCGCCAGCATCTGTGGGTGGCATCTTCGGATTTGCAAATAACTCTCCAGTAGTTGGACTGATAAACAATAGAAGAAAAGTCAGCAACCAATCCCTTCAAGTGGTGGGGCACGCAACAGGCTCTTTCTTGAAGATGGCAGATTTCACAAAGGTTCTTATGTTGTCATGTTCTACCTGGGATGAAGAAGGCAAGATGTAAGCCCAGATAACAGGTTCCAATCAGAATTATCCTAGTAGCAGAACCCAGGCCATCTCCCACTGACCTTCAAGAACCAGACTTTGGGGCTGAGCTACTTTATCCTTTGGAGTGTCAGAGACTAAAATTACGGCAACTACTGCACAAGAAAGGATTTGGTCTTCCTTAAAAGGGAAATGTTCAGATACTTAAGCCAGCTGTGCTGCATTATAGCTGGTTATAAATTAGCACAGCCAAGGCCATTTCTGTGCTGTAAAACAACATTGACTTGCTCTTTGGATTCTTGTCTTTGATAGCTCCCTATCTGGCATTTGACCCTGCTTACAGTGCTTTTTGTGCTTAAGACTCCAGACTGCTTTGACCACTCTTCTGCTCTTAGAGACCCTCCATGTATGACCCTGGATGTACAGAGGGTGTATGTTTCTAGAACTAGAAATGTGTTTTCCTGGGTCCTTATATAGAGTGTTTACACCCCAGTAACGGGAAAAGTAACTGAAAAGTTAATTGTACAAATGAAGTAATTAAATTATACTTGCAATGTTGTGTAGAATAGTTAAATATTTAGTGTAGTGAAAAAGGATTTATGCAAGTAACTATTGTATTATATGCAAGTAATTACTGTAACAAATTGCTTCGAAATGTGGTGTCTGCCTGTCTCTTAATGCAGAGGTAGTGTATGTTATAAGAGCTCTTATGACCTCTCTATTTAAAATAATTTGCAGTTAGCCTTCCTAATTTCCAATGACTTCAGTGTAAGGAAGCAGCATAATTATGTTTTCCTTTGAAAATTATGAGCTCCGCTACCATGTAGGAGGAGGAGAAAATGGCGGTGCATAATAGTATGTGCTCTTTGCAACAATATGGAGAAGAAGAAGAAACATATAGTGGCAGGGAGGAGGAGGAAGAGTGGGAGCAGTGTCAGAGAGGGGAGAGGAACAGTAGCAGAGGAATGGGTGAACCACTTATTACTTGAATGTTTGGCTCTGGGGGGTTCTTGGAGCCAAGTCATTATGGGAGAGGTGACTTGAAAAATCACTTGTGTGTGCACTGAGGATCCCTTGAAGCCAGGCCTTCTGGACATAGGCAGTTGATGGCCATGTCCTCCTCTCATCACCATTGCCACTGTCTCTGCTCTTCTGCTTCTACACTGAGGTCTTGGATACTTCTCTGTATGAACAAAGATTATCAAATTACTTGGGCTACACCTATTCTGTTAGAGGTTTGGCACTATAAGGTTCTGGTCTGTGTCTCCAAAGATTCTCCTGGCATTTTGTTGTATGTGTTCTTAGTTTATATCACTCTATAGAGTGCCATTCACATGGATTACACTATATAAAGAATGGATACTATTAAAGTCCTTTTAGTTTTTAAAAGCAGAAATAAAAAAGGTAGTGTTTCATTCTGAAGTTTAATAGAGACAGAGATGACTGAATTATAATTATCATGTTGTGAAAAGCTATCTGGATTCTCCCTCCAAAAGAGCAAATTCATTCTTACCTGGAAATATCAAATGGTGTTTGTTCCTGAATGGAAATGTGCTTACCCCCCACTTTTTTCAAAACCCACAGTTGATAAGCATAATACCTGAGACTGGAATAAAACATGACATAACTCTTGACAACACTGCATTGTCAATAAGTTAAAATATTTAGCACCAGAATGGTTTCATTATTATGGATGAGCAGACGTTCATTACCATATATACCATACCATATAGGTGTTGTTCATAACACTTTAATGAGACTTTGGCTGGAATATTGACTTCTAGTTACAGGACTGTTTTCTTTCACCATAAAATGCAGAATTTTCAAGATTTTTTAATGCTCATTTTTATGCAGAGTTTATAAACAACATATACATATGTTAAGTCATGACCATTTCTTTGTCCCCACAGTACCCATTCAGGTTGGGGCCAATAGCCTCACTTTTCAATCATGTTAGCATTAGTGAGGTTTGCCCTGTTGAGGGATTATTGGTTATTCATGAATTGAATAATTACTAGAAGTTAATATTGAGGAGGTCAACTGCACAATGGGCTTGCCCTCACTGGCAAAATAAAGCGGCTTCAAACCAAACTGAAGCCTACCTGTTCAGATGCCATACGGTGTCAAACCAGTAGGAAAATGACACAAAGCCATGCTCCGGGCTAAATACCAGCAAAAAGAAGCTCTGAGGAACCAGCTGAGGATCCTGGAAGACTTCATCCTACCATACTTTGGCTCCCTTCCTGCCCTGCTCCCTAGGAGTCTGGGATTCTAGGGCTGAAATCTCTGCTCAGCCATGGAAATTGACTGGATGAACTTGGGCAAGTTGCACTCTTGGCCTTGCTGGAAGGCAATGGCAAATCTCCTCTTAGTAAATATTTCCAAGAAAATTTTAGGATAGTGTTGCCATAAGTTGGGAGTTCATTTGAAGGCACATAACAATGGAACTTACTTTATTGGCTTACACAGTGGTCAAGAACAGAGTGTCAAGCTCTGCCAGGCATTGCTCTACTTCCTTCCCGCTGCTAAGGTGAGCCACCTACTGCCTTGCCATCAGAGTGCTCCACTGTCATGGCCATTTAGTGGTTGGAGGAGGACAGGATGGACAGGCCAGGTATTAACAATACTGGCATAGAATGAACTATGGCCTGGCCATACAAGGCAGCTTCTCATACTTATTCTTTTCGTTTTTCATTTTCCTCCTTTTTTTGCTGCTACTGCTATACAGAGATTTTTTTTTTAAGACCAGGGGAAAAAAGAATTTGGGAGGGCAGGAGAAGGGAGGATGTAAGAGGAGAAAGAGATGGAAAAAGGGAGATACCTCCTGCTGACTCTCTGCCAACATATCAGCCTCCCTGGTAAGAATACAAAAAGGAGGAAAACATCACAGGGAAAAAAAGTCCAAGCAACAAGAGCAGAGTGCGTGGGCTCCTGTGGCTCTAAACGCACAGCCTTTTGTCTGTTTAGAGAACACTTAGCGCTAACAAAACTTCCACTCATATCTTGTTGAGTTTCCATCATATCAGTCCTTGTGTATCGATCGCTTTCATCTTGTCGGTTTCTCTTTTTCTCCCACCCTTCCCTCTGTTTCTATGGTGTCTGCTCTTTGTCCTCTCAAGGTTTTCCATACTAGTAGCTTTGTTTTGCTTCCTCCTGCTTCGCCAAATTCAGTCTAGCCTGTCCCAGTTCAGGCATTATGTAATTACTGTCACGATCAGGGTTGTGGGAATTTTTCCCCCTTTTTCTAGCAATCACAACTTGCATCTGATCAGGTCGGCTGGGTCCATGAAAGTTTTTTCCACAATAAATGTGTTAGTCTTTAAGAAGCCACTAGACTTTTCTGTTGCTTTGAGTAGAAACTGAGTGTTTGTTAGATAATTAACCAATTAACTGGGTTTGGCTGTATATATTTCTTCTTTACTTTTTATCTATTATTATAGCAGTCAATTCCTAAATGATTGTCAGAACAAAATAGTTTTCATCACTTAGGCCAGAAAAGAGGGAACTAGCCTAGCAAGTAGCAATAGCAAGTACATTTCTATATCACTTATCAGTGAACGAGCACTTTCTAAGCAATTTACAATGTGTAAGCCATTGTCTCCAACAAGCTGGGTTCTCATTTTACCTACCTACAAAAGGATGAAAGGCTGAGTGGACCTTGGAGCCCTCCTCTAGGACTGAATTTACTACGTTATGGCCACAGTACTAGCATTTAACCACTGCCACCAGGGCTTCCTAGGCTTGGAGGCCTAGGCTTCCAAGGGGGAAGTTCCAAAGTCTGGGAGCAGCCACTGAGCAGTCTATGAATGCTGTTGTATTTATTAGAGAAATTAAAGCAAAGGATGGCTATGTGTGTGATGTATAGTTAATGCAATATGGTAAAGTTATCTGTTGGGAGAGGGCGAGAATATGGACTGTTGGGGTGACTGCTAATTTGACAGAATAAAGAGATTTAAGAAAGGTTGGTGTGTATGAGAATTACAGAGAGTTGTGTATAAACAGTTTAGGAATTAGGACTTTTTTGCACCAGCCTGCTATCTTGGTGCAATTACGTTAATTTAAGGAAATGGAAACATACCAGTTTGGAAATGTTCATTATCACACTTCTTTGCACTAGGAGCAGTGGTTTTCAGTCTTGCAATACAGATTCTCTGTAGAAGTAGCATATGACAGGAGAGGGACAAGCAGAGGGAGGAAAGAGCATGATCCTATTTAACCTGCCTTCAGAAGGAAAGTTAAAAAAAATAATGGAATCATTCAAACCTTTTTGTTCTGTGGTTGCAACGGAGAAGCTTCTACTTTGGTGGAAGATATTTGAGCCCTCACATGTGATGGTATTTTTTTGAGGGCCTCATTAGTTCTTCTCATTTGTTGGGGAGGGAGGTTCATGAAGTGCATATACTGACCCACTCATTAGGATCCTTAATTTTAGTATAGTATGCTGAGTAAGTGAATGAGTTAGACATCCATAAGTCTCTGGTTTGAATCATGCTGATGCCGTAAGTTCACTAATTAACCATAAGATAGCTACAAAGAAGGTTCCCTTATCTACAATTACAGGGAGACAACAATTGTGGCCTGCCTTTTGTGGCTGTAATATAGGTGTTTGTATGTGCACAGAGGGAGAATGGTGTGGGTATTGCAAAGCTCTGCATAAATTATAATGATTATTGTTAAGTTACCTACGTAGAACTTGATGGCCTTGACAGCAGTGATGGTTAGCTATTAGCACTACATGCAAGCATATGGATAGCTAGACATGTTGCATATAACTAAAAAAATAGCCCCATACTATCTTAAAGTTTGGGGTCTTTCTTACAACTGGAAACTATTCATTATGAATATATCTTCCAGTTAACTTCTCCACCATATCTTTATGTAACTTCTGCTGATCACCAGATTATAGCCATAAAAATATTGTTACCACAGAGGATGTGACCCATCAGCTTCTTTTCGCAGGCCCCTAAGCTATGTCTCTGCCTCTGAATAACAGCTGTTGCAGGACAAAAATAAGAAGGGGCTAATGCATTCAGGTCCTGCTTGTGGGCATCCCTGCCACTGCTTAGCCACTGTAGGAATCGGAATGCTGGACTAGATAGGCTTGGTGTTTGATCCTCTGGATTGGGTGCCCACTGCAGCTGTCGTGACACCAAGTGTGGTCACCATAGGGACAGCCAATGTAGTTAAAATAGAGAGAGCCAACATGGCTGGATTCTTGTTGGTCACAACAATTCATATTATTTATATCCTGTCTTTCTTCTAATATAGGTCTCAAGGTTGCTTACAACAAATTAAAACAAGTATAGTCAAAATCTTATTGTGCAGAAGTGTTTTTAAAAAATCAAATATACAGGTAAAACAGTTTAAAACACACATTTAAAAAGCAATAGTTAAAAAGAAAACAACAACAAGACACTCCATGGAAAGACTCTCCTGTCAGATGATTTTCAGAGTCAAAGACCCAGTGAATCACTTGTTGAATGGTGAGTCAACATGTGCTCAATCAAATTAATTCAGTGGCTCTATGGCAGTCATGAATAGAATGAAGATGTATACCTAATGCAAAACAGTGGGATTTTTTTTAAAAAAGAGGGTTGCATTGGGGCTTGGGACAGTAGGTAGAGGGAGGGGGTTCTGTCCTTTTCAAACATAATGAAAGTCTACCTGTGAACCAAGCATAGCTCTTAAGTTCTTATGTTTGGACAACAGAATATGGAACAAAGCCTCCAACAATGAATTTTTCAATATACATTCTAAAAATGAGCCAGTCCTTGAAATATCCTGCTCCTAATGCATTTAAAGTGGGAAACCTCAGCTTATATTACACCTGGAACTGAGCTGTAAGTTAATGCAGATGGTCCAAGATAGAATAATAGGCTCCCAAGAAACAAACTCAAGAGACGATTCAACTTAATACATTTTGTACTTGCTGAACTTCTCCAAACATTTGCTCTCTGTACACCATATTACAGTAATCTGATTTTTATTAAGTTGTGACAGTGTGTGTGTATATATATATATTACATCTGATCATTTGAATTTGCATTGTTCTTCATTGTGGTTTCTGTCAAGCCATTTGTCTGTGTAGATTTGTGGAAAAGATGAGGCTAGGGGAAGAAAGCAAACACACTAAATAAACTATTTCTCAAGTTCTTACCACCTGTCTTCTGGACACAGTGGGCCAGAGTGCACATTTAGAACAACTGTGACTAACAACTGTTAACAATGGGAGCAAGAATAATAGCCAAGAGCTGAGACATGAAGGTTGCTGAAAGGCAATATCCTTCAGTGCTGGGAAAGGTCAGAATGAAGCTCAATAGAAAAACCATTATGAAAGGCACAGGGAGAATTCTGCTTTTATGTTTCTGTCAAAGATTTGGGCCTTGGTTTTCTTTTCATGCCGGCAAACATTTCATTTTGTTTAATTTCAGTTATTTCAATCAAGGCTATTTCCTCCCTCGATTGAACCCATGCAGTGTAGTGATCATGTTTTTTCAGACTGTACATCTTTTCTTCATCAAAAGCTGTTTTATAACCAGAGTTTCAGAAGTCTGGACTACAACTCCCACAGTTACTTAAGCAACATAGCTACTTAGCATCCTGCGGAGAGATTCTGGGAACTGTAGTGCAAACAGGTAACTCTCCCAGAGCTCTGCTGATATAATCCAATATTTGTCCATCTAATGCTTCTTAAATTATTTGATATGGAGGAACAGCAGGGCTTTCTGCCTAATATGCCAGGGACTGGTACCATACTTGTGTCTATTGATTACAACTGTTTCTTTCTTAGAAACCTTATGTGGACCAGCAGCTAATAGCTTGAGAACCAGCACCAGTCATATGATCTCCAGCTGTCCTGATTTGGCAGGGATAGTCCTGATTAACCATCTCTCATCCCATTTTTCCCAACTGCTTTAAAAATGTCCCAGTTTCTGTCTCCTCCTTCCACTCTGTACTCAGCTTACTTTAGTTGCAGCAACTTCTATTTAGTACAAGTAGTAGAATTAAGGCCATTACATTGGCACAAGTTATCAGCAGGATCATAAATCTACTCTGTTGGCAGCAACTTCTCAGAGTTTGAGGTGGAGGTCAGTCGCATGGCCTGTTAATTGATCATTTTGTAATACTGGAGTTGCCAGAGATTGATTGTAGATTCTTCTGCATTCACAAAAGATGTTCTTTCATTGACTTGTGATTTAGCCCTATATGTCTGTAAGCACTCCCATATATCAAGGCAGGATAGTTTCTCCCTTCCTTCCCCTTCTCATTCCTCTTGTTCACACTGCCTTGAGGACTTGTTGGCTTCAATTCTAGTTTAATGCTGCATATGTCTAACATTAAGTCCAGCACTGGGTTTTCCACAATTTAGTTCAGGTAATCTTCCCATCCCATCTTATTGCTTGTAGACACTGATAAAACACTGGGGGAAAAATAGTCTAGATATTGCTGCATGTAGGAGTGCTTTGAGAGCTGTTTTGCTAAAGAAGAATAGAAACATCTCTCTTAAAATGCTGTTATGTTCCCACACTCCCGTACATAGGTAAAATACCACACAAATTCCTTGATATAATCATATCAAATTCTTCTCTTCTTATTCCTCTTCTTCTTTTCTCTCTTTGAATATTTGTTTAAATCAATCTTGACGAGTGCTTATATGGATTCATAAACCACTACAGAAAAGAAATTTTATTGCTTCTATTAGGCAATCATATTTAAATTAGAGTGGGGTGGGGAACAAAGCAGTGTAATTTAAACATTGATTTAGGATGCATGTACACAGTACAAATAATGCAATTTAACTCCACCTTTAAGTGTTGCAGTACATCCTATGGAATCCAGGAATTTGTAGTTTTACAAATAGTTTTAGCCTTCTTTGCCAAAGAGTTCTGATGCCTCACAAAACTATGAATTCCAGGATTCTATAGGATGGAGCCATGGCAGTTAAAGTGGTGACAAACTGCTTTATTTCTACAGTGTAGATGCACCTCTAGTCATAAGAAAAAGACCAATCTGGCCACCATCCCATATTCTTTCAGAGTATAATATTTTGACTCGATGCAAGGCAGCTTCTCAGTGGTGTCTCATAGCACCACAACCATTTTGTGGCTGGACTGCTGCATTTTCACAACTGGGGGAAAGAGCTGATGCCAGGCAGAGGGCACTATCCAACTTCACTTATACAGCTGTGTCCTCAGGGTGATCTGAGGTATAAATCTGCAGTGCTGGGGCAGGGGAAGTGTTACTTAAGGAGGCACTCAGTACTGTATCTCCTTCTGCAGTATGTGTCCAAGTTATATCCCAAAGCTACACAAAAGTCTAACTGAAGTCCCATTAATTTCAGTTGCTATAATCCTATTGGTGGCATATTTATGTATGTCATCAAGAGGATTCTAGCCATGAAACGAGTGGCTAGACTTCAGTAAGATATAGCAAACCTAAATTTCACTCATTTCATGGTCTTTTTCTTGATATAATCCAGTCTGGTTTAATTCCCATGTCAACACAAGCATGCTTGCTGACAATGTGGAAGAAAGGGTGGATAGGATGAATTGTGCAGTTGTGGCAAACTCTGCATATACATATAATGACATATCCAGTTTCCATGTTGTGCCATATCCAGTATTCAGCACTGAAAATGAAATGGATCAGTTGACAGTTCTTAATACATCAGACCCACCTTTCAAACTAGACTTTGCAATTCAGAATTCCAGAATCCTGGAAGAAATTTTGACAAGAAGAATTTTGTTAATGTTAGTTCATAATTATGGTAACACATTTGTTGTGGTTTTGTTGAAGTTGAACTCCCTGTGGAATGAAGAGTAAGAGATATATCATCCTGTCTCCATAACAGTTATAAACTCTTGTCATGGTGCTCCATTCCACTGCTGTGGCGCAGAAGGTAAATTATGGCTCTTGCAGTATCATCTACCCATGGTTGCTGTCAGTGGCAATATCCCAGGTCAACTTATCACACTGATAACACTATAGGTTTCAATGCCATGTTGGTATAGTTTACATGACTAGGTCTTTAGGAAAAAAATGTTTTTATGCTTTCCAGTCTCTTGAGGAAACTTCATAGTTTTATTGTCACTGATCACAATTTTTTTAAAAAAAATAAAAAATCAACAACTCTAAAGCTGATCTCTTTGGTATTTAAACGTGTTTTACCTCTAGTTGTCAAGTGCAGAAACATACTAGGAACAAATCCTCTTCCTTGAAAGAAAGTGATTTCCCCCCTCTACTCAAAGAGCTGGAGAAGGTTAGGGCTTGTGCTGTTCTGTTGGTGCTGGAAAAGTAAAAGCATACAAAAACAAGGCTTATTTTCATTGTGTGAGTTGTATTGTATTCATGGTGCTGACACCTCTGGCACTGAATGGCTGAATTGGTTTGTGAGCATTCCGACTGCTCAGAGAGCAGAGTTTTCAGCACATGTACAGTCCAGCTTTTCTGAGAGAAAGGAAGGTTATTACTTTGGCTTGGATAAAAGCTTCATCCAAACCTTAAGGATAGAAGTAGCTTTGTGTGACAGGGAGGTAACTGAGAAGAGATCCCAAAGGAGGCTGGGGTCTAGGAAGAAGGAAGCTTGAGTGGAGAAGGAGGAGAAGGGAGAGGTGCTAGCTGGATGGAGTTTGGTAGTATTGGGGAATACAGTGCTCAGTTTGAGATGTATGATGTTTCAAGGAAAAAGCAGGCCTCTTTGTTGTAAACATACAGAGATATATTATACAGTACGTTGGACACAGCTGTATATCTATGACAGTAATAGTTGTTGTTGTCTGCCTACAAGTTGTTTCCGACTTACGGAAACCCTAAGGTGTACTTATCATGGGAAATTTGTTCAGAGGAGGTTTGCTGTTGCCTTCCTCCAAGGCTGAGAGTGTGTGACTTGCCTATGGTCCTCCAGTGCGTTTCCTGGCTGAGCTGGGATTTGAACCTTAATCTACAGGGGTGTAGTCCAGCACTCAAACCACTAAGCCATGGTGCCTCTCTGTGACAGTAATATGCTTTCAAAACTAACACTGCGATCATATCCTTGCTTAGTTTTTGTGGGTTTTTTGGACTATGTGGCCATGTTCTAGAAGAATTTCTTCCAGTAGATGCCAGCCACAGATGCTGGTGAAATGTCAGGAAGAAACTGTTCTAGAACATGGCCACATAGCCTGAAAAACTCACAAAAAAACTATGGATGATGGCCATGAAAGCCTTCGACTTCATATCTTTGCTTGCCTGAAAGGACACTCCATAGTTGATCTCCATTGTTTTGTCAATGCCTGCAGTGAAATCCATTCCAGGCTCTGCAGCCATTACAATTCCCATCAAAATCTTTTAGTGCACTTTCATTCACTGTATCTGACTAAGAGGTAACCTCAGGGTAGGCCCTTTTTCTCCCTGTATGGTAATGATTGGGCTATTACTATAACTTGCAAGTGCTGTGTTCAGATTCTTACACAAATGTGTACCCTCCAACTGTCCTGATTGGTTGATTAATCCTCTCTCTTATCCTTTTCCAGCTGCTTTTATAATATCCAGGTTTCTCTCTCCTCCTCTTACTGTCCTCTTTTATTTCCCTCCAACTTCAGTTGCTTCAAACTGAGTTGAAATCAGTGTGAGTGGAGAGGAAAGAAGGGGGCATTATCTCACCCTCTCCAGTAGTCTCATGATACAGCAAACCATTTCAAGCATGTCCTAGTTTATGTGTTCTTCCTCATTAATAATGTTTGCTATCTTGATCATCCTCTGATGTTGCTTGGATATACATGTCCCAGGTTTGATCTGTGAAATGTTTCAGGGTGTGCATCTGTGGACTTTGCTAGATGGGCTTAGTAAGGAACATAGATGAAGATAAAATGAAGTGGCCTTTCATATTTTTGCTCTAAAACTCTTGGAGGAAAGCAGGGATGCAGATATAATGAACAGATATACCTTTTCCCGATGTTGAGTATTTAATTCTAATTTAGAAATATCTGAAATTAACTAACTTAACGTGATTAAAGACAATTCTTCTGATTGTCACATTGCTGTTTTTCTCTGCTGACACCTAGAGAGTGTCACATCAACTCACAAGATGAGTGAAATGTTAGCAAAAGACAACAGGAACCTATTGATGCTAAAGAACAATGCCTGCCTTTCAAAGGTGTTTGCTTCAACAGCCTCTTCTTGTGCCTAACACTTTTGTGTTCATTAGGAATCTGTGTGAATATTAGTCACTAGCAATTTGGGTTAATGTATTTATTTATATAGGTCATGATCCAATAGCACCCAACATTTCACAGATGAAAACAAAGACCAGTTTGGCTAAGATGTAAAAGTTATCAGAAGACACAGGCTAGGTGAGGCTACAAGAGTTTGCTTTTGCCTGAGGCACTTTACAGACTGCCCAAAAGGGCGGTCTGCCAGCGCCAGTGTTTGCTGTGTTAGGGAACCACAGCAGAAAAACCACATGATTCCCTGACACAGCATAAAGAACCCGCAAAAAGTGGGTTCTTTTTGCAGTGTGGAAATGATGCCGCAAGGCACCAATGGCACACTTGCAGCGTCATTTCCGTGTTGTGTGGACGCTAAGCGTCCGCTACGTCAAAATGGCGGCGCCCATGTAGAATGGGCGCCACCATTTTGTACATGCTCGGCACATACTAGGTTTAGGGGCGTCCGGAAAGAACTCCCCTTTCTAACCCTAGTACATGCCGAGCACGTACTTTTTGGTGGTCTGGAACCCACCACAGCCTGCTGGAAAGGACAAGATTTTCTTCCCCCACTACTCTTTCCCTGCTGAGTTTATTAAATTAAATCTAATTTTGAGTTCTGTTTGCTGCAACTGAAATGAGCTGAGTACAAAGGATGAAAGTAGAATGAGGGGGGAAAAGTGGGACATTTTAAAGGCAGCTGAAAAAGGGACTGTTCCTGCCAAATTAGAGAGCTGGCGGGAATGTAATCCTGTGCCTGCTTAGTTGGGAGAAGAATTTAGAAAGTTTATCTGTTCTTTATTGGCTCAAGGATTCCTGTTCAAGCTCTGCCTAGGAGTAAATAACTTTTTTGAAGTTCTTCCTGGCTGTAAGTCTTGTGGAACTCAATGGAACTTGAATACATATATACAGAGGTCGTGTCTGCACAGGTCAGAATACTCCAGGACCAGCATGGAGTATCCTGGCCCTGGAACTGCCCTGACTTCCTCTTTTACTGCCCTGATGCCAGGCGGCTGTTGACATGTGTATCCCATTCTGCCGTCTGACATTTCCATGCATCACTCATTCTGAGGTCAGAAGTGCCCAATTTTCATCACATGGCTGAGCACCTCATGCTGACATCAGCACGAGTGATGCACAGGAGCAGTGGTGTTGGATGACAGAGTTGGACACATTTTAAACAGCCTCCCAGCATTGGAATGGAGGGCTCCAGATCTACCAGGAAGATCTGGAGCAAACCAAACCATCTTCTGGGACGATCCAGAGCAAAGCAGACATACAAATTAGTCTATTTTAAGAGGGGTATACACTGGGTTTGGTGTGAATGGGATGCACATTGTTTGCATGTAATTAACTCAGCAGGGAAAAACGAGTAGAGAAAGCAGAATCTTGTTAGCTGCAGGCTCAGGGATTGGTCCCTGTATTGTCCAGACCTCTCCACTGTCTTTGCATTTTCCAGATGTGAGGAGGCCAGTTTATTTGGCCTGAGTAGACAGGGTCAAGATTGCATGGTATCACTTACATTCTGCATCTTCAATTCCCATCTCCTTCTCCATGGATGTTCAGAGCAATTTTCATTTTTAGAAAAGTATATGTAACAATAAGACCAGCAATCAATATAAATACCCCTCCTCTGCAATAAAACCATCCCATTCGTCTACCAGAATCAACAATGCTGATTGTATGAGAAGCAGCACCAGATTACCACATAACATGTGCTCATGTAAAATGGTCTTCTTTCAATTTAACAGTTTGACTGACTACAATAACTATCCAGAATTAAAATAAATAAATAAAAACATCTAGGGTTAGCTGTTTTGGCCATATAGCAAATCCAATAACATCCCAACAATGATACCTTTATTGGGACAACCAAAATGCACAGTTACACATTGCAAGCTTTTGATGGCTTCTTCATCAGGCAAATAAGAGCGAGGGAAAGGAAGCTATTAGTCATAGACCTGCATTTTCTGTTTCTAGTTTAGTTCAGATGGTAGGGAGGTCTATCTGCAGGCTGGTACCTCCCCCTTTGGTCATGCAGTCCCTGGTAGATTTTCAAAGTCAAGGAAATTTAATGTCCACTTGCAATTCACAGAAGATGTTTCCTTGGAACCTAGCATGTCTCCTTCCTTTGTGAAGCCACAGGCTCCTATATAGGTAGAGATATCCAGAATTCCATAAATTTAAAAGGCATGAGGATTCTATTTATTCCCTTTCTTGAGTGCAGGTACCTATCAAATATAACGAAGTAATCCCAAGAATGCTTCTATTCTAATAACTACCAAACTACTAAATTTGGTACTAAAAATGGAAGGGGGAATAACCTCTTTAAAATCCTGTAAGTAGCTTTACATATTTTCTTTTCATATTTCTCTATAAATGTCTGTATCATCTTTGAACTCTAGAAAAAAAACAACTAAGGTAGTTTACAAGAATATAATAGCAACAAAGTTTTTTTTAAGCCAAACAAAACAAAACCATAAGTAGATAAAATTAATAGAAAAAAATGCCTTAACTATCCACCTAAAGGATAACAGTCTAGGAACCAGTTTGGGAAGCTGTTTAACAACCATAATGACACCTCTGGAAAGGACTTGCCCCATTTACCCACAACTTATACTTCTCTTGTTGGTAGAATGCAGATCAAGGTCTCAGAAGATTACTGTAACAGAAAGGCAGATTTGTATGACTATCTTTCATATATCATGGTCTCAAGCCATTTTTGATTTTACAGGTAAACTTCAGTGCCCAAAACTTAATCAGTTCCAAAAAGAGTTACAAAATTCGAAATGTTTCTTTTTAAAAAAATGGAATTATTTAAAATCAGAAGCTGAAGGCTTGGTAAAAACACAGAAGCCTTGTTTAAGACAAAAGTTCAGAAGTGGAAACAATATCACCAAGAAAGACTACAATAATCTACCTAGGCATGGGTTTGTAGTTGTTGTATGCCTCCAAGTCATTTTTTACTTATATAGCAACCCTTTTTGGGGTTTCCGTGGCAAATTTCTTCAGAGGGGGTTTACCATTGCCATCCTCTGAGGCTGAGAGAGTGTGACTTGCCCAAGGTCATCTAGCGGGTTTTGATGCTCAATTGGAGAATCAAACCCAGATCTCCACAGTCATACTCCACTGCTCAAATCTCCGCATCAAACTGGCTACTGCATTTTATGTCAACACATGGGTATTTCTAAAACACGTTACTTTTGCTTTGTGAATTATAATTATATTTTCTTCCCAAAGTAACCAAAGTTTCCTCTTTCTTTTTAGGATGTAACAATGTCACATATGAAACTGGGCAAGTCACACTCTATTTATTTGAAATCACATTGAAATTGAAATGAATTCCAGTAGAATTAAATTAAATTTAAACTAAAACTTGAAATGAATTCCATATAAAATGTATATTTTAGGAGAAATTGTGTATAAAAATCATCTGTCTGTCTGTCTGTCGATCTATTTACCTTATGGAAAGATAGAGACAAAATACATATGTTATGGAATGCTGCTCTTGAAATTAAGTGCAAACATGTCTGTGTCTGTATTTTAAGTGGAAATTAGAACCACTACTGCCGGCAAAACTGACATGGACTAGAAATAAACTAAATTCTTACTAGGGAGTAAGCCCCAGTAAAACTGATTTTTCTCTCATATACCAGAGAGTAAGCTCCACTGAACACTGTTCTTTTTTCTGTTTATCCTTGAAGTAAACATGTATGGAGATACTGAGTGTACCTATATTTTGAAGGGAAGAATGCCTATAGATGTTTAGCATGTCTAGAAAAACAGAATCTGCCCTAGTGGAAGGTATCCATCTCTATGGACCATCTTCTTTTTAAGCCTTTTGAAAGAGGCTACACTACGTTTGTTCTCTTGCTATGGAGGTCCAGCAGCAGCAAAAGAGCTGGGAATAAAGATTTAGTAGCATGAAGTAAAGTACATTAACACTGCAGTCCATTTCCTTGTCATAAAGTGTTTCATACTGAACGGGTGAGGAAAAAGGGAAGGAGGGCTTGGTGGGGGGATGGCGGGAGGGGGATCCGCAAACATCACCACTTGCCTCAGTAACAGATTTAGAGCTCTCCATCCACGTTGAAAGGTCATTTTGGGCCTGAGGCTTCTGACATTGTTCCTTTAAGTTAGACCCTCAACATAAACTATTTTCAACACTTGCCATGAAGAACAAATGACCTTTAGTAACTTGCCCAGAAGACAAATGGTACATTAACATGATAAATATATTTCACTAGTATCACGCCTTCTGCTTTAATTTGTAATTAGAATCCTTCCTTCCTTCCTTCCTTCCTTCCTTCCTTCCTTCCTTCCTTCCTTCTCTACTCCCCATAGCATATTCTCCTAATTTGGCTTGAATTTTATAAATATGGTCTTTTTCCTCTGTTGGGATTAGTAATATTCACTGATAATTACTGTGGGTACAGCTGATTTCCTTGCGTTCAGGGACAATGTGTCTTGTTCTCATCTGTTCAAAGTAGGCTGGCTAAACTGTGGGGGAGAGAGAGAGAAAGAGGTAAAGGAATTAATTGTTAAGGCATTACAGCACTGGTCTGCTCTCCACGAGAAAAACATGAGGAAGTGGTATTAAAGCATTTACGGGTAAGTGTGGGCTCCCCCCTTCCATTTTCCTAACTACAACAGTAGGCTAAATAAAGTGACACTGAATATTAAAAAAATCTTAGTGTGTGTGTGTGTGTGTGTGTGTGCACAGATGTAATTGGAACATTAAATTTTGTGTGTGTGACTTGTTACGGTTGTGGTATTGCCTTTATCTTCTTTTTCATATCAATAGCTGTCTGGAGAGGACACCCCAATATGCGAATGGATTTTGAGAGTTCTGGTAGTTGCAAAGTCAGGTTCATTTGACATAAACCAGCTACCAACTCCTCTACTCATTACCCATTCTTATCAATTCTCCATAAACATTCTCTAATCTGAAAGAAAGAAATAGTACAAAGTGGAGGCTTTTGAAAATGTACCTTATTATTTTTTATACAGGAACAGGTTATTTTTGTATTTAGTTTTGTTTAAAAGTTACAGTCTTCTAGGATGAGTACAAGTGCTAGAAATTTAATTTAGTATCAGATGGTCTGCTGGGTGACAAATAAACAAAATCTGTCTTTCACCAAGAAAAAAAGGTGGAGACCGGTACTGTCCCAACAGTTGGGCATTCTTTAAAGTGGCAATAATGACAATTGGGATCTCGTGTAGCCTTTCCTACTAGTGTACCTCACTTGCATTCATTAATATTTAAAATCAAATAAGGTGACCATGGCAAAAACTGCTAATGTATCTTACTTTAATCTCTAAACTAGCCATTGTAAGTTGCAAATGATGAGACTTGGGGACAGTGTTGTTGAATATCTGTCTTTTAGGTCTAGTTATGTGTGAATTTCTGCAACAAAATTTGGGTTTCAGGCAGTAAAATTTGGGTTTCAGGCCACTCCTGTCTGGAGTGGATAAGACCTGATTGCTTGGAATCCAACACACTGATTTGTTTAAATCAATGTTTTAACATTTGTTTTTATTTGTTAACACCTTTGTTAAATTTGTTTTAGTATTTGTTTTTATCTGTACCTGGTTTTTTTAACATTGCTGCGAGCTACCCTGAGTCTCAGCTTTCCCATGAGAAAAGCATGGTATGAGTCCAAAAAAGAGGGGGGGGGGGGGGGAGAAAAAGAAATAAAAACAAGGGATTCATAGTAGCATATAGATAAATATATTCAATTTCTGCACAGGAGGCTGCCAGAAAAAAAAGGCTGGTGATGTTATAGTTAACCCTTAATAGCATGCAAAGCTTGGAAAGTTGCTTTTTTGGACTACAACTCCCAGGATCCTTCTTGAGTCAGCCTGAACAGGCCATGTTACAAGGACAAATCTTCAGCAAAAGTGGGCTTTGCAAAAACACAGGAGCCTTTGATGAAGAAAGTGGAAGGGTTGTTGTGGCAGAAGGGCAGGCTTCCCCTTATCCAGTTTTCAATCTCAGCATGAGTGGAGGAGAATTGTTACTCATTTCCTTTGAAGGCTTAAAATGAAACACACCCTCCTGCCCAGCATTTTCCCTGGTCGGACACGTCATCCCTGATCTACAAGTAAGAGGAATACAAGTTACAGAAGGGAATTCCCCACTTTCTTTGGTATTCTTTCTTTCTTTTTCTTTTACAAAAGTTCTCTGTGGCTTCGGTGGCAGGACCAGAAACAGCTGCAGTAAACCAACAGCTCAAACAGGAAGCCAGAATAGACTAGATAATGGTAAAAAGAATGAGTTCATGCACAGTTTCTTGACGGGAAGATGTTCATTAATAGAAAAGAGAGACGAAAATCAGTCCAGGAGACTGGTATCTCAGCGGAAATGTGGTGGATTCCCTAGATCAGTGGTTCTTTACCTCTCCTTTACCAAGCACTCCCTTTAAGTATCTTTTGTGGTGGCAGGCAGCCAAGAGTTAGCTTAAGCTTTAAAAACCTGTTATTATTGTTCTGTGCTTTCAAGTCATTTCTGAATTATGGTGACCCTAAGTCAAACCTGTCACAGAGTTTTCTTGGTAAGATTTGTTCAGATGGGGTTTGCCTTTGCCTTCCTCTGAGGCTGAAAGAGTATGACTTGTTCAAGGCCACCGATTGGGTTTCCATGGCTAAACAGGGATTCAAACCGTGGTCTCTGGAGTCATAGTCCAAAGCTCAAACCACTACAACACACTGGGATACTAAAACACATTTTTTTAAAAAGTTGCTCATTGGGTCTTCAAATTTGGAGAGAATGGAGAAATAATTAAATGAACACGCTCCTATTATAATATTTTTATTGGAATTATTCCTTATGAATCTAAAATAATAACACCTGAATACTGAAGCATGTCCTAATATTACTCGTAAATTAAATTAATTAATTAATGAGAAGGCTGGTGCTGCATTTCACTTACAAGCCTTACTGTGGGGCTCAACAGACTGCCCCTAAGGGGCGGCTCCATGCCGCCCCTTTCCTTGCTGGATTGGGGCCCCAATCTGGCCTTTCCACAGTGTAAAAAAAGCTGCAAAAAGTTACTCCTTTTTGTGCTGTGGAAAGGGTGCCCTGGCCATGGCAGCAGCAATTTTTCAGCACTCTTTTGGCACAGTGTGTTTAAATGCTGCACCAACAGCGTTGTGACACCCTCTGCCATGTGGTTGATGCATCGTATGGGGCAGCCAGCATGCATATACTATGCTCCCACACTGCCCCCATGCTGGCATATAACACCCATCTGTACAGGCTCTACATTAGGCTTAGTATGCAGAGAGATCTTGTAACGCCCTTAAGATTAACTAAAAGAAAGAAGTTGGCAGCATGAGCTTTCGTAGACTTCACCAAGTATTGGACTTAATAAGTGAAACTTGTACTCTGAGGGCTGGAAGGATTCCTCATAGATGGTTAGACATAGGTGTGGAGCCTCACAGAATTCCCTCTCACCTTGTAGCCTCTCTTTCTTCTCTGGAAGAGTGCTGGGGGGCAGGGGTGAGGGGCCACCTCTCCATCAAGGCTGTCTGTATTTCCTGGGTGCTTGGGCTGATGAGACTCAAGGACCAGGCTGAGCAGCAAAGTGACAACCCTGAGCCCCCTCACCCAGGACTAAGCCACCTTGCATACAGTATTGTTTACACCTGGGTAAAAAAAATAAAATGCAGAATACACCAGGCATCCCCAATCGCTGGGAGCATCTGACCAGAGAGAAAAGAGGCACACCCTGAGCCACTGACCCTTGGTGGAGCTGGAGAGGAGGGCATCCATCTCAGGCAGGCCAGTCCCAGAGGACCCACTGCACCCTTGCTTGGGTCCCTGCTTCGCACGGAGCATCCCTACAGGTGCCTCTGCTGCTGCCCTGGCAACTGTGAATGACCAGCCAAGCCAAGGTTTGGCAAATATATATAACATTATTGATTGGTTGCTTCATTTATTCATTTCTTAAAAGCTAGATTCTGTTTTTTGGCAAAAATTGGCAGCTATATATAAATACAGTCAAACATCAGCAAACATTTAAAACCACATTTTAAACACACATCCATTAAAAAGAAGCAACAGTGCCAGTGGTCATGTTGCCTGGGGATTCTGGGAATTGTAGTCTACAAAAGAAATTTCCCCAAGCTCTATATATTTACCACAAGTAGTAGAGGAAGGATCTACTGTTTATAATGCACAGCAGCTCTACTGTGTATTATATGACTGGGTACATGGAGAGGGAAAGGAGATTGTGTTTTGTCTTCTGTGTTGAAAATTTCTTAAAGGAACTGAAGATTTTTCAGTGTTTTCTTTTTTAAAGAAAACTTGCTCTGCTCTTTAATAAGCTAGCTTGGTGTCTGGATAATAAGGAACATGAGGTCAAATTCTGCCCTTTGGTTCACGGGCATGGATGCTTTCATATCCACATCCAAGGCTGCAACATCATCTGTAATTTTTATGCGTATGTAAATCGCTTTAGTGCTGGAAGTTATCTGATAGTCTTGACAACTGATGGCATGGGGCTGTTCGGCTATTTAGCGAATCATTCACTGCAATGTTCTCTCATAAATGTACTGCATTTTACTTTATTTATTTTTATACGTAATGTGTTTCTGTGAACCACTCAAGGTGGTTCCAACTGTTTAAAATCTTGGATTGCAGTTGAATTAATACAACACAGAAGGGGAAGGGGACAGTGTGGTTTAGATGGCAAAGATTATTAATGAGGAAGAGCACACAAATGAGAAGAGGCTGCAACAGTTTGCAATTACCAGGGCCTATTGGGAAGGACAGAATTCTGACCTCTCCACCTGCTTAATTGATTAACTGAATGCACTATTTTTTCACTTTGAATTCAGTTTGCAGCAACTGAAGTATTCTGAGGGGCTGAGCAGACGTGCCATGATGGTGTGGGCTGAGCCCATATTATTTTGGCCTGGCAGCTCACCCAGATTGGTCCCTGGGTTGGCATGAGGAAGGGCGGGTGTTTACATGGCTATCCCCGTGCCACCCCAGGTGGCATGCACTCCTTACCTTGCCATGCTATCACTCCCATTGTGAAGCCCCCGTTACCATGTCTGATGTGAAAACAGGGTGCATGGCAAAGTAAGGAGCACTGGGGGCTGTGTAAACAACTAGGGTTTGCCAGAGTTTCCAGGAAATGTGGTGGCAAACCGAGAGTCAAATTGACCCAGGGTTAGAAAAGATCCTATAATGTAAAGATATCTAGCTGAGCATGAAAGTTAGAATCATACAAGCCATAGTTTTCCCTATTTCCTTATATGGCTTTAAGAGCTGGACAGTGAGAAAGGCGGATAGGAGGAAAATCAATTCATTTGAGATGTGATGCTGGTGAAGAGTGATGAGAATACCATGGATAGCCAAAAAGACAAACAAATAATAATAATCAGGCCTGAAATCTCCCTGTAGGCCAAGATGATAAAGTTGAGGCTATCATACTTTGGTCATGTCATGAGAAGGAATGACTAATTGGAAAAGATAATAATGCTAGAAAAGGTGGAGGGATGTAGAAAGAGAGGAAAACTGCATGCTAGATGGATGGACTCTATTAAGGAGGGCTTGGGTATACATTTACAGGACCTAAGCAGAGCAGCGGAAAATAGGGAGTCTTGGAGAGATCTCATCCAGAGGGTCGCCATGCGTCAGGATTGACTTGAGGGCAGTGAAGAAGAAGAAGAAGAAGAATCAGAAGAAGAAGAAGAAGAAGAAGAACAACAACAACAACAACAACATGGTGTAGTGGCACCTGAGTGTTGGACTAGGGGTCCAGGAGACCAGGGTTCAAATCCCCACTCAGCCTTGGGAAGACAATGTTTACCTTGGGCAAGTCACAGTCTCTTAGTGTAAGAGGAAAGCAATGACTACTGAATAAATCTTTTCAAGAAAATCCTAGGGTAGAGTCACCATAAGTCATAGCTGACACAACAGCAACAAAGCCCAAAATTCTATCTCAGTGTTGGTCAACCTTTCTCAGAATGGTAGTACTAAGCAAGTCTGAACGATGACACACTGCCGTTTTCTTGTGCATTGTAGTAGGCACTATTGTCATCTTGCTCAATATGTGTTCCTTAACTGGGAAGATAAATCTATCTTCATTTTTGCATCTTCCTCAGTGAAATTAGCAAAAGAGGAGTGGTGCCCCTCTGCCTGGTGGCTGATCAAAGTTTTGGTGAAAAGTATATCATCTTATCTTCCACCCCACAATCAGCCCATTTTATAGTTTAACAATTCATAAATGTGATTTTATTATCTGGAAGCCAAGACAGAGGTTAACACACCTATAAAATGTGTTAGTATTGACTCTCTGTGTCTGCTGAGCCATATTCTTAACTAAGGTATTTCTTTCTTCATAATGATTACAGATTTCTGGGAGCGAATAAGATAGATGGTTTAGTTAAGCATCTCCTTATATATTCTGGTCTGTGCTATTGATTTGCATATTATAGGTCATCATGGCTCAATAACGATTCATCTATACTTTTGATATGAAAATAGACTGTTCCTCACAATGCAAGCCAATGCACTAATTTATTTTTACTCCAGCATTTGAAGTTATATTATGCTGGCTTTGCCATCAAAATGCATTTATTCAAGCACAATATGAAAGCTTACAGTTCAGAAATACAGAGTTGTCTTCCAGTTCAAGACATCGTTTTAAATTAGGAAACAGTATTGCTGTGGTACAATAGTAGATCAATAAAGAGCATCTTTACTGAAAGACATACCCAGGTGCAGTTTTATGAATGACCTCAAAGGACACCTGAAATATTCAGAAAATTTGTGAGACAGGTATTTGATAGATCTATATAACAAGTTAAATGTGTTATTCAACATCACAACAAAGGGAAAGCCAGTATTTCAGTTAATGCTTGTGATATGGTGGCTAAGGATGCATCTAGATTGTTGAAAAAGTCCCAGAGTTTGTTCCTGTTCTTTCTTCTTTTATGCCTGTTGAATTATGCCAACCCCATAGATCCTTCATAGGGTTTCTTAGGCAAGGAATACTCTGAGGTGGTTGCCTCTGAAATAGCATCCAGTTGGCTGTTTTCTAACTATGGTTGACCCTACTTAGCTTCCATGATCAGAAAGGATCTGATGCTAGGTTAAAATAAACAAACCTGGGGAGCTGGTTGTACTGCTTGTACAAAAATGTTCTGGGATAAACAAAATATGTATGCATCTCCAAAACAAATTTCAAAAGAACAGGAACAAAATCTGGAACTTTCTGGTCTTTTAAATCAGTCTGGATCCACCCTAAGATAGGGATGAAGTAAAAGAACTCATAATTTTCAGTTACTGTTCTGTGAAGGGTCTGGAAATCGTGCCCTGTGAGGAACGACTTAGGGAGCTGGGTATGTTTAGCCTGGAGAAGAGAAGATTAAGAGGTGATATGACATCCCTGTTTAAATATTTGAAGGCATGTCATATTGAGAAGGGAGCAAGCTTGTTTTCTGCTGCTCCAGAGAACAGGACCTGGAACAATGGATGCAGGCTACAGGAAGAGAGATTCCATCTCAACATTAGGAGCAACTTCCTGATGGTAAGAGCTGTTTGACAGTGGAACAAACTCCCTTGGAGTGTAGTGGAGTCTCCTTCCTTAGAGGTCCTTAAACAGAGGCTGGATGGCCATCTGTCAGGGATGTTTTGATTAAGATTTCCTGCATGGCAGGGGTTGGACTGGATGGCCCTTGTGGTCTCTTCCAACACTATGATTCTAACCACACTTGAATATGATGTGTCCAAGGGAAACAACCAGAGATGTGCCCATCTATAAAGTATGCATTTGTGGAAATCACACCATGAAGTCTGATCCATGCCCACTGCTGTCATTTTTAATGGCAATTTGTTTTAATATAGTGATGAGAATTATGTAACCTACAAACCTATAAGAGGCCCTAGGCTAGGGGATATTTTGTGGCTTTGAGGCCATTCTGGATATACTCTTGATGCCCCTCATCAATGAACAAATGAACAAAAGGAATAAAATAAAAAATTGAGACTGGAGAACTGCAGCTTTGGGAAATCTCCAATTTTCTTTGGGAACAATTGAGTCTCCTGCTAGCAGAAAGGCAGGATATTAAATAAATTAATTAATAAAAATGAATAATTTTTTTAAAAAATTTTTTTTGCTAGAAGGAGCAGCTGCCCACAGTGTACATTCACACCAAAACCTGTTTTACAGAACTGAAGGCTGGTAGCATCAACTCCACTGTGACAGTGAATCTACTTTGCAATGCTTTCTCAAGTCAGCCTCAACTCCAAACTTTAATCGAGTTATCCATGCATTGGAGTCTTATTTCCTTCATTACTTTGGATAGCTCCTTTAACACTGGGGCTTAAACCCTGGAGCAAATGACACAGTCACTGACATGGGAATCACCAGCCACCATTACTGGTAGCAGACTTTCAGCTATGTCCAGCTATGTCCATTTTCATTTGCAGGTTCTGGGGATGTAAAACTGACCTCTGAACCCCCACAGCTTGCCACTTCCTTGCTAATATGGTAAAACTTGCTCTTTTCATATTTTTTACTCAAATGCATCTTTTTAAATTGTATGTATCCATTGAATGCATTCCCTGTCTATTCACAAAAAATCTTTAAGCAATGTTAGATATTCATAATTAAAATGTGCACATATGTCTATGCCAATGGTTCACATGTATGCAGGGTGCTTTGGGGGTGGGAATGGGGGCGTTCTTTGGATGTGTCCAGATCTATGCATCAGTATGAGGATATTTCAGAGACCAAACTATGTCTATTTCATAAACCCATCCAGGAAGTGTAAAGTGAGCTAGGCGCATTTGAAACTTGAACTGGAATGGAATTTCTCAGAAATCATAAAGTACCACAAAAAATCGCTGCAGATTTTGAAACTTAGCAAATTCCTGTGACATCAGAACATATTGTAGCGAGACCACCCTAACTGTTATCTCAGCTTTTCAGTTTTGCAAAATATACATTGGTATTAAGGTTTGTTTTGTTTTTTTTAAAGAGGAAAAGCTGTACCTTAGACATAGGAGACATACATTATGTATAAAAATTCTCAGAATCAGTTCCTTACATTTCCAGGTAAAAGACTGAAGCACTAGAGAGATGCTGTCAGCCAGTGCTAACAGTACTGATCATTATGTATTCTGACTTGCTATGAAGCCTGATGTGTTACTAGCTGTTCAAAAGATTCACTTAGAAAAGTTACTTTTTTCTGCAACTACATTTACCCCCCCCCCCAGTGGATCTTGGGACTTCTATTCCAAACAAAGTACTGGATTTCTTACAAGCTTCTTACAAAAATACAGCAAATTAATGAACTGGCATGCAGCCCTAAAAATACTCCTTCCTTTTTTTTAATTTGTTCTTACCCCCCCCCCCCCCATTAGTGGACCCTCTCCCTTTTTCAAATCAGCTATTCCTTTCCCCACTTAAATTCTTTTGTTTCCACCATAAAGTCTGCTCTCCATCTCATTTCCTCCCTCCACGCTAATGTAATTGTGTTTCTTTTGATTGTTTTGCCTGGTTAACTTTTCTGTCTTGCATCCAGCTTGTCAGATTATGATGTTCCTTGTCTATCTAGTTCCAACATATCTTGTATCTTTGGTTCCGGTATAATTGTGACCTCCATGATCTTTGCATTTTGTTGGTCTTCTAATGCTCATTAAACCTCATGTTCTCCCTCCTCCTATAAATTTTGCACCTTTGTACTGTTCCTTCCCCCCCCCCCCTTTTTTTTTTTTTTTTTTTTTTTTTTTTTTCCCCCCCCCCCCCCCCTTTTTTTTTTTTGCACTTCATTCATGAAACTCACTGCCAGCTGATACTGAGTTAATTATTTCCTTTCCTTTGGCTTTTTTTTTTAAACAAGTCTCTTTTGCTTCAGCTAGTTTACAATTAAAGTTGCAAACCTATATCCACTGAACTGAAAGCAAGTCCCCTTTCACCCATGGAATCATAAAGTTGGAAGACACCCCAAGGGCCAGCCAGTCTAACCCCTGCCATGCAGGACCATACAACCAAATCACTCCTGACAAATGGTTATCCATCCTCTGTTTAAAAATTTCCAAAGAAGCAGACCCCACCACACTTTGAGACAGTGTCTTCAAACAGCTCTTACCATCAGGAAGTTCTTCCTAATATTGAGGTGGAATCTCTTTTCCTGTAGGTTGAATCCATTGCTCCAGGTCCTATTCTCTGAAGCAGCAAAAAACAAGCTTTCTCCATCTTCTGTGTGACTTCCTTTCAAAAATTTAAACAGGGCTATCATGTCACCTCCTAACTTTGTCTTCTCCAGGTTAAACATACCCAGTTCCCTAAGCTGCTCCTCATAGGGCATGAATTCCAGACCTTTCACCATTTGATTGCCCTCCTCTGGACATGCTTCAGCTTGTCAACACCCTTGAATTATGGTACCCAGAAGCAACACTATAGTTCATTTGACATCTGACCAAAGCAGAAGAGGTGGGATTGATTCCTGTGCCTATCCTGTGTAGGCACAGAACAGCTACAAACCTACAAAAAGTATTAAAACCAGATTCCTTCTGAAATTAAGCAGGGTCAGTCCTGGTTAGTACTTGGATGAGAGACTGCCCACAGATACCAGGTCCTGTATGCCATTTTTCAAAGGAAGGTACAAGCAAAGTCACCTCTGAGTATTCCTTGCCAAAGAAAACCCTATGCAATTCATGGGGTCACTGTAAGCCAACTGGTATCTTGAGGGCACATACACAGACTACTTCAGAAACAGGACCCTTCTGAACTCTCAGTAAAGGCTGGTCATGCTCCTTGTCCAGGGAATGCTTTCTTACTATTGAAGGGCAGAGGAGAAGAGAAAACTGAGAGGGGACAAGGAGAGATGGGAAATGAAATGGAGTATCCTGGAGAAAAATGCAGTTCCAACCAACTATGAGCTGAACCATTCCATACGAGAACATTTAATTGCAGGTATGCTCTGTTTTATTCAAAGCTTCCTTCAAAGTCCCCTCAGTGTTTAACTCAAACCAGAACTATCACATTTCAGGTTTACCGTAAGCAAGAGCTAGTACATTTGCCTCAGATTTCAGAAGCAGAGCATATAAAAGTTCCTTTTTTGGACTATTTAGCCCCCAGAATCATAGCAGCAGGGGAACTGCCCATGCTGACTGAGGGTTTCTGGGAGTTGTAGTCCAAAGAAGGAACTTTCCAACCCGAAGCTTTGTTCTGTCACAAACTCAGAGAACAACATTGCTGCTGTGTTAATAATCTTAAAAGTAAACAGGCCTAAGGCTGCACAGTTTATGTGGATGGGAATCCCCCTTCAGAACTCCATGTAAGACATTCTGAGTCTTCTCACGGAAGGCCAGGATACAAATGTCTAAACAAATATAAAACCTCTCACTGTGTGGCTCAGCTACTGTGCCATTTCACAGCCAAATTCCACCCCATAGATGGCTTTTGTGTTTAGATACTCAGGGCTTCAAAGATGAAAGCTACTGGGGGGGGGGGAATGAGGGAGAGATATAAAACATTTTTTGGAATTGTCGTAATCATTTCCTTCTCCCACCCACCTCAACCCCAAACTTGTTCCAGTTCTGCCAAGTCACTGTGTTGTGAGAACACACATCTCCCTAATAAGTGTCTGTTGTATCAGAATCAGCATACTGTTAACACTTGGTTACATCAACATATTCTGTTGAAATTTTTGCTAATTTAGATAACATAAATGAGTGGGATCAAACCCCATCAAACCAGATATTTGACACAGCCAGATTCTAAAAAAACCCAAAGTGCTTCATAAACATTCAGTAATTCTGACAAGGCTACAGTGCATCCAAGAAGGATGTTCATTTTATAACAGGAAAAATGAATTAATTGTGTACTGTCCTCCTAAATTCTAAACAGCATTTGGTGCAGTCATGCTGGACACATGATCACCGGAGTAGTCCTCAGACAATGCTAGCTTAGTAATGGAGATGAGCACCACCTCCTACAGTCAGTTATGACTAGACATTCATGTCAAGGGACTATTACTTTTTTACCCTAAGAGTAAGAGACTTCAAGAGCCTCAGTCATCAACAGCCCTCCTCAGGTCTTGCAAACTTAGGGGCATGGTTTCCTTTATTGAACCATGCAGTCTGTCATGCAGTCTTTCCTTACTGGCCTCCATTTTAAACTTTTCCAGTGAGTCATGTCACCTCATGCCATGATGTCTAGTGAAAGTTCAGGGTTAATTTGCTCCAGGACCAATTTATTTGTCCTCTTGGCAGTCCATGATATCTATTGAACTTTCCTCCAGCACCGCATGCATATTGTCCAGATAATATTTGAATTTTAATATGCAGGGAAAGTTGTACATATTTTGGTATGATTTATTTAGTGATGCATTTTATTTTTGCAAGCAATCCCCCCCTAATATTTGTGTATACTATTTTTCTTACTGCACGTATTTTAGTATAAATTTTGCTTGGCAAACTACATCACAAAAGTTTTAGAAGTGCAAAAAAAACCCCTGATGATTGCATTCTAGTTCATATATTGGTTTGGAAAATGTAAATTAGGTAAGTCTGAATTAAAATAAAAACCAAATGAATTTGTTCCCATTCTCTACTAGTGAGCTGTAAATAACCTTGTTAATAAATATCAATTTGTTTATTCATTTATTCTTTTATTAGAAGTATTTTTACCCAGCTCTCCAATTATATTCACATGGTAGCTTACAAAAAGAATAGAGCAATTATAATTATCAAGAAATATGTGGAGCTGGAATTCCACAACCAAGGTTGAATGGGCAGCACAGGACTATGATCTTATTAGAGCACAAGCTTAGTAAACTAGAGGCCCTGAGTTCAGTTCCTGGCACCTACAGTTACAAGGATCTCAGAGAGAACTGGAGAAGTCTACTTACTGAAACATTGGTGAGATAGATTTCAAACTACACATACATACATGCATATATACATGCATATATTTAAAAAACACTAGTTAAATTTATAACCTGAACAAGGTCTTCTCCTCCCCACTTTATCCCCACAACAACCTTGTAAAACAGATCAGGATTTGAGAAAGTGGCAGAATGGGATCATCCCCAGTTGAACAGTCAAACCACTATACCACAACAGTACTATTAAGACATAAGTTTAATCTACATTGTGGAAATAATACAGCTTGACAGTGCTTTAACTGCCCTGGCTCTGTATGGAATCCTGAGATTTGTAGTTTGTTATGGCATTAGAGCTCTCTGACAAGTAAGGCTAAATCTCTTTAAAAAAAAAACACCCTGAAAATCCCAGAATTCTATAGCATTGAGCCACGGCAGTTAAAGCAGTGTCAAAAGTGCATTATTTCTGCAGTGCCGATTAGACCATAATGATCTTAGTTAAGAGGCCATGGTTTGTTAAACCATAATTTGGTGAAACCAAGCACAAGAGTTATGTCCATGTATGTTTGCCTTGCCCTCACCTTGTTCCTCTCCTTATTTGTCATATTGACTGCTTTTGTCATGGTTTGTTTAAAATTTTAACTGTCACTTGTTGGTTGAAATGTAACTATAGTTTAAAGATGTGCTTCCTTTTCTTTCTAAGGTGTTGGAATGAGTTGTCTATTCACGCTGTCTTGAGTTTCTTGAAACCAACTCCATTCTGGATCCCTTCCAGTCTGATTTTCGCCCACGGCACTCCACAGAGACGGCCCTTACTAAGATCTCGAATGATCTTTTGTGGGCCAAGGCAAATGGCCTTTACTCTATCCTTGTCCTTCTCGATCTGTCTGCGGCCTTTGACACCGTGGACCACTGTCTCCTAATAGACATACTTTCTGACCTTGGTTTCTCGGGCTTGTTCTCGATTGGTTCACATCTTACTTGTCAGATAGATCTTTTTCAGTGGTCAGACCTCGTCTTCTGTCCCCTTATCTATTGGAGTTCTTCGGGGCTCTGTTTTGGGTCCCCTTCTGTTCTCTTTATACACACTCTCCCTTGGCAAACTTATCAGTTGTTTTGGTTTCTCCTACCATCTGTATGCCGATGATACCCAGCTGTACCTTTCCACCCCTAATCGTTCACCAGAGCTAGAGCAGCAAGTGTCATCCTGTTTAACAGCTGTCTCCCACTGGATGCACCATCGGCGTTTGAAGCCCTTTTTCTTTCTGCATCAGGTACAAACTTTTGCTACTCACCTTTAAAGCCCTGCATGGGCTGGCCCCTCTTTATTTAACTGATCTTCTCTCTCCCTACATCCCTACTCGCACTCTCCGCTCTGGTAGCCAAAGTCTCCTCTCTCAACCCAGGATTTTCTCTGCCCCGTCCCGGATCCGTCCCTTCTCTCTTGCTGCCCCTCATTCCTGGAACCTTCTTCCTCTGCATGCACGGCTCATCACTTCCCTAACCAGCTTTAAGGCTGAGCTGAAAACTATATTGTTTAGGGAAGCGTTCTCAGGGAATTTGTGATTGTCATCTGGCTGTCTGATAATGTTTTATGTGATGTGATCTGCTTTTATATGTGATGTTTTTAATAATAATAATAATAATAATAATAATAATAATAATAATATTTTTATACCGCCCTTCCACAGATCAGGGCGGTTTACAGTATAATAAAATACAAAAAATTACAACAATACAATTAAAACACAACGGTATAAAACCCCCGTTAGCCCGTCCTCTTTGCCACAGAAGAGGAAGGGAGGCCCACTGGACTTCAATCGGGGAATGCCAGATGGAAAAGAAAGGTTTTCAGGTCCTTTCTAAATTGGGCCAGGGAGGTGGTCGAGCGGAGCTCTGTGGGCAGCGTGTTCCAAAGGGCCGGGGTGGCGATGGAGAATGTCCTCCTCGTAGTGGAGGACAGCCTAGCCCCTGGCACCCTAAGGAGTTGCTGCCCAGATGTTCTGAGGGTGCGGGACGGAATGTACGGGGAGAGGCGGTCCTTCAGGTATCCTGGGCCCAAGCCATTTAGGGCTTTATAGGTCATTACCAACACCTTATATTGTGCCCGGAAGCGAATAGGCAGCCAGTGCAGATCTTTAAGCACCGGTGTAATATGGCTGGCCCTGGAAGTTCCAGTGACCAGCCTGGCTGCCATATTCTGTACCATTTGCAGCTTCCGGGTTTGGTATAAGGGTTGCCCCATGTAGAGTGCGTTGCAGAAATCCAATCTCGAGGTTACCAGAGCGTGTACTACCGTTTCAAGGTCCCTCTGGGCCAGGTATGGGCGCAGCTGGCGAATTTATCTTTTCTTTTCTACATGGTAATTTTATTTATTTCTCTATTTAATTGTTATTATCTTAGAGTGTATGCCTTGGGCAGGCTTTTATATACTCCTTAATTTTACCGACTTTGTACAGCGCTGTGTATAATTACAGCACTCCAGAAATAAACTTTAATAATAATAAATAATAAGTTCAAAACAAAGTACATGGTACCCAAGACCACCAAGGTATTTTGGCACATGAGATAGTACCAAGGACACTTATCTACATCTATGTCAATAAAATTACTAGTTACGTAACAAATAGTTTTTTCATGGTATTCCAAAATTTGCTATCTGAGGTGCCTATCTCACTCTGCATGGTAGGGCTGGCCCAGCCTACACTTGTACTCCAGTGAGCATTCCACATGGTCCTTGCATGATCCATTTCATTTGGAAAGCAGTTGCCAGGATCAAATTGTGTAGGAAATATGGCCAGATGGATGACATAGAGTTCAGTTAGTCATCTGTAAGTGGCTGATGAGGTGGGAGAGTTATGTCTAGCTACAGTCTATGTGCTGCTGTGCTGTTGGAAAAAATGGTTGTGTGTGGTGCTGGAGAAGTGTGTTGGGAATACCGTGGACAGCCAAAAAAAAAACCAAATTGGTCCTTGAACAGATCAAGCCTGAACTCTCAGTGGAAGCCAAGATTGTGGCTGTCACACTTTGGCCACATCATGAAAAGGCATGTCTTGTTAGGAAAAGTGATAAAGTCGGGCTTTCACATTCACGGGGGAATCTGTTCTGGACCTCCCACTGTGGATACAAAAAACCATAGAGCCTCATGTCCCATTGTCCTTCATGGAGGTCCAACAAGTGTGGCCAACTGCACACACCGCTATTTGGGACAACAGGGCTTGCCATTTGCAGATGCTCTAATCCATGGATGGCAAGCCTGCAGATGGCAAGGTCCTGCTGTAATGCTAGGAAAGGTAGAATTATTATTATTATTATTATTATTATTATTATTATTATTATTATTATTATTATTATTTACATTATTTATACCCCACCCTTCAGCCCTAATGGCTCTCAGAGCAGCTTACAATTATTATTTTAATAAGATGGTTTCCTGCCCTCAGGCTTACAATCTAAAAGACATGACACAGAAGGAGAAGGGAATGGTGGTGGGGAAGGGGATGAAGTCCAGTGGTTCTTCTCTCCCTCTGATGCCTGGACCAAGGCAGATGGACTGGAGGGAGGGCTCTTCTTCTTCAGGCTAGCCCTGGTGGAGCTGGGCCAGCCTATTCCCTCCTTCCCAGGCCGAAGGATGACAGTTATGGAGGGAGGAGCCTCTATCTTCAGGCTAGCCCTGGTGGAGCTGAGCCAGCCTATTCCCTCCCTCCCAGGCCAAAGGATGACAGTTTACAGAAGGCAGTAAAAGGAGAGACTTACTGCACACCAGCTGGATGGGCTCAATTAGGGAGGGTCATGGGACTGAATCTAGAAGACCTAAGCAGAGCAGTGGAGAGGGCGGGGGGGGGAGGGTCTTGGAGATGTCTCATACACAGGATCGCCATGGGTTGAGGTTAGTTCCAGGTCAGCTAACAACAATACCATTGTTCAACTCCTTGAACAATGTGAGAAAAAGTCATTGTTATAGTGCACTCCCTTGTCACACCAGCAAAAAGCCACAAGGGGGTTCTGGCTTCAGTCTCAGTTTCACTGCATCTCTTTGAAACATGTCTGCATTTTATTGCTATACTTTTTCTGTACATTGTTGCAAGGTTTTATTTGGTTTTTTTCTTGATAGTCATAGGCAGCATGATGCAGTTCCTCTTATAAGTGCACTCACTGATGCATTTTACCTAATGTAAGCACTTTCCCCCATTGCCTAAGCATGCCTGTGAGTTATTTTTCAATTGTACCCATTCACATGTTAAAATGCATGCAGTGTTTCGAGTACACTTCCTGCAAAGCCCCCAAATCCTTGTAAATATGTTCATTCTCAAGAGCGGCTGCATGTCTTATGCCAGGGACTGGAAGGAGGTGTAGAAGGCAACTTTCACCATGATGGTTGAGCCCAACAAATTATTTTTCACCCTTAGGAGACAGGATGGTGCTGCTAGAACTGATGGGACCATTGGGTTGTTCCATTGTGGCCATTCTTGTGATGCTACACCTATTTGCTTTCTCTCTTTTTTCTGAGTCTGCTGACAAGCCTGAGAGCATCTCAAACTTCATTTGGTCTCCTTTCACACAGAGCATGCTTATCATCCTGAAAAGGCATCTCTCTGATCTTCTCCCTCCCCTGCTTTTTTTTTTTTTTTGGGCATGCATTCACTTTTAAGATCTTCCCTTTCTTATGTAAAAAAGGCAATTAGAGTCGTATCTGTTTATTTTAAACAAAATGGCTGTTAATTAGCGTGATCAAAAACCCTGCCATTGTACACTACGGGCTTCACTTTGTAGTTGCACTAAATTGCGTACGGTTTGGTGCTGGCTGACATGATAGCAACACAAAGTCTAGGCTCCCCTCCTCCAGTTTTTTTCTTACTTAATGAACAAACAGATCTATGGGGCTTTGTTATGTTCTGTTTCAGATCTATAGGTTCTGAATGCATTATTTAGAGTTCTTGTTTCTTAATGACTAATGTCATGTTTTTACTTATTAAGAGTGATTTAAGTTGCTGAAGAAGTTTTCCCTCTTTTATTTTCAGCTGTTTTTTTAAAGCTTGTTTCACTCCCTCATTTTGATGTCTTACTTGAACAGAACACTCATCAACAACAAAACAGTGCTAGTTTTGCACTGTTTAATTCAGGTGTAAGGCTTTTTAACTGACCACTGTGTTTGTGCCTTTAACAGTGGACATCAGCAAATAATTAGGAGGTTATCGTACGTCATTTTTCATCTGATCTGGGCATGGGCTGGCAATGCGTGAGAATTGGTGTTATCGCATAGAAAAATGCCACCGATGCTGCTGGGCAACTACAAGTCCATTCCCAGCCCATGCCTGGATCAGGTGAAAGATGATGTGCGATAATCTCCTTACAGCTGTGTTCAGATGTAACATCATAACTGCTTCCATTTCTTCTTTTTCCCTCCCTCTTCCCTTGCACAAGTGATAAGAAACTTCAGAGCTGGGTTTCATGTCAGGCCGTAGTTGACTGGTAAACTATGAATTCCCCAAATGAGAATTGCAAAACAAGATCAAACTGTGATGCAAGGCCACAGCTGCATATTGGGGTTACAATTGGTTAACCCCTTTTTTAATGCTAGGAAAGATTCACCTGCTGTTTTTTGCCCATCAGGTCTGAATGAACCCTTTTATTTCCCAATCCCTTTCCAGTCTATTATGGCCCTTTCCCCACTTCTTTTCCAGTATGTTTATTCAAATGAGATTATTTATGATTAATTGTTCCATCCTGGAATGTAAGGTGAAGGCTTGTTTCTCTTCGTAGGGAATGATACCAATCTGGTCTACTGCTCTTCATTCTTTATTACCGTATATACATTTAATTATATCATCATAAGTCAAGAACTGTTTTGTGAAACACTAGAAAAGTAGAAGTGGAGTATTTAGATATTTATTGTTTTCATGCATTCCCAGCCCATTTTAGAGGTTATATTGTCCTCACAAGACAATTCATAGGTAGAATTTGAAAACATATTGAAATAGACACATTGTGTAATTAATGGAGAGCAACAGATAAAAAATACTCAAAGCACAGCACATTGGCCAAATATGTACAATAATAAACACTTCAGGTTTCTTTTGCAAGTTAGAAATGATGGAGCCATGTATATTTCTCTGTGGATAGCATTCCAAAGGGCTGAGTGTAAGCCCTAAAAATCCAGTTCACATGCTTGCTTGCTTGCTTGCTTGCTTATTTATTTATTTATTTATTTATGTATTTATTTATTTATTTCATTTATAGCTGCCTTTCTCCCAGAGTGGGATCCAAGGTGGCTTCCAGAAACAGCAAATTAAAAATGTTTCAAACAATTTTTTAAAAAACAGTTAAAAATCCTCACATTATAAAAGCTCATTTAGGCAAGCCAGAGAACAATGTCTCAAATGCTGATGTTACAGGTTTAGCAAACTCATAGAGATGCATACAGTCCTTCAGATAGCCTGATTCCAAATCGTTAAGGTTTTTAAGAATCCCAAGTAGCACTTTAATGTAGAACCAGATATGAACTAGCAGCAAGTACAGCATACAGAAATGGTAAAGTATAATCTGAATATGAGAGATAGGTTAGTGGATGGATGTGCAGACAGACTCTCAGTTTCCAAATGATTATTTGTGCCACCTGTAGTCTGGAATCCCAGTCATTTGAAATGAATCCACTCTGGGATTTCATATGAAATTTAAAGCATCTGTCCCAGCTGTAAAACCCTCTCTCCAGTTTCAGCATTTTAGATAGGCCTATTGAAGTTCTGTCTAAAACCTTGAGTAGATTCACTATCTCATTGACATCAGAGCCAGGAAAAGAAAAGTAGTTCTTGGGAGTTAGTTATGTATGCATGAATCCAGTGTAACAAAAGGCTAGAGTAGAAAGTGTGGCAATCAGTTTATCCACATGGGGATGTGTGTTTGACAGGTGTCATTGATGGAGTGAATACAGTCATCAGATGGCTGGGGCAAGGGGGAAAGCCCCTGCATGTGCTTTTATCAACATCTTGGTGTGTATAAATCCAGAGGTAAGTCTTCTTACAGAAAAACACCTACTGCTGTCATCTCCTCCCCAAGCTGTAGTTAAGGGCATAGCTACAGAAGCTGGTTGAAAAGATGGCATCTCAAATTTTGAAAGGCTCCAGCCTCATCTTTTGAAACTGAGCAGAATCAGCTATAAGCTTTCCAGTATGTATCTTTTTTAAAACATCTAAAACAAAATAGTCACATATTTTATTATACTGGCAAGAATGGATTTAGTACTAATCAAGCAGCTTGTGCTTTTCAGGAGCAGATTGTTCCATGAACTCCAGTATTTCGACATAGTTCATTAAAACATTTTGAAACTTTGTACAACATTTATTCCCCTCCATAAATAATACATCCTCCTGTGTAAGTAATGAATATATCAGGTGTTTCTCCCTCTCTGCCATTTACAAAGTTATCTAATCAAGGGAAAGGCGTTGGAAGGAGTTCTTGGAAGCTTCACGAAATCAGTTTCAGCTGCAGAGTATTCAGCGCGACTAAGTTAAGAGGACTTTGTGGTGTGTCACAGTACCTTACTTGGAAGCTATTTCTTCAAGAAGCTTGATTGTTGTGCTTGCATGTCATTCTGTCCCTAAAAGCATACTCCTTTCACATCCTCAGGTATTGTACTTGTGATGAAACACATTCAGAGAAGCTTTCTTCCTCTCGGTGTCTTTCCAAATGTTGCTTTTAACAGAAGCGTGAAGGCTAGAAATTAATAACATACCACAATGCGGCATCAGTAAAGTTCTGGGCTGTTACATAGTGTTAAGCATACTGAGCTTCTTTGGAGGCAAAATACAGGCACAAATGTGGCCAATTTTAGCAGATTTTAGAATTCTTATTGTGCACCTTCAAATCATTTCCAATTTATGATAGCATTACAGTGACCCTATCATGGGGTTTTCTTGGCAAGCTTTGTCCGGGGGAGGTTGCCATTGCGGTCCTCTGGGGCTGAGAGTATGTGGCTTGCCCAAGATTGGTTAGCGGGTTTCCATGCCCAAGAAGGGATTTGAAATCTGTTTTCCAGAGTCATAGTCCAGTGTTCAAACCACTACAGTACACTGGCTCTTATTTCTCCTCATAACAGTTATCATACTTTATGTGGATCTGTCAAGTCAATTTCTGTGAAGTTTCTCCCTTTACCACCTACAGTCAGTTCCATACTTTTTTAAAAAAAAAAGATAGGGAAGGAAGGAAGGAAGGATCAATCCATGGATATTATTGCATTGATTTTCCAAAATGAATTAATAAAAGCATTAATGGACTCCTGTCCACTCTTACTAAAGTGCATTTGTGTGCATTTTGGAAACATATCTCTGGACATTTTCTTGTTTGTCAATATCCTTCTAAAACAGTGATGCCCAGAAATGGAGCCATGGCAGTTGAAGTGGTGTCAAACTGCATTATTTTTTCAGTGCAGCTGCACCCATAGTGCTACCCATGTCCCTCCAGTTGGTTGTATCATCATCATCATAGGCGTCTGTGCTATCTTGAAACAAGAGGAGGATTGACCATTGGTTGTTTCTTCCTTTCTCTAAGTACTTTTTACCTTCCGCGTCTTGCCACTTTCTATGTAAAGATGTCATTACAAGGTATTGTTTTTGATGGGGGAGGAAGTGTGTGTGTCTGTGTGTAGGCTGCAAAGTACACTGACAAAAACTATCATATTCGATTGGACATGCTTTCTGCAGATTTGTTAAGGATTTACCAGGCACATTTGTAGCATTTAGTTGCCATGGCAATGACCTCGGTGGCAAGAGGGAACAGCCTTTAGGTTGGACCACAGATTTTCCTTTCATTTCCATTTAATTTGATTTGACTGCAGAATGTCACTTCCATTGAATTGATTAAGCTTCATCTCCGCCACCAGCCCTGTTACGAAGGTTAAAGGGCAAATTGGAAGCTGTTGGTTTGTCCCCCTCTTCCTCTCCCATTCACTTCTGACATCAATACAGATGAGCATTAGATGGAAAGGGGGACAGGGGAGAAAAGATTTCTTATCTCTGTGTTTATCAAAGCACCAAATAGCCAAGCTCTTGCTTGCCTTTAAGCATAAAATATGGACTCAAATCAATTTATGCAGCACATATGGAACTACTGTATAGTCTATACAGTATGGTGTAGCAGACAGCATTGCACTGGCACTGCCTGGATTCAAGTCCTTAATACAAGTAAGAAACTTGCAGGGCAATATTGAGCAAGTTAATTTCACTGAGTTTTACTTCCTTCGCAGGGTGTCTGTGACATAAAAAGTTGGGGGAGACAGTAGTGTTTTATTTATTTATTTTGAAATGGATGTCCTGAATAAATTTAAATGAAGCACAGAACTTGGAAGTCAGAAAGTAACTTATTACTTTTGGTTGTAACTTAATGATGGGGCAATAAGACACTGACAGCAGCACTTTTCTGAGGTAACATCTCAGATTTTTGCTGTTGTTGCAACGAGTTACTTTGTTTTAAATTATTACTTTATTTTTTGTTTATTTCATTTTAAAATGATTGTTACTCTAAAATATTAGAGCTGGGATTTCCAGCTAATGTCCAGGAGAATTGGTGGTTATTGTAAGATTTGTAAGGTTTTTTTTATAAAAGGTTTAAAAAGTAACTAAACAAATAATATGTTACATAACACATTTTATGATGACCAATGGCCAAAATAGAGAAAACAAGGTCATTTCTCACTATACAATTAATGGCAATATGATTCCACTTTAAGTGCCATGATTCCATCCCATGGCATCATAGGATTGCAATTTACACACAACAACAACAATTTAAAAGTGTCAGCCAGTGAGCTCTAGCACCTTGTTGTTGTGTGTCTTTAAGTTGCTTCTGACCTATGGTGAGCCTAAGGTAAACCTATCACTGGGTTTTCTGAGGCAAAGGCTGCTGCCACACTGAAGAATTACATACATATACATATACATATACACATACATATACACATACATTTATATCACAATAAACCACACTCCTAACAAATAGGTATCTAGAGCAGGCCCTTGTTATCCACTGTGGTTTGGTTCCAGGTCCATCCACCCAGATTCCAAAATCCATGGATGTTCTGTTAAATACAATGGGATAGTAAATAGCGACCCTTACATAAAATGGCAACATTAAGGTTTCCTTTTATATATAAGCAGTGGGTGATTGAATGCTTGGATAAAAAAAATTGTGGATATGGAGAGCCGACTGTACATATAGAATGATTCAGTCCTTAAGGGATCTGGCCAGTCAGTTAGTATAAAAAAGAGATTAGAAAAGTTACTTTTTGGACTCTCAACTCCCAGAATCTTCCAGAAGGCACAGCCAACATCTGGGAGATTCTGGAAGCTGTAGACAAAAGAAAACTTTTCAAAACACAGGGAAAATTGAATTTAGAAACGATGAAATCTATGCAAAGTTATATGCCCAGTCAGCTTGGCTCCTATCAGGAGTCCTTGTTTGGATCAGCAGAATATGTGAACACTCTTCAGAGGAAGTCCCACAAACCTGTCAAATCTCAGTAACACAGAGTAAGAGAAAAAACAACACTGATAAATGGGAATGTCTGCACATAGCACTATGTCTTTTTCACTTATGAAATTCTGTAGGTTTTATCCTTAAAGGAGGTTACAGTCCAAATTTTGACTGTGGAACACAACCAAAGTGAGGTAATAAGGCCACAAAAGACACATATGGGTGACTATAGTACAAGGAGTATAATCACAGCTCTCCAAATGTTGGCCTGGCATTCCCAGCAGCACTAGCCACCATTGTCAATGGCAAGGAATGCTGGAAGTTGCAGTGCAACACCATCAGAAGGCCGCAAAGCCCCAACAACAGCTGTAGGAAAGGAGAAGTAGGATTTGCTTAGAGGCTGGGAAAGTTTCTTTTGGACTGCAACTCTCCAAATCCCCAGATAGAATGCGCAGATGATTCTAGAAGTTGTTGTCCAAAAAGTGAAACTTCCAAAATCTAAGTTGAAGGCAGTTGAGAATAAGGATTACAGCAAAGGTTTCTCAGATATAAGGGAGTTATTGCAAGTGACAGTACCATGTAATACTCCTATTGCAATATCTGTTTTGATTGTATATGTGCTGCCCTAATTTCTCCCACTATTATTATCCTGCAAAAGTCAAAGCAACACAGGAAATTATGGCCTGGTCCTTTTTACATATCTAAAAATATTGTTATTATTGGTGTTTTTTAAAATTATTTTTTAAGATATGGGGGACAGTTTGCTCTTTATCAATGTTTCTTTTATCTACTGGGAGTATAATGACTGACTGCTGACATTTGCCAAGACTGGTAATTAGCACTAGGCTCAGTGCAAGAAGCTTTCTTTCTGGATGGGTTCTTTTCCCCTTATTTAGAATGTGTTGTTTATACAGCAGAGATGGATACAGTATTCTGATTCTGTGAGTAGTATAAACCAGAAGAGAGAAAGAGAAGCCTAAATGGTAAGCTATTCAATAACCCAGCACGACTTTATAAAATAATGCCTAATACTTCTGAATCCTATAGTCTGATTTGCAGTAATGACAGGATGCTCACAGGTTGTTGTTGTTGCTGCTGTTGTTAATGAATATCCAGATCTCCCCCTTTTTATTCTTGACAGTTGTAAAAAACAACAACCCCAAAACCTGAAAATAAAACCCTTCAGAATTCCCTTTATTCTTTCTTGGTGGTGGCCCATGGTTTGCATACTAGTGGAGAGGTCAGTCTGTGCCAGGTTTTATTTTGAACTTTAAAGGAGCTATCCAAGGAGTCAAACCTATTTTGAGGATAGGATCCAGCAACTTGGAGAACTCCTTTAAACTTTGAAGCCAGAGTAGATTCAGCATCCCACTGGCAAGAGCCAACAGATCCCATTGTTCTTCACAATTTCTTATATTGTCTAGGGCTGCTGAGAGTCATAATTCTCCAACATCTGGAGGGACATTTGCTTGCCCCCCCCCCCCCCCGCTAAAGAATGTAGTGGTTAAGAGCCTGAGTTGTGAACCAGCAAATTCCCTTTTGGAATCACACATCAACATGAAAAATACATGCTACCTTAAATGGGAATGAATGCAGCCTCTTTCCTCTTTCACTCAGAGGTAAGACCTGGATTGGAGGTGTAGCACATATGGAGGAGCGGTTTAATTCTCTTCCCAGCTACAACCCACAGAAATCCCATCCTGCTCTAGCAATTGCTGACTGTACACAAGCATCCATTGGCAGCAGCAAATGCCACAATAGAGAAGGTTGGTGGGAAAGAACTGAGTTTGGGGGAGAAGGAAGGAAGGAAAGATTCTGTCCCTATGGATCAGAACATTTTTACTCACTTACTTACTTTATTTCCTGATTCTGTATGTGTCCTGATCCTAACTTGTTTAAATCCCACTGAAAGCAGTGAGAATAAGCAGACTTAACCATGAGTTGGATTTGTGCCTATAATGTTTTAAGGAGCAATGATATTCTGGGACATAGTGCTTTCCTAATGAAGTAAAGCACCTTTGACAAGAATATACTCCATATGTAGTTGCATGCACATGGAAGGAGCCATGCCTCCTGCATTTCTCAAATAAAGTGCTTCATTTGTGCCCTACTTAATCTCTTAGTGCCCTGTTTAATTTTTAAATAAGGTGTGTGTTTTCGTGCCCTATTTAATAGCTTCCATCTGTGAAACAAGACAAGATAACTGTATGGCAATGGGTGCACATGTTCACATTAGGATAAGAGACATGGGTGTTTAGCACAAGACAAAACAATGGAATCGCTCTCTCTCTCTCCCTTTCCTCAAGTCACAAAAAGCAAGAAAAAATATATGCTGTTTTGACTTCATGCACCAAATGCTTTTAGTAGCGGAGAGTCCTCCAAGGCTCAATTTGGAATGACCAAAGCTTAGGAAAGATACTTTTTGGTGACCCCAGCTTGAAGAATCCTGCATCTAGCATGACCATTGTCCATCCTGGCTTGTGGACTCTGGTAGTTTTAGTCCAAAAGATAACTTTCCTAAATTCTAGGAATGGGCATATCTCAAATTGAGTTCAGCTGTGTTTGACTTGGACTGAATTATTTTGTCTTTCTTTAAACCTCTAATCTGGGTCCTGTGGAGGGGACAGTGGTTTGCTTCTAGTCTTCTTTGCCAGTTGTATTCTTGTATGCCTTCAAGTCATTTTCAACTTACATTTACCCTAAGGTGAGCCGATTATGGAGTTTTCTTGGCAAAAGGAAATCTCAGGAATTTGAAGGCTGCTAACTTGGCAAATGTAGGAAGGGTTGTTACTTGTGAATCACTAAAAAAGACAAAATTCCTGACTAAACAAAACATACAAGTAACAGAGAATAAAATTTACACATACTAACTTATATTAGTACAGGAAAATATAATGTAACTGAACAAGTAATCCATCTGGCTGCTAAATCTGATAGCCACTAACTATTGATCAGAAATAGGGACATTAGTAACGAAGGATTCATGCATTTAGTTTATTTTACATTTAAATGTAAGTTAGATGTCCTCAATAAAAGCTTCACCAAATTAATCTGAAAAATATAATCTATGATTTGGATGATTTAGCAATCTCTCTCTCTCTCTCTCTTTAAAAAGAAGGAAAGAACTAAGTGATTTTTAGAATTCTAGAGTTGGAAGAGACCACAAGGGCCATCTAGTCCAACCCCCTGCCATGCAGGAACTCTATCAAAGCATTCTTATCTACCCCATCAAAACCCCTTCTTAGGTTGATGCCACACTGTAGAAGTAATGCAGTTTACACCACTGTAACTGTTGTGGCTCCATCCTATGGAATCCTAGGAACTGTAGCTTGTTGTGGCACGAAAGCTCTCTGACAAAGAAGGCTAAATATCTCACAAAACTACAAATTCCAGACTCCATAGCATTGAGTCATGACAGTTAAAGCAGTGTCAAACTGCAGTTAGATGCAGCCTACTTTCCCTTTCCTCCATCCTTATAATATCTTTTTACTCTCCTCCTTTCTAAAGTTCTCCGTATTTTATAGATATAAACATATGGTTTCAGTAATATGAATCCCTGCCTGTTAGTCACTCAGAGTAATAACCTCAAAAGCCATTTACACCGTTCGCCCTACTGGAACTACTTTTGAGTAATTGCCTTGAATAAATACTTCAGTTCTTCAAACATAAGGGACCAAGAAAAAACAAGGAGTTCTGCAAAAATTTGCAGAACTAGTCTTTGGATAAACAGCCAGCTGGGAAATATGCAAAATTTGTTGACTCTTTAGCACTGTCTCACATTTAATTAATTTATAACTTAAGTAATAATTTAATTATGCAGTTAAGTTCATGCTCAAATTCCAACTTCTTGTCAATCACTTTAATTAAAAATCTACTTTTTTACAGAAAAGTTTTCTCTGAGGTCTAACTAATAGAGAACTTCATTGATTTTAACTAGAGAGTTCCTATCAGCAGGTCCAAAGTGTTAACCGGGACCAGTTACAAGGAATGTATAATGTCCTTGCTGCCACAATTACACTGGCTACTGGTTTATTTCTAGGCACTTTTCGAAATGCTGGTTGTGACTTTTAAAGCCCTATGCAGCTTGGGCCCAGACTATTATTTGGGCTAAATCTGTTGTCTTACTATATGGGCCTGCCTTCTGAAATTTCTGTGGAAGATTTTTCTTTCGCTCACTCCAAAGCCACAGATCACTCTGGTGAGTCCACAAGAGAGGGCTTCCTCAGTGGCTGATCCACATGAGGCAAGGCTGACCCTCTCTCTTCACTCCTTTTTTGCAGCAGATAAACACCTTCATATTTAAATAGGTTTTTGGAAACTGGCTGAGTAGAGAATAATAATAATAATAAATAATAAAATGTATTTATATCCCGCCCCTTTGAGGTCAATCGAGACGGCTAACAGCAACAAAATACAATACATTGTACATCAAAATTCCCCCCCCCTAAAAATTATTAAATCAATTATAATTAAAACCAACAAATTAAACAACATTAACACATACACATTATTACAGGACAAAAACAAAACAGAACAAAACAAAACAAATAAAACAGTAAACTACGGTAGCATTTCCAGGGAGGACCCTGGGGACTCTCCTGAGAAGAGGGTTTCTGAGGCCGGGGTTATCTATCCAGGAAAGGCCTGCCGGAAGAGAGCCGTCTTGACAGCCTTTTTAAACCTGTCTAAAGATGTCAATTGACGGATCTCATCCAGCAGGTAGTTCCATAATCTGGGGGCGACAACAGAAAAAGCCCTCTGGGAATTAGCTGAAAGCCTAGATCTTTGAGGCTGCAGCAAATTCCTCCCAGAGGACCAGAGTGTGCAGGGAAGATTATATGGGAGGAGGCAGTCCCTGAGATAGTTTGGACCCAAGCCATTTAGGGCTTTAAAGGTGATAACCAACACCTTGTACTGGGCCCAGAAACTAATAGACAGCCAGTGGAGGGACTTTAATACCAGAGTAATATGGTCCCTTTGATGGCTTGTGTGTGCTGTAGTTTAATATTTTGACATTATTTCATATATTAAATTATTAAATGAAAATTATATTAATTATATTAAACTATTAAACTTAAATTAAATTACACCAAATTATTTCAATTTAATCTTCAAGTACACTAGTGTATTTAATTTTTTTTTAAAAAAAGAACCTTTTTATTATCATTGCTTTAAAAAAAAGCCTATACAGTGGTACCCCGGGATACGAAAGCACCGCCTTACGAAATTCCCGGGATACGAAAAAATCCTATAGGAAAAAACTGTTCCGGGTTACGTTTTTTTTTTCGGCTTACGAAAATTTTTTTTGGTGCTTTTCGGCGCTTTTTCGCACGAAATCGCGGCTTTTAGCGCTAGCGCCTATGGCTTTTTCGGGTTACGAAAAAAATCGGGTTACGAATGCCGCGGTGGAACGAATTAATTTCGTAATCCGAGGCACCACTGTAGTTTATTTTATATCTACACCGTGTGCTAGATTCCAGGTTGGGTGAAATGCAAGATAATAAATAAATAGATAAAGATCACTGCTGTTGATAAGCAGGTAGTTAAGTACTCTCACCTCCCTTCCTCTCTATCTTTGAATCATTTTTTAAAAAAAAGTCAACCTGCAAATAAAAATCACCTTTAAATAAATGACTATTCAGAACTTTGAAAAGTTCGTGTTTGGGCTACAACTCTCAGAATCCCCAGACAGCATAGGTATGCTAGCATGGAGATTATGGGAATTACAGTCAAAATATAACTTTTCCAAGATTGGTTATGTCCTCTGTAAAGTAAGAGATGCAGGTACCCTAATATCCTTTGATAAATCAGAACATGTTCTGCATATTCAGAAGCAGATGAGGTATCCAGTAACAACTTCTCTTTTCCTGTGAATTGACTAGGGATGTAGAAGAAAATTATTCAGCTTGCTTCCTGATCTTGAAAAACCTACCTTTTAGATTACAGTTCCCAGAATTATATAGCCAGTCTTATTAATGCAGGATTCTGAGAAGGCTAATACATTTCCCCAAGTTCTGATTTTAATTCACACTTCCAGACCAAAATTTAACAGAAATAGTGTTATATTTCAATATTAGCACTTTCCCAAATTTTATGATTTGGTGTGTGTGTGTGTGTGTGTGTGTGTGTGTGTGTGTGTGTGTGTGTGTGAGAGAGAGAGAGAGAGAGAGAGAATAATATATAAAAATATCATATTATGGGAAAATGCTTGAAAAAATTAGATTTATTTATTTATTATACTTTACTGTATATAGTGCTGTAGAATCAAAAAGGCAGATGTTATGAGAAAATTGTACAAAATGCCTACACATTTAAAAACAAACATTGAAAATGATGCAGAAACAAAATGAACTTTAAACTGGAAAAATGTAAAAATGAATGGAGCTGAAAAGGACAGATATGTTGATCCTTGCTGGCTCTGATCAAGCATTATAAGAACAGGTAACTTTAACATATCAGGAAGGGTATGGACTAAACCCAGGGCTGGCAAGAAATATTTTGGCACTCTCTATTGCCCCTCATAATTATTTTCACCCCTTCATTTCTGCTATTTTGTGTGTTAAAGCTAAACATGGCATAAAACTTAGTTTCCAATCTCTCATCATAGTATTGTGAATTAGTCAAAAAGCCAATTAGGTTTTTACAGGTTAAAGGCTTTTTGCTGTGACATTTGGCGACTGGCATTCTGTGTTGTGGCACCAAGGGTAAGGCAGGTGAGTGGTGAAAGGAGAAGGGGCTGTTGACCTTGGGGTTGCATTCAAGGCACATGTGGAAGGCAGATGATGTGACCGTACTACAGACACAGGGGAGGCACACATTTATGTTTTGGCCATTGTACAAAGAAACCATCATATGGTAAGCTTGCTTTTACATTGCCTGCTGTAATGAGTTTTCACTTTAATATTGTTTAATTACGCAAAAAATTATAGAAAAACCCCCGCCATGCCACCCCTGAATTTTGCTGCCCTAGTTCACCTATATGGATGAGCCGGCCCAGACTAAACCCATGCCAATCCTCACATTATCTGTCACTTTGCTTATAAGGATGTTATGTTTTTTGTAGAAGAGAGGGTTCTTGGTTGATGAAGATTTTCCACAAAATTCAGAACACTGGAAATTATGTATTCTAAATTGTACAGAGAGACTCAGTGAAGCAGTTTATAGGAAGAGATCTGTGTTGATCTATTTCCACATAAAAAGGAAAGTGAACTAAAGTCCACAAAAGCTTATGCTTAAATTTACCAGTTACTCTAAAAGGTGCTGCTAGATCCTATGTCCTTTCACTGCCCCACTTACATTGAGTCTTTCCTCTTCAGAAAGGCTATCCACTTTAAGCTGAGGTTAGCATCTACCTATGGTTTCTTCAGCCTTCTTTCTCCATTTCTGGAGGAGATTCATAATTGTACACATGTGGATACGTTTGATATAATAGGTTTGACTGATATGACTGGTTATAGATACAATAGACAGCCATGCTCTGAACTATAACTTAAACGTGAATTCTAATTACTACATAAAGTGATGACAAAATATAATTAGGATCATTTTTAGCAGACTTCTGACAGTTGTCTCTCCCCCCTCCCCCAGTCAACTACTGGGAAACGACTAAATGAGTGAGCCTTATTTTGATAACCAAAGTCCAATACTTACAAAATTTTGATAACCAAAGTCCAATACTTAGCATCACTGCCTCACAGACTAGACAGTGACAGTTGGAGAGAAGGCACCAGATCCCTCTGTGTATTTCCTTTATGTACCTGCTCCATTTGCCAGATTTCTAGATGGAGCTCAGAGTCCACCATTTTAGTGGGTCAACTCTGCATGACAGGCAGGGTTCAGTTTCTCAAGTTTTCATAAGGTCAGCTCTGAGTGATAGACAAGACTGCATGCAAATCTCTGGCTAGAAAGAGAGCCCTGTAGCTGGCTGTGCAGCTTGTTGCACTTTGCACAGGTTAAATCAAGTGTTGCAATGTTCAAAGATACTTAATTTCCATATAAGAAAATATGTTTTCTCTGCCCGTGTGTGTCTGAATGACATTCTGAAAATTACTGTGGTTGCTGCTTTAAAAAATGCTTTATGACATCACCAGTGTACCCTCCAACATTTCACACAGAAAACCAGGACATGGGTGGACAAGCAACATCAGAGTGCCACCAGGATCAAAGCAGTTATTAATGTGAAAGAACAGATAGGTTAGGTGTTTGATTTTGCTTGAACATATTGGGAAGGGCAAGATGAACCCCCTTGTCTCCTTTCCTCACTATTTAGTTAATTGATCATAAACTACTTTTCATTTTGAGCTCAGTTTACAGCAATCTGAAGTCAAAGGAGGAAAGTGGGAGGAGGGGACATTTTAAAAACATCCAAAAAAGTGATATGTAATAGGAGTAATCGAGACTGCCCCTACCAAATCAGGATAGATGAAGGGTATACACCAGACTCCATCACCAGGGACTGTATAGATCTCAGGTTTTGATCTGGAAATTTCAGGGCCTTGGATGATCCCAGCTTGGCAACCCTACAATTCACCGTGTCAGGTAAGTGTGGCAAATGGCAGTTGATGTGGAGGAGAAAGTGGAGAATCGACTATGTCCAAGAAGTGAAGATACAACCCTACCAACATAGCTATGACTGAACTTACCCCAGAACTGGAACCTCATAAAAATGTTGACATTCTTGAAGATGTAGAATGATCTGTGCTCCTACAGCATAGATATGTGCTCACCTGCTGGCAGAATATATTAAATGCCCTCTTATGAACTAACATTCTGATGACATTATTAACAAGAGTTATGTGGATAAATAATGGAGAAGCAGCTCCCTAATCACTCTGTTTGTTGCTGATTCACGAAGGGTTTATCAAGTAAGCAAACTACATGCAAAGAAAATTTAATTTAAAATGCATTTAATCGGCAGATCCTACTTCACAAACATATGATAACCATAGGGTTCTCAGCCAGACATGTGGTACTTTGCTTGTTTAATACACTAGATGGATGAACTAGATAACATGCTGCCAGGGTAACATTAATTCTGCTGGAGAATAGGAACTAAAATGATTAGTCTGTCTTTCTGGTATGTTTATGAGATATCTGGTTACTTTCTGCCTTCCCATTTTGACTCTGCCTTGCCCACTGAATCCCCATCTCCCACGCTTCCATAAAACTGTCTTGCAATTAAACCAGCTGATAGCAAGCCCTGGAGACACAATGCAATGCCACAGTAAATAGATAAGATGTATTGTTCCATATATTTGTGCAAGAGGGAAAGACAGCTTCATCGCTTTAAGCGGAACACTAATCGGGTTAGGCTAGAGGAATGAGTCCACTTTATTTCCCTCTCCCTGCTCTTGTGAAACTATTTGTAGGTTTGTAATATTGCAATCATTTTTACCCTGGGACTCTTGCAAAACATTTACCCTAAAATGTAGTACTCCTTGGCGACAAATTCATCCTGACATGTCACTGGGTTTCCACAGTCCCCCAGAAACAGGATAGTGTGCTAGCCTAGGGCTATCGGGAGTAGGAGTGTATGAAACCTCCCCAGTTGTTTCCATAGATAATCAAGCTTGCCTCAAGAGAAGGATTGTTTCAATGGCTATTTTGACTCTTAACTTAATTGCACATTGCCTCCCATTTACAGGTGCAAATGTGTATCCCTTCCACTTTGACAGCAAGTGAGGCTTTGTTCTATTGTACTTTTTCCATGACATTTACCAGCATTTTCTTTCTCTTCTTTTCTAGACTTTCTGTGTTTTCCTTCAATATGGAAATATGTGGATATTTTGATAAGACTTTTCTTTATTGTGCATTAATGTATGCATTGTTCTTAACGTACACATTTATGTACTCATTCTTCTTCTTGCCTAATAATAATAATAATAATAATAATAATAATAATAATAATAAATTTCTTACCTGCCTCTCCCCATGGATTGAGGAGGGGGGGACAACAACAAATAACAAACAACATCAGTTAAAACACATTGGTTAAAAAACACATAGATTTAAATGGACAAATAATATGTGCACCTAATTAGAACAATCCACATCTAAAATTTCTCATTTAAAATTCATCGATATGTGGATTAAAGTATGAGTGTGTGTATTTTCCAAAGATATGCATTTTGAGTTGTGTGCATTTATTTATGTATACAGATTGAGTATCCTTTATCCGAAATGTGTGGAACCAGAAGTGTTTCAGAGTTGGATGTGCTTTCTAAAATTTATTTTGGAATGCACAAGTTGCATAGTACATATGCTATGAATTTATGAAACTGGAGAGAGACATGGGAGTCTCTGAAAGGACTTGTTGATTGATGCCAAGCATTCTGCTTGATTACCACCATTTCATAGATCCTCAGTCTCTTTCCAGCTATGTGTCTTTTTGCTGCCTGCTTTCACCTTTGAGGTGGTAGCTGTGGCACTCCTGCTTGTTCTTCTCTCCCCAGCCTTGCATCTCTATCCAGCCACACCTCTCATTCTTTTGCTACCTGTGTTGTGTATGAGATGGGAGGCTGAAGAGAGACTGAGGATGTGAGAGATGAATGAACAGGAGCGCCATCACTGCCATGTCAAAGCCAGAAGCAAGTGGCTGGGGACAAAAAGTTTTAGGTTTTGGAAGTTTTTGGATTTTGGAGTTCCAAATTAGGGTTGCTCAACCTGTAAGTAAATAGAAAAAAAGAAAAAAAATGAGAAAAAAATGAATAAAAGAATCTACCACTTTCAGTTTCTTTCCAACAATGGGAAGCTAGACGTTTATTAATAGTCACAGACCATGGAGTTGCATATTTATTATTATTTATTATTATTATATTTATTTATTATATTATTATTTTATTATTATTATCCTTATTTATAAAGCGCTGTAAATTTACACAGCGCTGTACATACCTCTTTTAGTTTAGACAGTTTCCCGCCCTGCCTTACAATCTAAGAAGGACACGACACAAAAGGAGAGCGTGGAGGTGAGGTGGTGGGGGGGAATGGGATCAGGTCCCAGCAGTTCTCCACTCTGAGGCCTGGACCAGCAGTCATGGACTGTAGGAAGTGCTTGGTTCTAATTAATGGTTAAAGGAGGCTTCCTGGGTCAGAGAGGGGACTAGCCTCTGGGCAGCTTCTCTAACAATATGTCTTAACTCAGTTTTTGAAACTGGTTTAGAAGTGATGAGGTGTGCATGTGGGGGAGGAAGAAGGTTCCAGGGAGTAAGGGGCAGCAAGCGGAGGAAGGGACGAATTCGGGAGGGGGCAGGGGGGGCAGTGGTAGTCTACACGTGAAGGCGGACCTTGGCTACACGAGTGGAGGGTTCGAGTAGGAATGTAAGGAGAAAGAAGGTCAGTAAGTAAGGAGGGGCCAATCTATGGGGGCTTTGAAGTCAATATAAAAGCTGTACGGATGCCGAAGGGGAAGGGGAGCCAATGAAGGGGGATAAAAGAGGTGAACCTGAAACATGTCAAAGTGGGCGATGCGATGTGACAATACAGACAACTGAATACTGGACCGAGATTTAAGGATGGAGTTGGTGTGAAAGAGGAGCCCTGTCGAAAAGGAGGGGGTTACAATAATTTAGTGCGCGAAACCACTAGGGCATGGACTAGAGTCTTGGCAGTAAGGGCTGAGAGGAATGACGGACGGATCTTGGCAATGTTGTGGAGAAAGAATCTACAGGCCTTGGTGGTGGCCTGGATCTGGGAATAATGACAGAGAGAGTCCAAAATGAAGCCAAGACTGTGGCTGATGAACCGTTGGATAGAGTGTCGTTGACAGAAACAGAAAAGGAATATTGAAGGGTGGGTTTAGGTGGAGAAACGAAGCTCAGTCTTAGACATGTTGGGCGTCAAGGCCAACCCACATCCACTGAGACGATGGCAGTCAGACAAGAGAGAAGAAACTTGCTGTTCAAGCCTGTCGAAAGGTCGGGTGGAGAGGATACAGCTGAGTGTCGTCAGCATACAGATGTAGGGAAACCAAAGAAAATGATGAGTTTACCTAGGGACAGTGTGTATGGAGAGAAAGAAGGGGACCCAAAGCAGAGCCCTATTCAACAGATAGGGAGATAGGGGAACAGAGGACGAAGTCTGACCACTGCAAAAAGGTCGTCTGACAAGTAAGATATTTAAACCAGTCGAGAGCAGAGTCAGAGAATCAAGGTCAGAAGTAAATTAACCAGGAGACAGTGATCAACGTTGTCAAAGGCCGCAGACAAGTCAAGAAGAATGAGAATCAGAGAAGTAGAGGCCATTTGTCTTGGCCCACAGAGAGTCGTTTTGAGATCTTGGTGGAGGGCTGTCTCTGTAGAGTGCTGTGCGGAAGCCAGACTGGAAAGGGTCCAGGAGGAGAGTTTGGCTTCAAGAAACTTAATATCAGCGGAAATAAACGACCTGTTCTAGGACCCTTAGAAAGAAAAGGAAGAAGAGAAATTGGACGCGATAGCTAGACAACGAGAATGAAGAGGCTCGAGCAGAGGTTTCTTAGAATTGGGGGAAACGAGAGCATGTTCCCGAGCCCAGCCATATAAACCAGTCTTAAAAGATCTTCATTGGTGCCTATTCGCTTCCAGGCCGAAAACAAGTGTTGGTTATTACCATAAACCCTAAATGGCTTGGGCCCAGGGACTTGGAGGACCCGCCCTCCCCACACAATCCGCCCCGCACTCTCAGATCGGGTGAGAAACATCTTTGAAGAGTTTGGATGCTAGGTTGTTTTTCATCTCCGAGGGCCTTTTCTGTTGCAGCCCCACAGCTCTGGAACTCCCTCCCCAATGAGCTGCCGTACTTCCACCTCCCTTGATGTCTCAAGAAGAATAACGAAGACTTATTTTGTTCCTGCCAGGCTTTGCCTCTGTGAGCCTTGTTGTTATGCTTCCCCTCTGCAATGTTTGCTGTATTCCATTCTACACCGCCACTTGTATTGTTGTTGTTGTTTATAAATGTTTTTTATTGCTTTTTTATGATATTGTTGGTATGTGGGTGTGGGGTAGTGTGAGGATGTTTTTATCTGTTTTTTCCTTGCTGTACACGCTGTGATCTTTGGAACAGCGGTATATAGAAATAAAATATTATTATATATTATTATTTATTATTTATATTATTTTTATTATGTTTGAAGTCAAAGGGAGGAACCATAGAGAGAGAGAGAGAATTAATGATTTTGAGGAGCGAGCGAGGGCAGGGAGAGAAGGGGCTATAGAGATTAGGAGACGGGAGGTAATAGGATTACAGAGAGCAGAGTAGTAAGTTTTGGAAGAATTTAGCAGCGTAGAGAGTTCATCCAGAGAAACAGGGGGAACCCAGAGAGTTTATTAGTAGATAGAAGTACCAGGTAGGTTAGTGGTGGGGGCAAGTCGGGAGGACTATTTCAGATCAATGTAGTGACTTTAGTATGAAGTAGTTGGCGAAGTCAGTGGGGGAAATGATGAGAGACAGGGGGAGAGAGAGAGGGTTTAGTAGGTATTGAAGCAGGAGAGACAAACGCTGCGGAGCCTCCCTTAGCGCGATCAGCATTTAAAATAGTTCGTTTTGCCATGACAGAGCGCGTTGTGAAAAAGAAAGAAGGATGAATTATAATGAATGAAATCGGGTCGGTTCTCTAGACTTTTTCAAAGAAGTTTCGCTGCTTGAGAGCAGGACCGCGAGAACCTGATATGGGAGTGACAGGGTGAGCCAGGGCCTGGGCTAGTCATAGGGGAAGACATGCGTACAGATACAGGAGCAAAGCTGTCGAGAGGTTGAAGAAAGGTGGAATTAAATAAAGACATTGCTGAATCAGCAGAGTCTCCAGTCAAAGAGAAGAGAGAGATGAATTCAAAGTTTTACTGTGATGGTCCGAGTTAACCAGACTGAAGGTTGCGGAAATGGCGCTGGACAGTTACGACGAGAGGAGGGTGGGATATAAATAAGGTAAAAGAAAATTAAATGGTGGTCAGATAATGGAAAATCAGAGCCAGGTAGTCGGAAATTGATACATTTAGCTGCAAAGAATTAGGTCGCGGACAGTGACCAGAAGAATGGGTTTGAGAGTTAGAATGAGGCTGAAGGCAAAAGAAGCAAACAGGGAGCTAAGGCGAGTGAAGAGAAGGATTTGTCGGGATTGTCAGGTGAAATATTAAAGTCACCTAGGATCAGAGAAGGGACTTCATCAGATAGAAAACAACGTCCAGCCAAGATACCAAGTCAGATAGGAACTGGGTAGCAGAACCAGGAGGACGATAGCTGACAGCAACCCGGAGCGTGTAAAGGAAAAAAAAGCGTCGAATTACAGTGGGACTCGAATGAAGAGAAAACATAGCTGGCGGGCGGGGGGGGGGGGGGAGAAAGAAAGAAACTTGAAACTGGCAGGAATTGGACCATAGTGTATACCGACCCCTCCTCGCCCCTCAGGGCGGCTTGTGTGAGTGGAATGATAGACCGGCCAAAAGAAAGGGCCAGCGGAGGCAGTGGACGGTAGCAGTATCCTGGGTCCGGGAGCCAGGTTTCAGTAAGAGCGAGAAGGTTAAATGATCTAGAGAGAAAAAGATCATGGACAGCAGTCGCTTTTGGAAGCCAACAGGCGGACCGTTTCAGCGTAAACGCGGAATGGAAGCTGGGAGCTAGGAAGAGGTCGACTAGGGATTAGGTTAGTAGGCGAGATGCGTGGAGCCATGGGAGGAAGGATTGTAAAGCGATAATCAAAAGAAGAAATATAACAATGGACAAAAGTCGCAATATATAGCCAAAACTATACTTGGTAATGTTGCCTACAATATCCCAAGGGCACAAGGGATTTAATTAGAGAAGGAAGGGGTGGGATTGGAAGCTTTTGCTCAAGGTCCCAGCTGCTGAGAGTGATGGAGGAGAGAGGGTGGCTGATGGTGCAGGGAAGGAAGCTCTATCCTTTGAGGAGCCGGCCCGATTAGATACTCAGACTCAGGCCTGTTACAGACAGCCAAAAATAAAGCTGCTTCGAGTCACAGTGGAGGTATGGTATTTCAATGATGCATGGTCCTACGAGTCCAGAAGCACACCAAAGCCATTGCTCCCGTCCTAGGGCTGGAGAGTGGCTTGGTGCCACGTCTGGACTCTTAGGAGCATGCATCATTGAAACACCCTACCTCCACTGTGACTCGAAGCCGCTTTATTTTTGGTGTCTGTAACAGGCTCAGTCTCAGCATGATGTTGGACGGGAGGTCTTTCCCTTGAGGCAAGCCTAGTGGATGAAAGTCACTCCTTAGATGGTTGTAGGAAAGAGAGGCCCTTTCAGCTGAGGGGGCCTGGTGGATGGAAAGTCACTCCTCAGATGGATTTATTTATTTTTTATTTTTTTTAAAAAAAAAAAGTTCATTGCAAATTTTTTTTAATTCCTATCCTATTATACACATTCATTGTCTTTGATCTTTCTACTTCAGCATTGTCTAGGCCCGTTTTCTTAAACCAGTTGCACTTACAATAACATACCCCTAATTTCCAGGCAAGATGCTCTCAGATCTGTCCGTAGAATGTCTATGGATGAAATAGGCACCTTTCTATGCAAACACGGTTGTCACTGCAGGAACCTCTCTTAATTACTAGGCTATTGTTCCTCCTTCTCCATTCTCTGCAATAGGTTTAACAAGCAGGACCCGCAATAAAATGTTGCATTATGAAAGGCTCCTGTTCTTGGTTTCAATTTGCCACCCATACTTCTTCTTCTTCTTATTATTATTATTATTATTATTATTATTATTATTATTATTATTTGTATCCTGCCTCTCCCTGTATTGGATTGATATATTCCACAATTCCACATAGTCTGTTTCGGATCTTCTACCCAATTTTCCATTTGCCTCTATTATCACATGCTCAGCGTTCTGTAGCTACTGGACATGCTCAGACTTCATTGGAATGTACTGCCTTCACCTTAGAAGAATTCCTCCTTCAAAATAATAGTTTCTAGTGTGTCAGCAAAATCTGGGGTATCACCAGATCTAGAGAGAACTCTGTTGGGCATGGATGGTTCCACTTTTGCTATATGTGGATCTGCATTTGGAGAACTGAATTTGCTGTTACTTTTGTGTGGTTTAATTCAGCATTGCCATACATTAAGTTTTTGTTGTTAATTTAATAAGACTAAATTCACCATATGATGTTTAGAGCAGGAAACTAAAGCCTAAAATCAGTAATTAGTTCTGAATAGAAAGGTGGTGTAGTAGGTTGAGTGTTGGAGTATGGCTCTAGAGACCAGGATTTGAATCCCCACTCAGCCATGGAAACCCACCAAGTGACTTTGGACAAGTCATACTCTCTGCCTCAGAGGAAGGCAAAGGAAAAGCCCCTCTGAATAAATCTTGTTAAGAAAACTCCATGATAGGTTCTCCTTAGGGTCCCCATAGGTTGAAAATGATTTGAAAGCACAAAATTACAATAAGAGTAGATTTATTGAATCACTTAAACTAATGTATTAATATTCCTCCTTGATTCAACCAATCATTGCTTGTTGGGATTTATAGGTGGATTTAGACTCAAAAGTCAGAAATGACACAGTGGTCCCGGAATTATATTTCTGGGATTTTGCATAAGAAATCTTTGTTTTCGTTAATTATTTTTGGAGGGAATTGTAAAAACCAAAACAAAAAAACCCAATATAGTGTGAAATTGCATCATGATTTTTAATATGAGCTCCTTCATACTTATAAACTGGCAATTACGGGCTTAAATCCTAGATGGTAGGCATAGAAGGTGACCGTTGGTTGTAAGTAGCTCAGGGGTTTATTCCAGGTTGCTGCTAAACAGCATGGGGCTGTTTGTATTGCTGTCAAACTGCTTTGGGAGCAGTTATCCCCCTGCAGTTTACTGGACATGGAGACAACAATCTAATTCCTCTTCCTCTCCTCTAGCGAATTGAAAGGGTTGGCATACAGTCCTTGCTGACTAAACACTGGCCAGAATATTCCAGGCTGTACCTGGATTTCTCTGGCTCCAGAGCTGCCCCAGATTCTCCCCATTGTCTCCGTGATCTGCAGCAATATCAGATGCCTGTCCACACACACACACATCCCTGCTATGTTGCCTAGTGCTGCTGGTGTTGGTAAGAGTTATTCCGCTGAGGTCAGAAGTAGATGACTAATATCAGTCACATGGCTGGACACCTATGTGTGACATCAAAGGGAATAATTTGCACCGGTAGCAGCAGCAGCAACAGCAGCCAACAGTGGGTGCGCATTGTAGACAGCCACCAGGCATTGCTGTGGAATGCTCCGCGTTTCCCTGCAAGATCCAGAGCAAAAGGTGGGTTATTTTAAACTAGTTTAAGAGCCAGATTTGGTGCAGAACTGGCCTGATGTCATAAAGACAGTCCACACACGAATCAGGGATTTGGCCCTGCATTGTGAAAATTGGCCACTATGAGGACGAAGAAAACTGCTTCATTTTGACCTGTATAGACATGCAGTGGTTTAGTCGTTAAGATTTCTGTTCTGATGACGTAAGATTGGCAGGTTGGCAGTTCAAGGCCCAAGTGCCACATGATGGGGTTGACTCAGCCTTCCATCCTTTTGTAGGTCAGTAAAATGAGTACTCAGCTTGTTAGGGGAATTGGCTTACACATTAGACGTTAATCAGACAAGGGAAATTGGAAGTATAATCCAATGGCAATCCGAACGCAATCATGGGGTTTAACGTTATTGTGTGATAGACTACCACACGCAATTTCAGGCAATGGGAAGTCAGTCTGAATGCAATCACAGGGCTTCACGTTATTGCGTGAAAGGTGATCACACACAATTTGGGGCAATGGCAAGCTATTTTCGGGCAATGGGAAGTCAGTTCGAACGCAATTCAAATTCATGTAAATTCGCTGAACTAGCAAATTCACGTGAATGCGTTTTGGCCCCACTTTCTTTTCATTCAAAATTAAGAGAAATTCCTCCTGTGTGATAAACTCCATTGTAAACAACTTAGAGAGTGCTGAGTTCAGTATTAAGTCATATAAAAATGTAGATGCTATTTCTTGCTATTGCTCTTCTTTCTCCTTCTTTTAATCATCATCATCATCATCATCATTATCATCAAATATGCCCTTTCCTGCTGAAAATGAAATGGAACTGTACTTATAAGATATTGCAATATTAGAAAAATAATGGAGCAGAACTGACTGAATCTTCTCATTTCCTTAGATGTTTTAAAAAGATGTTTAAGATAGAGCTACTGTTCAACTCTTGCTTAAAGTGAAATTCAGGGCAAACAGACATCCTGAAGTATGGTGAAATGTCTTGGGCACAAGGGGGACCTCCCCATTGTTAGCAAATTCTCTTGTCTCTGCAGCTCTCTTTCTGTCTTTGTCTCATACTCAGTTTCTCTCTGTAAAAAAAAAGCCACATTTTACTGAGGCAAATGTCAGACATTTGGATGTTGGAGGCTGAGAGCTCTCAGATGCAATTCATGTTTTATTATTGAATGTGGTTATAATAATACCTTGTAGGCCCATAAAATGCTTTTATGTTCAAGTCACTTTACAAACATTATCTTATTAATAGCTAACAATTATATCTTTAGTGGTTTGAAACTGCGGTGTGGAAAGCTGCCAATTGAGAAACCTGATATTAGCTTGAGACACTTTGAAAGTGATTAACATGATTCTCTGTAGTCAATTACATTATTCTCTCCAGCAACTGGAAAGTTTTTTTCTCTTTCTCCTTAGTCTTGCATCTATTCCCCCCTTTTTTGTTTTTATATAAAAATTACCTTTGCATTCATTGGGCTGGGAAGAATTTTGGAGGAGTATTTCATACACGTGGAAAATACACAAACATTTTGACAGATATTCCACACTTTGTCCCTATTTGGCAGGAACAGTCTGTTGTCTTGAGTTTTTCGGCTGTTTTAAAAATGTCCCAGTTTCTCTCTCCTCCTCCTCCTGCCTTCCACCTTTGTCTTCAGCTTACTTCAGTTATTGGAAATGCAATTCAAAGTGCAAAAATAGTTTGCATTCCGTTAGCTGGGGGAAAGAGGAGTGAAGAGAGGGTGGAATCTTGCCCTTCCCAGTAGGCTTATGCAAAAGCAAACTGCTGCAGCCTCTCCCAGCAGCAGAAGACAAGCTTTCACCTTCTTTAGTATGGCATACTTTCAGATATTTAAACATGGCTAAAGTGCTACCCCTTAGTCTTCTCTTCTCCAGGCTAAACAAGCCTTACTCCCTAAGTCACTCCTCATAGGGCATGGCTTCCAGATGTTTCACGATTCTGATTGCCCTCCATTGCTGGTGGATAATGGACTGGAGAAATATCTGGATATCCCCCATAGCCAGAACCAGACTGAGGACATCATCTATTGAGTCTTCTAGAGGACACCAGTGGACCTTGGTGGAAGGAGAGGAGATGATGATGATGATGATGATGATGATGGGATGCTTGCCTTTAGCAGCAGCCCTGGACTCCCATGGCATCAAGTTCTGGCCTTTGTAATAATGATACAAAAGTGTTTTGAAAATTGGGCTTCCTTCCACGTTTGCTGGTAGAAGACAAAATTCACAAACAAGACCATCAAGAAGACAAGGTTAATTCTAGTATTTCTCTTTCTGGGAACATGGCATCTTCAAAGACTAACACGGTCCTTCCCTGGTGTCAGCTAGAGTACAGATGAAGTATGACTTCTGTATCGCTTTGGCTGCCCTGGAAATGGAATGTCAAACAGCATATAATCATCTTTCGTTGTATAAGGGACAAAGACCAAGGGAAAGTCCTTGTTTTCTGTTTGTGTCCACTTTTGGATGGCTTGCTATTCCATCTTGTCTAATTTTCCCATAGAGCAATAATACAGTGCTTGTCAAATTCGAGGTTGCAGATGTTTTAACCCTATGTCAGAAGAGAAAATCACATATTGGTTGTTATTACTGTTAAGTGTCATGAAAAGGTGGGGAAGGAACATTTTAGTTTCTAATACTCTTACATTGGCTTGAAGGGTGCCTTCCAAGAATATCATTTAATTCATTATAAGCAGATTTTGAAAAGTCATTTTGGACATAATGCTTGATATCCTGCCTGCCCCATAGACCTCATTCCTCAAAAGATCAGTTTGCTTCAGCACAAAATGGACTGGGGTGAACTGTAGTGAATACATCATGTGGCAGAGGAATTAACAGTGCATTAAGATTGGTTGACACAGCAAAGAAGTTAATTTTGGATTATCATTGATCTAACCGACTCCAGGAAAGTGAAAAGTGGGTAGATATGAAAACACTCCCACAACTCTCTTGTTATGGACAGTTTTTAAAAAATGTGCATAGAAATCAGAGTGGGAAGAGTGGGATTGCGTGTATCAGTCTTTTTCCGATCTATGAAAAGAGAAAGAGAAAGGACTGTCATTTTCAGGCCTGAGAGGGAGTGACCAGGCAGGCCCAGCTCCATCAGGGAGCCTGAAGAAAGGGATTCCTCCCTCCATAACTGTCATCTTCTGGCCTGAGAGGGAGTGACCAGGCAGGCG
>NC_056526.1:13119715-13125409 GCF_019175285.1 Sceloporus undulatus | reverse complement strand
CAGCTCCATCAGGGCTAGCCTGAAGAAAGGGACTCCTCCCTCCATAACTGTCATCTGACCTGAGAGGGAGTGACCAGGCAGATCCAGCTCCATCAGGGCTAGCCTGAAGAAAGAGGCTCCTCCCTCCATAACTGTCATCTTCTGGCCTGAGAGGGAGTGACCAGGCAGATCCAGCTCCATCAGGGCTAGCCTGAAGAAAGGGACTCCTCCCTCCATAACTGTCATCTTCTGGCCTGAGAGGGAGTGACCAGGCAGATCCAGCTCCATCAGGGGCCAGCTAGCCTGAAAAAAAGAGCCCTCCCTCCAGTCCATCTGCCTTGGTCCAGGCCTCCGAGGGAGAGAATAACCACTGGACCTCGTCCTCTTTCCCACCACCATTCCCTTTGCCTTTTGTGTTGTGTCTTTTAGATTGTAAGCCTGAGGGCAGGGAACCTTCTAATTAAAAGTAATAATTGTAAGCCACTCTGATAGCCATTAGGGCTGAAGGGCGGAATATAATTATCATAAATAAATAAATAAATAATGAATAAGGAAGGGAACAAAATAAAGTATATTGAAGGATGACATGGCTTCTTCACTAGCTTGAATGCTGAAAAGGACCAACCCATTCTAGGAAGGTAACATTTACTTACGTTTTTCTAGTATAAAATATAAAGTTACTTTAAGTTCATTCTAGAAGACTGTATATGCTGCATAACACCTTCTCTTTGGTTTCATTTCACTAACTGCCCCTCTTAATTTATTCAGTAAATCATCTCTAAAACATTTTTGGAGCTTGTTAGAAAAAAGATTGGCCACCATCTCTGCACAACTGTTCGTTTCTTGGCTTGTCCCTGAGTATGTTGTTTGTGTCTGCCACAATGTTTCACACTTTGTTTAGAATGTGTGTTTACTGCAAGTCCAGGTTTTTTTTAGGTTTCTTACCTTCATAAGACCACAAAGTCAATTCAAGAAGAATATCCACATATTATATACAGAAAACCTTATCACATACAAACATATTTTTCCTAATTTCTTTTTCTACACAGACTCTCTCCTCCGCTTGTTGTCCATCATAAAGTTCTAGGCTGGTTGTATGCCACATTCTCTTTTCTAAACAAGGGTGAGATTCTGGAACAAAATCACATCCTATAGAATGTTTTCAGCATCTTGTGGAAAAACTAACTATGAGCGCCAAGCTGATTCAGTGTTTCAACACAATTATTTTCTCCTCCCCACCCCACCAGCATTGTTTATCACCATCTTGTCAACTCTCCGTATCATTTCCCCATAATGCTTTGTTTGGATTTTCTTTGAAAATTCCTTTCCTCTGAACTTACCATGAACTTTTCTGCAATAAACGGCCAAATACACACAACAAAAGAGCAGCCCCTTTGTAGAAGAACACACTGGGGGAAGTTGCTGTGAAATTAGGCTGTTATTTTACACATACTCCTCCTTACCCTTTTTTCCAATTTTAAAAAAATGTCTCTCGAATTTCTTTTGGGGAGGGATAATTTATTTATTTTCTTATTTATTTATTTAATGCTTACAATCTAATTTACAATCAAAACCAAGATAATATATATTAAAAGAAAACATTCAAAAAGTAGAGACAGAAAAAAAGACAAAGAGAAAGGAAGGAAGGAAAGAAAGAAAGAAAGAAAGAAAGAAAGAAGAAGAAAAAGAGAAGAGGAAAACAACACCAGAATAGGGCCCTGCCTTCCCATCCTAACTGTAATGGAAAGATAAATAAAACAGAACATATTATTCTACCATTACAGATCCAACTAAATAATCTTACCCAAATTACTAATAACCATAACCACATATTATCTCGGTGTTATATTTCTCAAAAAGTCCATAAATGGTTTCTAACCTCTTTTTAAAAAAACAACCTTCAGTTAAAACCCATCTAAATTTACAATCTGGGCTAATTCAGCAACCTTAACAATTATTTTTCCATTGTTGGTGCTTTAGTCCATTTCCAAGTTTGAGCAATGTTCTTCCTATGTAAAGGCTTTCAAGGCCAGTATCCATAGTTTTTTGTGGGTTTTTTGGGCTATGTGTCCATGTTCTAGAAGAGTTTCTTCCTGCCGTTTCGCCAGCATCTGAAGATGCCAGCCTCAGATGCCAGTGAGACATCAGGAATAAACTCTTCTAGAACATGGCCACATAGCCAGAAAAACCCACAAAAAACTAATGTTCTTCCTGCTGTTGTCATGTAGTGAAGAAGTAATCAGTGTTTACTGTCCAGTCGTTTATCCATAATGCCCAACACAAACATTTCTGGTGACATTACCAAATCTACCTTTAAATTCTTTTGGGAGTAATATATAAATCTGGATCAATAATGTTTCACCTTTTTACAAGTCCACCATATATGAAAAAAGGGCCCGTCCTCATCTTATCATCTCCAAAATTGGTTTGAAACATTCCTGGAAATTTTGCCAGCTTATTTGGTATTAAATATCATTTATACACCAGGTTATACAGGTTTTCTTTTAAATTACTTCACAAAGTAAATTTTATATCTTTGGACTACAAATTTCCCAAATTTGTAATTGCTGAAACATGCCTCCCCCTATCTCTAGATTTATAACTGAAACACACTAGCCTTCTATTTTCAAAGGCTTAACATTTAAAGTATGATAAAGGAACAATATCCACTTTGGACAAATGCATCTTGTTGTTCAGTGGCAGATAGATGCACAAATCAAACTGTCCTGATTTATCAGGGAGAGAGAGAGCATGGTGTAGTGTTCTGAGCCTTGGACTACAACTCTGGAGACTAGGGTTCAAATCCTTGCTCAGGCTGGGTAGCCTTCCCTGAGTGAGCTTGGGCAAGCCTCACACTCTGAACTTCAGAGGAAGGCAAAGACAACCCCCCTTGAACAAATCTTGGCAAGAAAACCCCATTATAGGGTTGCCTTAGGGCTGCCATGTAAGTTAGAAATGAATTGAAGGAACACAACAGCAGCAAACCTGATTAATTATCTGTTGCCCTGCTTTTTCAACTGTTCTGACCAGGGGTAGGCAACCTGCGGCCCGCGGGCCGGATGCGGCCCGGCAAGACCTCGGGACTGGCCCCAGCCCAGTTCTGCCGCCGATTGCCGCCGGGGCCTTTGGGGGGCAACTGTCTATAGAAGCCTCAGAAACATGCATTTATATTAACATTTTTTAAAAAAATCAGCAAATTTTTTCGCATGTCCTCCATTTTTTTAAAAAAAGTGTCTTCCATTTGAAAATTTTGTCCTACATTTGTCTTGGTTTATTTATATATTATTTTAAAAAAATATATATTTAATTATTTATTTTTTGGCTTCAGCCCCCCAGTTGTCTGAGGGACAGCAACCCGGCCCCCGGCTCAAAAAGATTGCCTACTCCTGGTTCTGACAATGCCTAGGTTCCCTTTCCTCCTCCCACTTTCTTCCTTTTTCCTTATCTTGCTTCATTTGCTGCAAACAGAGTTCAAGATGCAAAAGTAGTTTGCATTCACTTAACATTTAGAAGGAAGGGCATATTTCCCTTCTTTGAAGAAACAAACAAATGCAAACTGCTACAGCATCTCCTAGCTTGTTTCTCCTCATCAATAATTTTTGCTATTCTGACCACACTCTGTTGTTGTTATTGTTGTTGTTGTGTGCCTTCAAGTCATTTCTGACTTATGGTGACCCTAAGGGGAGCCTATCAAGGTGGCTCCTTGACAAAATTTGTTCAGAGGAGGTTTGCCATTGCCTTCCCCTTAGGTTGAGAGCATGTGACTTTCTCAAGGTCACCCAGTGGGTTTCCTGACAGAGCAGGGAATCGAATCCTGATCCCCAGAGTTGTAGTTCAACAGTCAAACCACTACTTACTTGGCTACAAAGGTTTTGGTTTTCATCTGTGAAATGCTTGAGGTTATGTTGTAGTTTGCTGGACACACTAGTGCTCTCTGGCTAAGATTTTTAATGCCCCTCCCTAAGCTTCAAATCCCAGGACCTCATAAGATGTTAGCAATTAAAGTGGTATCATAGCACTCTAGTTGTTTACTGTCAAGGGGCCCCAGGGGATGTAGATATGGTGGAGCATCCTCTCTCATCATTAATGGAAGAGGCTTCCCAGTCCAATTGGCTTTGTATGTGGAACAGAAAGGCCATCTTGCTTAGGCAGTAGAATTTCTTGGCCCAAGCCTGGGAATTATTGTCATTAAAGCTGTGGGTTTTTGACATTGCTATTTTTTTTCCAGATTATTTTTTTTAAATACCCTATTCTATTGGATGTACGTGGGCTAGCTTTGTTAATCACAAGAACATAGTTTAGGTAATGTACGTTATGTTCTTTCATGTTCTTGTTTTGCATATGATGTTAAAAGAATTGGGCTTTGGTGTTCAAGTGAGATGGATCGGGAGAGAGGAGGTGGAGGCAATAAACAATCGTTGTCTTGAGATGTACTGTGCAAGTACAATGAGAGAACAAGTTAAGAACTGCAGTGCATTGATCCAGTGAAGAAATGAGAGTCTTGTTCACTCAGAAGTGGTTTAGATGCCTGTGAAAAAGCAAAAATATACCATGCTACCTCCAAGAGTATTGGTGAGTTGTGCATAGTGCAGATCCAAGAATAATGGGTAATGCTGAGCTTCATGGACAAGTGTACCAGGAATTAATGGCTTGGTGCATCTGGACTTTATGTTACAGATCTCTGATGGATATATCATTTTATTTATTTATTTATTTATTTATTTGACCTTCTTAATGATACATAGGCTAAGAAAACCCAGTGTAATGCAGTACAAAGCAGTGCAATTACAGGAAGCTCACTTATAATGCAAGTTTGTATAACATGGATTCACTTTTCATGCATTGAGGAAAATGTTCTCTTTAAACATTTGTAGGTCCTCCAGCATGACTCTATGGTCAACCTTTGGTGGAAGAATACCATAGGGCTGTGATGGAAGACCTAGAAAATGCCCCCCCCAAAAAAACTTTGTCATTCATTTAAGACAGGGGTAGGCAACTTTTTTGAGCCGTGGGCCGGGTTGCTGTCCCTCAGACAACTGGGGGGGCCGAAGCTGGGGGGTGGAGCTTCCACCCTACGGGGGCGGGGCCGCGTGCCGGAGTGGAGCTTCCACCCTACGGGGGTGGTGCCACACGCCGTAGGTGGAGCTTCCACCAAAGCCCCGCTGGTAGGAGGAGGCGTGTGCCCGCCTTCTCCTCCTCGGTCCCTTTCTGGCCAAACACCCCCAACCTGCAGTCCAAAACACACACAACAGCACATTGGTGCATTTCACATGGCTTTACTTAACGTGGCCTCTTGCATATTTCAGAGGCTTATTCCATAACCAAACCCCTTGGGTTTAATGCTTAGCATGGTTTAACATGGCTATGCATATTGAACATGTCAAGGTGGTTTCACCATTCTTGCACCAAGTGTACTTCTCAGAAGTGTGTACTTGGTCAAGGGACTTTGGTTTTTCTTCACTGTGCATGAGTTTGTAAAAATCACAGCAATTTACATTGGCCTTGCCTCAGAGGCTTGCTGATATCAATATCACCATTAAAGAAACAAAAACACACAGAAAAGGCACTTTGGAAATTCACACTCTCTTGGCTTCAGAAACAGTGCGTGCATGCCTCTCAAGCTGATTCATATCGTTGTCGTCGTCGTCGTCACCACCACCACCACCACCACCACCACCACACTATTACTGTCAAAGCAAGGGAGACTTGTTAGCG
>NC_056526.1:13113180-13119705 GCF_019175285.1 Sceloporus undulatus | reverse complement strand
TTAAAAGCACCCAAAACACACTTTGGAAGGTGACACTCTCTCGGCTTCTGAAACAGTGCCTGCATGCCTCTCAAGCTGACTCTCATCATCATCATCATCATCACACTATCATTGTCAAAGCAAGGGAGACTTGTTAGCATTAAAAGCACCCAAAACACACTTTGGAAGGTGACACTCTCTCGGCTTCTGAAACAGTGCCTGCATGCCTCTCAAGCTGACTCATACCACCACTACCACCACCACCACCACCACAACAACAACACTATCATTGTAAAAGCAAGGGAGACTTGTTAGCACTTAAAGCACACAAAATAAAATTTAAAAAACCTTGAGGCCTCTGGCCACTCACCACCTCCTCCTTCTGCTCCCCCTCCTCCTCCTCCTCCTCCTGCTCCCCCTCCTCCTCCTGCTCCTCCTCCTCCTCCTCCTGCTCCCCCTCCTCCTCTTCCTCCTCCTCCTCCTGCTCCTGCTCCTCCTCCTCCTTCTGCTCCACCTCCTCCTCTTCCCCCTCCTCCTCTTCCTTCTTCTTCTCCCCCCTCCTCCATGCACCGCGCGGCCTGGGGGTGGGGCGGGGCGGAGGAGGCAGAGGAGAAGGAGGTGGGCGGCGGTGGGAGGCGGGGAGGGCGTCGTGGGGCTTCCCCCTTTGCCTCCTCTGCCCCAGGCCGCGTGGCCCTCTTCTGCCTCCTCCGCACGGTGGAGGAGGAGGAGGGCAGCGTGGTCAAGTGGTTGTGCGGCCCAGGAGGAGGTGGAGGTGGAGCAGGAGGAGGTGGCGGTGTCGGCAGCAGGACTGGGCTGGGGCCGGTCCTGCCGCCTCTGCAGGCTGCATCCCTGATTTAAGATATGAGAAATGGAATTCCAGATTTCACATGAAAATCATATTAAGTGAAAGGTCCTGGAGCAGATCCCTTATGTAATACACATGCTATATTTAAAAACAAGCAAAGAAACAAACAAATAAAAACAGGAAAGATATATGTTTCGGGGTTGTGTGTGTGTTTGTGGCAAAATCATGTTGGCTACAACTAAATCTCTCTGAGACACCATTCCATAAATGGGATGTCACAACTCAGAAGGTTCTTTTTCTTGGAAACACCTTGCCTAACTTTCTTTCTCTGCTAGTCAGAGTTGAAAGTGATGAGGTAGAAGGGCCAAAGATCTGTGTCTGTGGCGGGTTACAGACGGGCAAAAAGGGATGTACTCATGACGTCATGAAGGTAGAGCCTTCAGACGGGCTTTACCTGAATGCCGTCATGAACACGCCCCCCGCACGCCCCAAGCGGGAAGAAGTGGCATTAAAAAGGTGCTGCTTTTTTCCGCTTCTTTTTGATTTGATACGTACCTGCGCATCTCCGTCTGTAAGCTGCTGCACCGATACATCAGAATTGCTACGCCGCAAATATAAGTTGCCGGTTTAAAAGCTCCGTGTCAGCTGCGTCGCATAATGGGTCGGGTTCCCGGGACATGCGTGGTTTGCAGTCAAGCTTTAATTGCAACGTCCGCTGCCATGGAGCTGTGGAAGCTGAGGCACAGCTGCGGCGCATTTTAAGCCTCGTAACCCTAACCCTAGAGCCACTTGTGCGCATGCGTTGCTAGAACCGCGGGAAGTTGTAACTTTTGCCGGCGGATGTTTTGGTTGTAGAAAGTGAAAAGGGAAAGTTTGGGATTTAAAGTGACCCCCTACACACATTCCTGCGCCATTTTCACCTGGGAACAGGCACAGTTTGGCTGCTCCTGGCACAGCTGTGTGGCGGCTCCCCTTTGCCACCAGGCAGGATGGCTCAGCCATCCACCAGCACCCCGAAAAAAGGCGGGGGGGACGTCTTGGTCTCATACTGAGACGGCTGACATTATAGCTATATGGTCCCAGAAACTGGAGTAACTGCAGAAACTGGAGCAGTCCTACCTGAATGCTGACACATATCGAGAAGTGGAAGAAGCCATGAGAGCTGCTGCACCGGTACACCAGAATTGCTACGCCGCTACTTTAAGTTGCCCATTTAAAAGCTCCGTCGCATAGTGAGTTGGGGTCTTGGAACATGCGCAGTTTGCAGTCAGGCTTTAATTGCAACGTCCGCTGCCATGCAGCTGTGGAAGCTGAGGCACAGCTGCGGCGCATTTTAAGCCTCATAACCCTAACTCTAGAGCAACATGTACGCATGCGCTCCTTGGAAAGTTTGGACTTTAAAGTGAACCCCTACACACATTCCTCTGCCATTTTCACCTAACAATAAAAAACGCTAAATCTGTAAATATTGACATATGTACAAAGGAGGTGAGGGGAGATGGAAGGGGGACAGCGGTGGCAGCGGAGACAGCTGTGGCTGCGCATTGCAGATTCAGCAGGAGCGCGGGGACCAAAGGAGAGGAGGCATCTATGATGCTGCTGACACTGGCAAAGTGCAAGTGGACAAGGATGCCAACACCAGCTGATCACCAGCTGGCAGGAGACCACCTTTGTTTTAAAGGGGCTTGGGCAAAGGAAAAAAAAAAGAGACTCCGGAGCTTGAATGTGCCCAAGACCTTTTGATGCCCTCTAAACTTGCCCCCAAAGTCAAAAGGCAACTAGAGGGGGCCTGGGATCAAGGGGCAGGGAGCACTGACAAGGCACTAGGTGCCATGATGTCCCATAAAGACATCATTTCGCCTCCCAGGGCATGTGTTCCCTCCCAGCCCTATCTACTCTATTCTACCCTTCCTGTTCTTTCCTCCCACCATGCCTGGCTCACTGGTCCCCAAACCAGCAATCTCCAAACTCTGTCCTCCCAGGCGTTTGGACTTCATCTCCCAGAATCCCCAGCCACCTTGCCCTGTGGTCTGGGATTCTGGGACATGAAGTCCAAATGCCTGGAAGGACAGAGTTTGGAGATTGCTACCTCACAGCACTCCTGCCTAGCTTTAGACTGCACAGTTGCGCCTCATTCACACTGACAGCCACACCGCCGCAGTTGCGCATAATTAACCACACAAATTTTTTTTAAAAATAAACTTTTTTATTAACAATAACAAAATGATTTCTATGTACATATTTACAAGGTGAAGGGGGGATGCAGAGGGTGCAAGGGGAGGGAAGGGCTGCTTCAGGGAGGGGGAGGAGGGCGTGGGCGGCCCGGCGGAGGATCTCTCGCAGAGTCTCCTCCATGGAGGAGACTCTCTCCGCCAGCTTGTCCACCTTCTCCTCAATGGCAGCGAACCTCCTCTCCGTCCGGTTCTCTGTGGGGGGAAAAGAAAGAGGATGGTTAGGATCAGCCTGTGCAGACCATCACCCACTCCCACAGGCAGGGTTTCTGGGTGCCCCCACTCCCTTCCCTGGGTTCACCTCTACACTTACCTTGCTGCCGGGCTTGGAGGACACGATCCAGGGCACTGGCATCGAGGGCCAAGTGCCCTGGCTGTCCTGGCAGGCGGCGGCTCGGCCCAGGCTCCTCTTCCTCGGCGGCAGCAACAGCAGCGAGGACTTCAAGCCCTGTAAAAGAGGAAGGAAAGGCCCAAGTTACCATGCTGGCATGGCAGACGAGGGCACAAGTGTCGTGGGGGCTGCAGGCAGGCAACCCCCACCCCTCACCCTGGGGACCTACCTGCCGCCAGAGGAGCCTGCTCTGGCTGCGGAGGGGCCACAGCAGCTGGTCCTGGCTGTGGCCCACCCTCGGGGACATCCTCGTCCCCCGAGGATGGTGGAGAGGGCGACCTGGCAGGGTGCCCTCCCTCCCTCCGCCTCCGCCTCGGCCGCACGCCTGCAGAAGGGAAGAGGAGGGATGGCATTGGCACCATGCAGGAAGGAGAGGAGGGCAAGGGAAGGGTCAAGGAGAGTAGGACAGGGCATGGCAAGAGCTCTGGCTTACCTGGAGGACGCCGATCTTCCGGTCTGGGCCGATTTCCCCTAATCCACAGGTCCTTTAGCCGCGAGAAGAATGGTGGCTGCCTGTCAACCGGGGGCGCCTCTCCGAAATCCTCCAGGGTTTCAAAGAACGCTGCTTTCAGAGTTTTAAACTTCACTCTGCATTGGTGCAGCGTTCTTTGAAACCCTTGGTTTCGGAGGACACGAGATGCCTCGAGAAAATGCCCCCGGTTGGGCTTGTTGGTGCTAGCCATCACCCTCCTCGCAGCTGCCTGTGGCATCAGGGAGTCCAGGAGGATCCCGACCTCTTCGTCCGTCCAGTAGGCGATTCGGACCGGGACCCTCTTGCGTGGCTCTGCCATGTTGATCGCCGTCCTGGGGTCTTGCACAGTTGCGCACGGGTATATATGGGCACCTGCGGCTCTGGGCCGTTAGGCCAAGGTGGTCCTAGGCCAATGAAAGTTTTCAGAGGAGCAGTTTGAATCTTTCCCCCAATAGATGTCCTCTGGGTGCCCCATTGATACATTCAAATGGGCCATTAGGAAAGCTTGAATTTGAGGGGGATTGATACATTGTCAAAGGGGCAATTGGCAGTTGGAGCTGATGTATCTTTTTGCCCCAGGAAAACAGGCGCCAGGAGACCTTTGGTGTGTGTGTGTGTGTTTGTGTCTGTCCCCCTCAGGCACGTGGCAAAACATGCCCACAGCACAGATCAGGAATGATAGGCAGACTCAAACTGTGGATAATGGGATACATTTATTCATGTGCTTATGCTATTACAGTACAATGCACTCTGACATCACAGATGATGGCACAGGAGCCATCCTTCAGATTCTCCTTGTCAGAAAAAAATCTGCCAGGGCATTCCTCACAGTCTCCCCTGCTTTCTTCTTCTCTTTCTCTTCAAGGGGGTCATGAGCCACTTCCGAATGGGGTAGGCACTGTCAGCCAGTATCAGGGGCCCGATCTGCTGGCCTCTGATGTTGATGCTGGGGTTCCCTGGCACCTAGATGCCAGCCTCCATGGCCTCGTAGAGGAGAGAAACTTTAAAGGGGCTTGGGCGCTTTAAATGCGCAGACAGGCTTTCTGCCGCCGCTGCTTAGCGCTGCAGCTGCGAAGATGCGCACTTCTCATGCGGCAAAAGAAAAAAAAAAGCCGCGGTTTGGGCCGCCCGTGCGGAAGCTGCCTCTTTTTTTGCAGCGTCCTCTGAGGCGGCGGTATGGAAGCTCCGGGTCCGAAACGGACCCAGGTGAGGCATCTTCATTGCCCCCCGTGTGGAAGCTCCAACACCTGAAGCACGCCCCCGGGGCGGGCCGTCTGGAGGCTCCGCATTCAGCTAAATACACCTCCAAGACGTCCTCCCCTGCCCGTCTGTAACCCGCCGGTGTTAGGCAGTTTAATATATTTTTACATGAGTTCTTTGGGAGACACAATCATGCTGGCCATGGTAACATAACTTCCAACTGTCCCAATTTTCCATGGACTGTCCCACTCAATCCTCTGTTTCTTACTTTTCATCTGCTTATAACATGTCCCAGTTTCAGTCTCCTCCTCCCACTTCCCACTCTTGACCTCATCTTGCTTTGGTTTTTGCAAACTGAGTTCAAAGTGCAAAAATAATTTGCACTAAATTAACTCAGCTGGGAGGAAGAAGAGAAAAGAAGAGGGGTGGAATCTTGGCCTTCCCAGTGGGCTTAAGCAAAAGTAAACTTCTGCAGCCTCCCTTGGATTCTGTGTTTTTCTTCATTAATAACTTTAGCCATCTAAATAATATTCTGATGTTGCTTGACCACGTGTCCCTGTTTTCATCTGTAAATGTTGTTTGTTTGTTGTGTCCCTCCAAGTCATTTTTGACTTATGGTAACTCTAAGGCAAACCTATCATAGGGATTTCTTGGCATGTTTCTTCAGAGGGGGGTTGCTGTAGCCATCCTCTGAGGATGAGAGTGTGACTTGGCCAAGGTCACCCAGTGTGTTTTTATGTTCAAGCAGAGAATTGAACCCTGATCTCCAGAGTCATAGCCTAATGCTCAAACCATTACACCACATTGGCTGTAGTAATTCGAAAGGTGTGGGGCATGTTAAGTACTCCAACTCCTTCACAGGCCCACTACACCTGAACACAGTACCAATTTTTTTGTTTTAAGCTTTTAAAATATAAATAAATGCATTTATGAGTACATTTGTTCTTTATCTTGATACTGAATGGCCCTCAGTGGCAGAGTCCCTTTCTGTGTACTGTATACCATTCATCATGTGCTACGTCCATATAGTGTGCTTCATCCATCTAGCTAATACAATGAAATATGTAATAAAAATATAAGTGGGAGCACTCCAACAAATTTATGGGATGGATCTCAAAAGTGTCATTTGTTTCTCAGCAGCTTTCCTCAGATTTTGTCCCAAGGTGATCAAATAATATTAAGAACAATAATTAGTCAGATGGTCAAAAGTGACCTGGTAGAGATTGAAACGTAAGCTTAGGGTTTGATGTTAGGGCACTCTTGCGCTCTCTGTATCTCTCTCTCTCTCTCTCTCTTGTTCTCTCTGTGTGTGCGTGTGTGTTTTCCAGGGGAAGGCAATGGCAAACCTTCTCTGAACAAATCTTGCCAAGAAAAGCCCATGATAGTGATGCCTTAGGGTCACCATAAGTCAGAAATGTCTTGAAGACACACAACATATACACACAGA
>NC_056526.1:13021526-13113170 GCF_019175285.1 Sceloporus undulatus | reverse complement strand
TATCTATCTATCTATCTATCTATCTATCTATCTATCTATCTATCTATCTATCTTCCTCTGTGACTAAGGAGATTATCATATGACCTTTGCCCTGGCTGTGCATGGGACGGGGTCGGGTAGGAACAGGGAAAAATAGGTGTTATCACACAGTAAATTGGGGCAGCGATGCTGTCTGACCATCACCCTTCCCTTGGGTGCACTCTGCTGGCTGATTCCGTATCGTCTGGGGGACGGGTGATGGTAAGGAGGCAGTCCAGCAGCAATTTACTGTGTGATAACATCCATTTTCCCTGTTCCAACCTGATCCCATCCCGTGCATGGCCAGGGCAAAAATGGCTGTGCGATAATCTCCTGCATTTCCCTTCCTATCACAGATAGAAGGGGGCATTTTTAGGGGGAAACTGCACTTTGCCCACTGCTGCTCATGCAGAAGAATGCTTTTCAAACTTGGAGGGGGGATTAAGATGAGGTTAAAGCATATTTTCTCCCTTGACTTCCCAGCACCAAAAGTCGCCAAAAGAACCTAATTAAACTATTTCATGCCAGTCCTAACATTGATGGAGGCATAATTGTCACACGTCTAGTGACAATTCATATATTTGCAAACACGCCAGATCCCATTGAGAGCCACACACTGTGTCTCACCCATGTCTGCCCTTCCTGTTCAAAAGACACATGCTTTTAATGTTCCAGCCATATGTGTCTAGTTCAGACTAAAGAGAGTTTAATATTTAAAACATGTTTTAGAAATATCCTGGATGTTCAGAATAGTCAGAGCTAATGTTCTGCTATTAAATATTCAGTTCTACCAAGACCTTTTAATGCACAAGCAGTTTTTCTTCATTTTTCCTTTCTTTTTTAATCATGTCAGAAGCACAAAGAAGACACAGCTGAAAAAGACATAAATACATTCCAGCAGCTTGTATTTTGGTTGTTGTTGAGAAATTGCTAAATGTTCTGCTGTCCCTATGAAGTTCTCTATGAATGAAGTGATTCCATAACTGTAATGGCAGCATTTTAAAAAGTATCATTATTTACAGAAATAGGTGGATATTTTTAATGAAACACCTTTATGGCCAATGTTAAAGACTTGTGTATTCATGCCAGCATTTTAGCATGTTTCAGATATTACATAATTGTGTGGAAGGGGAAGCTTGGCATAATCACACATTGCAACCACACGCTTGGTGAGGCTAGCAAAGACCTCCTGCTTATATAACTCTATGGGGGTGATGGGAAAATATTCCAGTTTCACTCTCTATCTCACTAGCCAATTGCAGCACTATATAACACTTTTAACTGCAGTGGCAACCCCTCCAGGAATCCTGGGACTGGAAGTTCAGGGAGGGAAACTTAGAATTCTCTGCCAGAGAGCCTAAGTGTGTCCCCAAACTACAAATTCCAAGATTCTATAGACTGCATATCTGTGTGTATGTGCCTTCAAGTTGCCTGTTGACTTATGGTGACCCCTTGTATTTCATAGTGTTTTCTTAGCTAAGGAATACTCAGGTTTAAGCCTGTATGTTTTACTGTGTGTATTTCAATTTTAGATTGTTATTTCTTTGAATATCTCTTTGAAAGTTTGGAGTAAACCTTAAGAGTGGGTTCCATGTCTCTGTTCCACAGATATGGAAACCACCAACCTGACCCTAGTCCACACCGCAGTAAAATTCTGTGAATAAGGCAGGTCAATTGCACAGTAAAAAACTCATCTGCAGGTAACCTAAGAGAGTATTGAACAAGCAGTTTTCCAACCTATTTAAATATGTGCATTTGAGGACAGTTTTTTCCCCTTGGGAAATGCTATGAAAAATCTCCCACCCTGCACAATTGGCCACTTTTGGACTGTTTCTATAGCAGCCCAAATGAAAGGGGGAAGTGTTTAACACTGATATATTAGTGGGGAGAAAGCTAACAATTACAGGGAGATTTCCTTTTTTTCCTTTTTTCAACCTTATTAAAGAAATTGCATTAACGATGAATGAGCATTTATTTGGAATAATTATGTTTTAAGGTAGGTAAGATTAAAAGATATTGAATGGAATATCGACTGTTTCGTTAGGAATAGCAATAATGAGATTCCTGTTGCCTAATCTTACAATAATTGGGTTATTACTATGCAAATTAAGGTATTACCTTTAAAAAGAAGGTGATGGAAGTTCTAGAGGCAGCCATTTATCTATCTATCTTGAAAGCTACACTGCCACTTGTCTTTAGGTGGAAGATCCTTTTTGAAACAATTTGACACTGTACATTTCATTACTTTTTTTTTTGCATCTCTAGTCCAGTAGGGTGCTCATTAAAAAAAAAAAAGAATTCACTAAGTCTCTCCAGGTGGCAAATCTCAAATTGCTATTCTTATATATTCATAGGCTGTGCTTGCACCATTGAGGGATAGAACAATCAGGAGTGGTTAGTGTTTTCCATGAGATAGTAGGGGCAATAGATAGTTTCCATACTAAGGGCAGAAGTCCAAATGGACTCCCTGACTTATCCTAGATCCATCCTGCTACCTGTTTCTACACAGGGACAGCATGTAGATGTCTACACATGTCCCTGCTTTAGCCCACTACCGCTGCCTTTCCTCCATCAGCTCCCTGTCAGAGCCAGGACAGATCACATTAACTTAATGTCTGGGCCACTTCCTTGCCTGGAATGGTTGCAGAAAGGTTTTTCCCTCCTGTGCTGCTGTTATCTGGGAATTTCATTTCTGACCTCAGAATAAGCAACTGCACACCAGTGATGAGGAGGAAAAAAAGCTTTCTATTATTGTTCTGCAACTCCACGTAATGACATTGAGCTAAATGGTGGTGCCTATCAGGCAATGATCTGTCCTGCCTCTCCATCCTCTAGAATTGAGGGCAGATCCAGAGAAATGGAAGGAGGAGAAACATGATAATAAGAATAAGAATAATATTTATTTCTCGCCTCTCCTTTTTGAGGATTAGGCAGGTAACAACAATCCAATATAACAATTTCACAAACAATAATAAAATATTCCTATTAAAGATAATTGTTTTGCAATTTGTGAATTTGTTCAGCTTGTATGTATTATGTCAATTTGTATTAAAATGTGACTCAAACAAATTTTGCTCCTATTCCCACATAAAGGCATGAAAAACAAAATCCTGCTGCGAAGAGCAATGTGTAGGTTGACTAAATTTTGTGGCTTAAGATTACCATGACTTTCTGTACATAGTTGCACCTAACTGAAGAAAAGCAGCTATGCAACAGCTATCTTGTGGCACACCCAGAAGGGGCTCTCAATGCCTCCCCATGCTATAAATAATATCCATAAGTGTATATTTTTGGTCTCCTATGGTTTGTTTTCAGATGATATATTTGTCCTCTTTGCTCATGGCCAATTGTCTCTTTCCTTGGACCTCTTCTGCCCTTTGGTCAATCAGCTTATAGGCGGGTGGATTGTGTAGCGGGTGACATTGATTGCTCTTCTGTCATTTGGACACTGAATAGTATCGTAGCAGAACGGCAGCTGAACTCACAGCCAGCAAAATGTTAATATGCTTGGCCTGCATCACCATGAGGTTGAGGGACCTGGGTTAGCTCATGACCCTGGGTTTCCCAGGGGAAGACTGCAATATACTTGCTGAGCCACCGAGGTCAGCTGTTAAAAGCTGATTTTTAAGTAGGTTTGTATCTTTGCCCATATGCAGACACTGTTTAAGTGGGAGTAATTTGGACATTTAATCAAACAGGCGCACACACAGTTGTAAGCTGCCGAACCAGATGAAGCTCTTATTATAGATTCACGGCACTGTGTTTTCATGTGTATTCAAGGATAATAATACTGGTATACATTTCAAAGGAAAAGAGATCTGCAAAGGTAGAGATTTGAGGGGATTTAAGCCTGTGTAAATGAAACTTGGGAGTTTAATTACAATGGTTGGCTGTGAATGCAGACATGGAGCATGAAACCCCCAGCTTTCAGTATGCTTATCTGGGTACTTTTTAAAGACATAGGTGTGCTTTACCTGCTTCTGAGGAAATATGGGGAAAATATCTATTCACATACTCTGTCTGGATACATACAGTTCTGTACAGAAGAAAACTCCCCCTTTTGGGGATTTACACATTCCCTTTTGCTATTAGAAGCTGTTGGAGAGTGTGAACTGTTACATGTTGTCAAAAACTGAACAAGAACAAGATACTAAAAAGACTGGTACAGTGCTAATGTGATGCACATTGTGGTTAATGTATGGCCAGGAAGAATCAGGTTCAAATCACCCTTCAAGTGAACAAGCAGCAAAACTTGGACTATATCCCCAAAATGAACCTGCCTACATTATAAGATCCTTAGGGAAGGACTTTCTTTTCATCCCACCATCATCATGGGTGCTTCTGGTGAGGACATACAAGAAGATACAGACATAAAAGGAAAATGACTCTTGTTTTCCATGCATACTACTAGCCTTGGCATGAACAACTTTGCCACATTGTTGCTTAGGTTCTTTGAAAACATGATGAAAACATACATGGGTCAGGATCCAATAAGGCTGTGAATGAAATTGCTTCAACCAGTGGAACTGGGAGGAGAAGATAAACAAAGTCTCACTGCACTAGCAATTGAGCACAAACACTGTGTTGGATTTAGGCCATTGATTGGTTCATTCATTTTATTATTCATATTGGATATTTATATCCCTCTCTTCAGCTGCAGTCTCAGGGTGGCTGACAACCAAATGCACTCTTTAAAAATATAGAAGACAATATGTCAAAACTAGGAAATGCAGCATAAAATACATCTATTTAAAAAATGCTAACAGCAACATAAACTCTAGGACAGAGATAAAAATTATTTAAGATGAACAATAAACTAAATCTAAAGGTGTGGCCAACTTCTTTCAGCTTGACATCATAAGAAAATCAGGGATGGTACCAGGTAAGTCTCAATAGGGAGTGCATATCATTGTTGGAGTTCTTTCTGTTGAAAAGATATTATTCCCTTACATACAGCAGAATCACACAGAGGCGGGCTGTTGACAAAGATATCAAGATCTCGGCAGATACATATGGAGACAGGTGAGCCTTAAGGTACTCTGGTCCCAATACTTCAAAAATTACTTTTGGGGACTATAGCTTTAAGAATCCCCCAGCCAACAAGGTCAGTGGCCATGGTGACTGGGTTATAGAGTTGTAGCTTTCAGAAAGTAACTTTTCTAACCCTGCTTCATTCCAAGCCACCATGCAAATTCCTTGCTCCCCATCTCCCTGGAGGGAGCATATTTTTTCCTGCAGAGCTTGTCGGTCTAAATAGATGCAGTAGCCTTACTTGAAAAACAGGGAAAGTGATCTTCCTAGTGTGTTTACAAGAGTATCACAGAGATTACTGAGAGACTGTGTTTGGGAGGTGAGGGCTGTTTTGACTACTTGAAACATAAAACATGATGCTAAATATCATTTATTTGAGGCTAAACTTAATACTTAGAAATGCTTTCCTGAAATCTCAAGGTGTTTCCCCCCTCTTCTCCTCCCTTTCCATCCACTTCTCTGTGTGAGTGAGTATTTATACAATGTGTTGTATAATTATTGAACCCCATCAGGCTACATGTTGAGGGAAGCTTTTGAAGATATAATCTTAGTTTGAGCTCAGTGGTTTAGCAAGATGTAGGCATAAAGCCCTCCCTATCTTTGCTTTTTCATGCATAACAATGGAATGCTCAGTGTCTTTAGATAATGCCTACCTGCATGAAATCTCGACGGCTGGCATACAATTTGAAAAAGGTCATAGCAGGAAAATGCGAACTTCTAGCAGAATTTAAGCCTTTTATTTTTTTAACACCCCCCCCCCCCCTTGCAAAAACAGCTAAGTAATATTGCTCTTTGAGGAAAAATAAACCTTGGCATTATTTATTTGCAAAAGTATGCATTGTTCCAATCGGTGGGTTACCAGCTCCCAGGTATCCTTGTATTTTGCTTCTTTTCGTCCACTCTGTCTATTTTCATCTTCAGAAGGAGCACAGCTATTACTATTAAGGAATCCCTGACATTTTCCTTTGGCAATAATTCAACAGAAGAGGGTATTAAGAGTCCAAGCTGGAACTTCTAATCTGAGCCTCTTCAAAATTCAAGGGATTTTAGGCTGGATTCCTTTGATCTGAATGGACTTTGAAGGTTTTGACTCAACTCTGGGAGAAACCAATTTCTGATTCTGCAGGGGTCTGTGTCTCATGAAAATATGAAACTCCCTCGTTCCTCTGCTTACCTATTTCCTTATGTGGTCAAGTACTTAACATGGGACACTATCAATATTCTGCCTACCTGGGAAATCTGGAGACTTTTTTTGTTTGCTCTGCATTTTTGTGAGAGCCAACCTAATTCACACATCCCAACCCAATGTGAGGATCAGCACATTGCTGCTCTTTGACTTGCACATTTCTCTGAATATCATGGTGAAGTTCTTGGCTCAAAAATGAATACACAAATACACTTCAGAAATAGCATACAGAAATATATAATTCAAATGAATATTGGGAGGGGGAAATGCATATAATTTAAAGTATGCAGTTTTATGCATGCTTTGCAAATAATTCATCATACTTTTAAAAATCAAATTAATAAAAAGTTCAGTGGAACAGACTCCTAAATGAACACATAAGAAACTGTCCTTATATATGTGAATCTTTATGTGGATTCCCCCCTGTATTTCCATCTGCCCTAAAGGGGCAGCATGATGCCGTCCCTTTGAGTGCTGGATTGGGGGAGCAGCAACCACATGCTGGAGCCTCAATCTGGCTATCTGCCAGTTCAAAAAAGGGTGGCAAAATGTGGCTGGCGAAACGTCAGGAAGAAACTCTTCTAAAACATGGCCACATAGCCTGAAAAACCCACAAAAAACAACATAGCATAGATGGCACAAAGCATCCTAACTAGCACATGTACCTCTGTGGTAGTTTTCCAACATTTTGCTGCCACTCCCTGCCCCTAACATCTTCTTTCTGGATTGTTAGTTAGCTGTACCTATGGACAGGGATGACTTTGCTTGTGTCAATTATATAATTGATTATAACAGCAAAATACCTTATGAGAATCATAGGTATGTAGGTACATATGTGGGCATTTGGACAGAAAAAAATTTATATCCCATTGCCCTCCTCCCGCCCAGAAAAGGGGGAATTACAGTGGATGCTCCAGTTCACTGGGGTTAAGGATGCAGGGCCCTGTGAAAGTGGAAAAACCACAAATATAAAAACACAACTTTTTTAAACCCGAGAGAACATCTCTCTATGAATCTCTAGGTCTTATAGAACAACTCTGTGGTCAACATCCATCTCAGGTTGACCATAGAATTGTGCTGGAGGACTTAGAGTTTCTTAGAGAGAAGAGATTAATCAAATTCATGAATAATCAAATCCCGCAAAAGTCAAATCCACAAATGTGGAGGGCTAACTGTAGTTCATAGTATAGAAACAAGGATGAAATTAATGAACCTCCAATCATTAAAACAAGTGGACAAGGATGAAAGAATCATCAAGAGCAAACCTAACGAAGTCCATATACACAAGAAGCAAAACAGCAACACTAGATATCTTAATTTAGTTTATCAAAACTGTAATTAAAAAAAAAACATGTTTCCTGTGACAAGTTCTCTAGTTACTCTAAATATGCACAGTTGCTTCCATTTTAGACAAGAGGAAGAAAAGTACAGTTCAGTTGCTGGTGAAAATTTAACTTTTTGGACTATGAAGCTTCACCCAGGAATCACTTTCCCAGAGAAAGCCCTCTTGCATATTACCAACAACCATGTGAAGACAAAGGAACATGCAAAAGGATCACAGAGACTGGTTCCCTCTGGCTTTCCAGATGTTTTAGGAGTTTATCACATGGGAGGAATTTCTCTTAATTTTGAATGAAAAGAAAGTGGGGCCAGAACACATTCATGTGAATTCACTAGTTCAGCAAATGTACGTGAATTCGAATTGCGTTCGATCTGACTTCCCATTGCCTGAAAATAGCTTGCCATTGCCTGAAATTGCTTGTGGCAGTCTATCATGCAATAACATGAAACCCCATGATTGTGTTTGGACTGACTTCTCATTGCCTGTAATTGCATGTGGTAGGTTATCATGCAATAACATTAAACCCCATTATTGCGTTCGGATTGCCATTGGATTATACTTCCAATTTCCCTTGTCTGATAAACTCCTTAGACTCAACTCACACATTTGACCATATTGGCAGGTTCTATGGCCAAAGGCTGATTTATTTATTTAAATTATTTGTTGTTGAGCTCCAAGTCATTTCAGACTTATGGTGACTCTGAAACAAATCTGTCATGGGGTTTTCTTGGCAAGATTTGTTCAGAGGTGATTTGTGGATTTGTCTTTGTCTTCCTCTGAATCTGAGAATGCGTGATTTGCTCAGCCTAAAATCCCCGTGGAAGCCAAGACAATAAAGTTGATACTGTCGCATTTTGGCCACATCATGACACAATGGAAAAGACAATAATGCTAGGAAAGGTGGAGGGACGTAGAAAGAGAGGAAGACCACATGCTAGATGGATGGACTCTATTAAGGAGGTCATGGGTATCAATTAGTAGGACCTATGCAGATAGGCGATAGTCTAAGCAGAGAGGATAGTGGAGGATAGGGAGTCTTGGAGGTGTCTCATTCACAAGGTCACCATGAGTCGGGACTGGGTCAAAGGTAGTTAAGAACCTAGTTTGGTTGGCATCCCATCTGTACAGCCACACTGCAGAATTAATGCAGTTCGATACCACTTTAACTGTCCTAGCTGCATCCTATGGGATTTGCAGTTTGTGGTGGCACCTGGGTTCTCTGATAGAGAAAGCTAAGCATACCACAAGACTACAAATCCTGGAATTCCATAGTGTTGAGCCATGTCAGTTAAAGTGGTGACAGACTCAGTTAATTCTGCAGTGTAGATGCAACTTGTCTGTGTGTGCATGTGTGTGTATGGAGAGAGGGGCAGTGATTTCACCTTATGTTGACTCTGGATAGCAATATTTATTTTAATTTATTTGGTTTTTATCTAAGATTTACAACAAATAGCTCTCAGGGCAACATATGGTAAAAACACAATTAAATTTCAAATCCATATAAATCAGTTCAAAAGCAGCATTATAAAACAATAAATTAAAGCAACTAATCAGTTAAAAGCAGCAGAAGATAATAGCACAACAGCAAAACAAGAAAATCTAAAAATATCACAAACAGTATTGCTTAAAAATGCCACATAGCACCAAAATATATATACAGGATCGAAAGGAAAGAAAATTGAGCCTGGATGTGTATAGCCCAATACTGTATGGTTTTTCCTGATGGGCATTCAGAAACCAGGGTTTTTGGACTATAACTCTCATGCTGGCTATGGGATTCTGGGAGTTGTAATTCAAGAGTTCTGAGCTCTGGTTCTGGCCAGCATAGATCTTTTCCATCACCTACTGCTCAAGGTCTTTTTAAACTGGAAATGCAAGGGACTGGATTTGTGACCTTTTCAATACAAAGCATGTGCTATAACTACTAAGCTTCCACTCTGGCACTGGGACTTCAGCAAGCTTGGAAAATGTAAAGCCTAGGGGGAAGACTTCTGCCAAGCTGCATATGTGTAGGACTGCTTTGTCTCACAGCCACTGCTTGAAGTGTTAGAAAACCAGGCTGCAACATAGGTTTAGCTGTAAAGTCTTTTCTCAGCAGCTGAGCTTTGGGATTGAGAGTGGGCATTTGAATGTATTAAAAACCCTGTGCTCTCTCTGATGCGTTACATTGGTATCCTGTTACAATTGTTGATAGTGTTGTTGCTAAAATATCTGAGCACTTTTTTAAAATATTAAAAGGTACAAAAAACAAACACAGTTTTTGAATTCTAGTGCTCCGGAAAGGGAAAGAACTTTGCTGTCCACTTTTCTGTTCACTGTATATATTTTTAAAAACTTATTTTTCATCTAAAGCAAGTGTGAACAAACAGTGGCTCTGGGGCAGGATGTGAACTTGTTCTTACAATGCTTGGCCTCTTCAGGCTCTTTTGATCACCCTTTTTATGCTCTCCCTGGAGTCTCAAAGACTGATAACCTACCTTTTAAATAGGTTGCAGGGCCTCCCTGCACCGTTTAAGCTCAAAGTACACCCATATTTCAAAACACTGTTTGTTTTGGTACAGTTTTTAACAACTTTTTATCCTTTTAAAGTGCATTTTATTAACTATATTGTAATAATTTTAATTTGTAAACCACCTGGGGTCCCAGTCTTGGAAAAAGGTGGGTCATAAATAAAGCTAGTGGTGATAACACTTATTATTATGTGAACAGGCCTTTTGTCACAACAGAAAGGTCAGATAGATTTAGATACATGAATGGTCTCCAACCAAACTCACTTGAGAGTGCCAGTACCAATGAAGTTTAAATTAGGTGAAGAAAACTATTGTTAGAACTCATATTCAGGGGTAGACCTGTTGGCCATGCAATGACATCCAGAATCTACAGAAAGGTGATACCTTTCTTGGGTCAACCAAAATGCACAAAATACATGATGCAGACTTTCAAAGCTCCACTGGCTTCTTCATCAGGCAAAGGTGCTAAAATCATACAGGCCTTCATTTGTGTTGTTCTGTGGATGGATATTTACAGAGGCCCCTGCCTCCTCCTGGCACTGGGAACAAAGCATTCCAAAGTCCAGAAGATAAAACTGAATTTAGCAATACAAAAAATGTTACTTCTTCTGAGATCCAAGATACAGTGTTACCCCGGGTTACGAAAATAATTCGTTCCGCCGCCGCTTTCGTAACCCGAAAGGCTTTCGCAAGCCGAAACCCCATAGGCGCTAATGGGGAAAAGCCGCGATTTGGTGTGAAAAAGCGCCGAAAAGCACCAAAATTTCTTTCGTAACCCGAAATAACCTTCGTAACCCGGAACAGTTTTTTTCAATTGGATTTTTTCGTAACCCGGAAATTTCGTAAGGCAGCGCATTCGTATCCCGGGGTACCACTGTATCTCCATCCATTGTTAGAACTGACTCTTTCCTACAGAAACACAATCTAGAGGTTTAAAATTTACCACATTCTAGCTGTCATCTCCCCCCTCCTAAACCCCCATATGTTGTTGGCTCCCAGTCTTGATCTCACATTTCCATGAAATGCAGCTTGACTGTAACATACACTCTGGAAGGATTTGTTAAAGTGGGGCTGGGAGGTAGGAAGAGGAAGAGAAAGTGAGAGACAGGCACCAACAAGGGTTAACCAGCTATGCCAGCTTGGAACAATGAAGACAAGGGCAGCTTTAAATGAAATGAACTGAATATTTCATTTGGCCACTCGGCTGCCTGCTCCAATTGCCTTCTTTGCTAGAATGAGATCTTAATCTAAAGTGACAACAACATCAGTTTCGATGTGCACCAGTCACAAAGAACATGACTTCCTTAACATAAACACTATTTACTGGCTAGAGTGGGGAATCGGGGAGTGTGCCCAGCTAAGGCGTAAGGCTGACAATGAAGGACGGCTAACAGGCAACAGAGAATTAACAGAAGCAAATGAAAGCCTGACCCTCGGAGGGCACATCCCTGACACGTTTGAGCACAGAGACTTGTGCCCTGTTAACCTTGCTTCCTTGAACAACTGTGCTGTTTAAAAGGAAAAATTAGGACCTTTTCATTTTTGACACTTAACTAAATATATTAGGTCTGACTTCTTAGGAAAGGTGAGGCATGACGTAAAATGAAGGGTTGGTGTCTGCAATTATGGAATATTCAACAACAGCAATAAGAAAGGATTCCCTTTCTTCTAGATCCCTTGTGCTGGATTTTGTTCTTTCATAAATTTTATTACATTCATTGCTTTTTTTTTTTTTTTGCTGAATAAAGGGGCAAATTTTTATATACCACTGATCCTTCACAATACAGAAAATATACAGACATTTTGGAGGGTTTTTTTTAAGGGGTTCTGTAATAACCATTATATTAAAGATACATAAACTGAGCATAGAGGAGTAGGCAGGTAGACACACAGGTAGGCAGACAGACAGACAGATGGACAGACAGTATCAGTCAAAGTAGCATGGATGTCCTGGAAGCAACTGTTGCTCAAACCTCAGGCTGTAATCCTTGACTGACAATAACTCAGGAGTAAGTGCCATTGATCTACCTTGGCACCACCTTTCCATGGTGGTGGGACTGTGTGATCCAGTGGAGTGAGAAGCTGTCCTGATTGTGGCATTGCTTCTGTCATAGATTCTTAAGCCAGACAGGCTTTTGCTGAGAAGCCATAATAAATCTGCAAAAGAGTTACTGGCCAACAGCAGTGAAAGATGGGGTGACATTGGCAGAGGATCTCTCAGATAGACTTGTCTAATCTCCTTTGAAAGCCACTATTGGATCTTGTGAGTTCCACTGTTTAACATGTGCTTAATGAATTTTATATGCCTCAGTCATATTTCTCCTTTGCCACCTTTTTAGAAGTTAAAAGGTTCCAAATATTTAACCTTTCCTGATAGAAGAGTTGTTTCAGCATCTTAATCATCGGGTTCCATTGGTCTCATTCAGCAAGAAACTGTTCAAATTGTTTTGTATTAAAATATTGGTTTAAATATGTATTTTGAAAATTTAGTGTGTTCTACATGAAAGAAAAATCCCACTTCTTTGGCACTGACCACCAGGGGCTAAGTTATTAGTCATGAAATAAATAATTATTAATGGAAATGGGCTCTGTAAGGCTAAGATACTTCCTCCAAGAGGTGTCTTTAATATGTAGTTACTAATCATTTATACATTAAACCTTGAGGAGATCACTTCTTTAACATATAATAATCATCTCCCTAACATATAAAAATTAGATTAACTTAGACCAGTTCTCTCATGTTTCAAATGACGATTGTCTATTTCAAGTAGATTTATTGAGGATTAACAACTAATAGAACAGTATCTGTTTCATGATTGCTAATCCCCAATGAGTGTTTTTTTAATAATTAATTGGCACTTAACTAAGGGATTATGTTCATTGTGATGTCGTATAGGAAGCAATAAAAGGCTTCTATGGATGATTAAATGCCAAAAAGGATTCTTCATGATATAAAAGTGGAGAAAAGATTGGTGGAGGGAGGGAGGAATGCATATACTTCTCAGTGTTTTCCTATTGCTGACAATGGAAGGATGGTCTTTTTCTCCAATCTCAAAATAGCTGTACTTATTAAAATTGGTCAGTGCAAATAGAAGAATTTGCCAAAACTCATACATACACCACCCTGGAGCAAAATTTGGCAAGACCTAGAGGATTAAAAATACTGACTGTAGGAGAAAGGAAAACTGACAGATATGGAGCCATACTACTTATAATCAAGAGTTCCTAATTTTTTGTTTGCCTTGGCTAACCAAAAGATTGTGACAGCTAGGACAAAACGCTTCTCCCAAGCTGGGGTGTCTTATCTGCCCTTGTACTGTACCTTCCAAACTCAGTGTGCAAGGTCAAGGATAATTATTTGGAAAAGTTCCTTTTTTTTGGACTACAGCTCCTAGAGTCTCACAGACAGCATGACTTTTAGAATCTGTAGTCTGAAAAGATGACTTTTCCCAAGGTCCGGATGTTCTGGGCACTGGAAATGGAGGCAAAGATTGTCTCTATATTTATATTTATGTATTTATTTATTTAAATTATTTAATTTATATCCTTCCTTTTGCCCAGCATGGGGTTCAATAACTCTGTGCTCTCTCAGTACCTCCAAGTGATGGGTAGCACCACTGCTGGGATGATCCCCTGCAGTCAAGAATAATCTGTCTCAGTGAGGAATTGACAAACCTATCCATTTTCGATCCATACCACTTTTATATTTTAATGCATGTTTCTATTTAGAATTCCATTCCATTTCCACATCAATCTGCTTTGAAACAAAATGTACCATTGTATTCTCCAATATGTATTTAACTATGTATTTTAATTAGTATTCATGGTTTGTTTCTTCAATTTTTTTTTACCAGCAGAATATCTTTAATTTGCTACCCTATTATGATGAGTGTTTCATCCCTTTTCAGGGACTGAGGTGAAAATGAACAAATTACTTCTGTAGGAAGGGCAGGGTGTGCCTTATTTTAACTTTATGATGTACACGCTGGTTAAGCCTGACCACTAGACAGAGTAGCAATAGCAAGTACATTTCTATACTGCTTATCAGTGCATTTAAGCATTCCCTAAGGAGTTTACAGTGTGTAAGACAATTGTCACCAACAAGCTGGTACTCATTTTAGCGACCTATGGAAGGATGCAAAACTGAGTGGACCCTGAAACCCTGCCTGGGATTGAACTCATAACCTTGTGGCTGTGAATTTCTGCAATACCAGCATTTAACCACTGTGCCACCAGGGATCCTGGTGGTATGGCTGCATCAGTTGACAGATTTTGGAAGGGCAGGTGGCAGGAAGTGTGCTTCATGAACCCTCTGTCTGTTTCTAACTGTCCAAAGCTTTCTGTACTGCACACAATGTTCCATAACTTCTAACAGTTCCAGTTTGACAGGGATAATCCTAATTAATCTTCTACCATCCTACATTTTCAGATGCTCTTAAAATATCCCAGTTCCCCTCCCTCCCCCCCCCCCCCCCCCCCCTTTGTCTCAGTGGTGCCACTAGCTAGGGTATCATCTGATGCGGAGGGCTGTCGGGGGGGGGGGGGCGGCTGGTAACTTGGAACCCCCCAACCGAAGTCCCTATAACCGAAAACCCCAAAGATAATAGCTAAACAAACCAAACCAAAGGGTTCTGACAAAGAAGTAATTAAGAAAATAACAGCACCCTGGAGCAAAATAATGTAGTATCTAAAAGGGTATAAATACCCCACTAGAAGGTATAAAAATGCTAAGGGTGAATATATATTGATAATAAAATTTTCAAACCTCAAAACCAGAGAAACTAACCCTGGAGAAAAGCCAATAAAACAACAGAAAGGGTAGAGAAAAGCCCCCCCCCCCTTTTTGGCAAATATGTTTTGTTTAACTTGGAACCCCCCTCCAGGGAGAAAGCCCAGCAGCAGAGCAGCCAGGAAGGGCACCCATTCACCCCTCCTCTCCTCGGTCACCAGGCTTCCTTCCCAGGAAGAAAACCCAGTGACGGAGCAGCTGGAAAGGGGACCCATTAACCCCCTGCACCAAAAAGGGAAGAGGGCTTAACTGGGTGTCACCTCTTTTCTTTGGTATCACCTGGTGCAGTCCGCTCCCTCTGGGCACTCATAGTGACACCACTCTTTTGTCTTCAATTTTCTTAAGTTGCTGCAAACTGAGTTCAACATGCAAAAGTAGTTTTACTCAAGCAACTCAACAGGTGAGAGAGGAGAGGATGGGATGGAATCTTGCCCTTCCCAGGAGGCTTAAGCTAAAGCAAACAGCTGCAGCTTCTCCTAGTTTGGGTGTTCAGTATTGGAAGCTGAAGAAAACATGTAGCCAGTACTCACGTAACATGAACTTAAAACTGAATTTTAATGGCATTTTTTAAAATTGCAGATTAATGTGGAAATGGGACAGAAGAGACTGAGTGCCAAAGTCAACAAGCTCTCTTATTACTACTGACAGGTATGTTTAAGGGGAAGAGGTTGAAATTTAAGGGATGAGACTGAAGAGTGGATGTATCCAGGTTTTGTGTTCCCAACAGCACCATTAGGAGTGCATTGTACATCACTTGTGACACCGTAAGGAGTGAGATGAGAGTTGGGACATGGAGAGTGAGAGCAAAGTGGATTGGACTCCACCTGGGGAAAGCCTACTTGAGGTTGAATCTGGAAAAGCTTGTTCATCAATGGATAGACATACCTTAGATAAACTGAGAGTTTGGTATAAATATATATTTTGTGAACTTGAACTTTCAGAATTTTTCATATGACATGGCAGTACTTGTAGGGGTATTGTGTAGGTTGTAGGCCTAAGAAGCAACTAAATTTTCTTGAAATGAAATGTTGTGTTAACATTAGGAAACATCCTTGTGAACACACTTGTGAATGTGGATCACTGAATCACTGCCATCTGTGAAAACCATTGTTAAAATGGTTGTGAGCCACCTTGAATTTCATGCAGGGAGAAACATCATTTTATTTTCTCAAACATTTTCAAATTTTAATATTGTTTGCTGTTTTATGCTGCTTTTATCACTTTGTGGTTTTTAATTAATCATTTTTATTTATCTGTTAATTGTTTCATTGCCTTGGAACTCTGACTGAAAGGCAGTAAAAAGCATGTAATAAATAAACCACCAAATCCATTTGTTTTGACTGGTGACAACTAGTTCATCATTAAAATGAATAGGCAGTAATTAGTGAATTCTAAAAACAATCTAAAAATTTAAGAACTCTTTGAGTGACTTTAGAATATTGTGCTTCTTTACTTTTGTTACTGATTTTACTATATACTGCAAGCTACTGTTTGCATTTTGTATTATTATAACTGTTTATTATTATGTTTATAGTCTTTGTTTTCATTTATCTGTGCATATGTGTACATGCCTTCAAATTGCCTGTTGATTTACAGTAATCCCATGAATTCCACAGGGTTTTCTTAGGCAAGGAATACTCACAGGTGGTTTTGCCAATTCCTTCCTCTGAAATATAGTGTTTAGCACCTGGTATTCCTTGGCAGTCTTCTCTCCAAGTACTAACCAGGGATAACCCTGCTTAACTTCCAAGAACAGAGTCGATCTGGTGCCTTTAGGACATTTAGGCCCTTTTAGAGATCTTCTTTGCCAAAATTATAGGGAAAGGTAAACAGGTAAAACTTTTTGACCACTCTTAAGAGTCTGTTTAAACATCCAGATACTTACATGCTATAGTCTTTAAAAAAAACAGTTCAGGCTCATAGTATACAGGAGGGAACATTTGTGAGAAACTTCTTCAGTTATATTCTCCCCCATATCCCCACTTCTTTTATTTTATTTTATTGTGAAATACCTTTTGTTTGAAACCACCCGATGTACATTCTGAAGTGATATATTCATATAAGAGGATGGTTGTCACTGTGTACCTTCAAGTCATTTCTGATTTATAGTGACCTAAAGCAAACCCATCACAGGAGTTTCTTGGCAAGATTTGTTCAGAGTGGGTTGTCTTTGCCTTTCTCTAGACTGAGAGATGTGACTTGCCTGAGGTCACCTAGTAGGTTTCCATAGTCAAACAGGGATTTGAATCTTGGCCTCCCAGAGTCCTAGTTCAAAATTCAAATCACTACACCATCTAGAATCAGCATGTTTTTATTGTGTATATTTTTGAGGCACTCTCAGATGATCCTTTTTACTGTTTTGCATGAAGTTATTGAACTGCTCTGTAAAAAATTATTCAGTTTAATTCAAAATTCTCTTATCCTCCAGTTTTCCCAGTTTGGCAGTTTGATTAATCCCCTGTCTTTTCACTTTTCCAGTTGCTTTTAAAATGTCCCAGTTTGTCTCTCGTTTGCCCCTTTGTCCTCAGCTTATTTCAGTTGGAGGGAATGAACTCTACAAGTTGTAAGTCAATTGAATCAATGAAATAAGCTGGTGGAGACAACCTGTGTCAAGCTGGTGGGGCGTAAATATCCAGCAATGCTCTTATGGTATGTGGCAGGATCAGAAGTTGCTCCCTCTGCCCAGATGCATTGAGATTTCAGGGGTCTACTTCCACTCCACCAAATCCATCTGAAGAAGTAGACTGAAAACAAAAACTCATGCTGCCAACTTCTTTCTTTCAGATTATTATTAATGTCACAGGAAATTAAGTAGTTGCTTTATGATGTTGTTGTGTGCCTCCAGGTCATTTTCAGCTTATGGTGTCCCTAAGGTGACCCTATCCCAGGGTTTTCTTGGCAAGATTTGTTCAGAAGCAATTTGCCTTTGCCTACCACTGAGGTTGAGACAGTATGACTTGCCCAAGGTCACCCAGGCTCTTGAGGTGAAAAAGAGGGAGCTATTCTTCTTGCCACCTCCTCCTCCTCCTCCTCCTCCTCTTCAGCTTCTCAGTCTTTATGTTTGAGTAGAGCCTAGGCTGCTGGGTTGAAAAAGAGGGAGTAATCCTTCCAAGACAGTGTAGTGCAGTGGTTTGAATGTTGGACTGGGACTCTAGAGACTAGTGTATGAATCCCAGATCAGTCATATAAACTAGTGAGTGTCCTTGGACTAGTCACACTCTCTCAGCCTCAGAGGATAGCAGTGGGAGAGTCCTCCATGATACCCATCGATCCATGCATCTCAGGAGAGAGTCCTCCATGACATTCATGGACCCTTGCATTCGAGGGGACAGTCCTCCATGAGATCCATGGACCCATGCATCCGAGGAGACAGTCTTTCATGACACCCATGGATTCATGCATCCCAGGGGAGAGTACTCCATGACACCCATGGATACATGCATCCCAGTGGAGAGTCTTCCATGAGACTTATGGATCCACACATCCCAGGGGACAGTCCTCCATGACACCCATGGAAGTATGCATCCCAGAGGAGAGTCCTCCATGACATCCATGAACGCATATATCCTAGGGGAGAATTCTAGCCATGGCACCCATGATTCCCTCCCATGTTTTCTTGAATGTGTTTCCAGTTGTGTCACCAATGACATGTAGATGATTGATAGGCATTTTGAAGCAGCACAAACTAGTGGGAACGACAATCATGCCAAAAAAGAAGTGAATAAAGAAAAGATCCGCTTCTATAGTGGGAACGATGCATCGACTGGAATCGATTCACCAATCTGGAGTGAAAGCGAATTGCAAACCGGTTTAAATGTAAGCGGGAATGAACCCATTGAGGCCAAAGTATATGTTGTGGTGATTCTTTTATTATTGGCTAAACAAAGGACACAAAATTTATTATGCACACATTGAGTGCCTTTTAGTTGATCCATTAAAGGTATCATCAATTGTGTCCTTGGATTTTGTTTGATATTCAACACAGCTACATCTGGTTTGTGTCTCTGTGTGCATCTGCCTTATACTGACTCAGATGAAGTTAGCTGTCTCAATATAGTCAGCTGTGAGCAGCTGTGGGTCTCAAGGATTTGAGGAAGGCTTCTTTCTTACTTCTGCATAGTACTTTCCAAGTACTAACCAGACTTGATCCTGCTTAGCTTCCAAAATAAAATCAAATTGAATGTGTTCAGAGTGATATGGTGTCTTCTTGCATACTTTGTTGAACAGGTGGGGAGCACACCATGAACAGGAGTCAGGCACCATCTGTGGCCTTGTAAAGCAGTGATATACAATCATCACATTCTTGAAGGAAGGCATAGCCTCCCCATTTTCCCCTCTTGTTCTCTCATTGTGTTTACATAGGTAATGTAAATAATCTCCTAAGTGACTTAATAGACTTCAGAGGTTACCGTGTTTACATTAAAAGTGTGTTTCCTTAAACCCTTCAATTTCTGAGTAGTGGTATGTTTTGACAGAAGTGTGTTTATGAAATTATAGGTTGAACAAATGGAACAGGATTCAAGTCAGTCACAGACAGAGTGGGAAGTAGTTTCATGAATCTAGATGAGGTCATGTATCACCTCAAGGCTTCAGTTTATATAGCTAATGTGTAAAGCTGTGAAGGGGTGTGTGTATTGGAAGGACAAAGGGACTTGGGCCCTGGGCATAATACATGAGTTTCAATTAGAATTGAAGCTATGGTTGTATAGAAGATCTGCTTGGAAATAGTTGTTAGTCAGAAGCATGGTGTAATGGTTTGAGCACTGGACAAAGATTCTGGAGACCTGAGTTTAATAGGCGTGATCTTGGGCAAGTCACACTCTCTCTGCCCTGAACAAATCATGCAAGAAAACCCCATGATAGGTTCACCTTAGGGTCTTTGTAAGTCACTATAAGTCATAAACAAGTTGAATGCATACCAAGACAACAGAATTAAAATAGTTGAAATAGTGACAGTCTGTGGTTGTATTTCTCATCTCTTTATTTTATTTGCAAGTGGATGAAAAGAGTGGGTGTATGCATGCTCTGTATCTCTAGACTGGAACCAAGGTTGGTAGCTGTACCCCGGAAGATAGCAGCTCCAATATCAGTGGGGTAAACAAAGATCCCATGTCTTTGTTTGACCACTAAAAGACCCATTCATTTTGTTGAACTGACTTTGGTGATAGGGATTGGTACTATGGACAACACTTCTAAAGTTTCAATTTAGATGCCAAATAGATTCCCCATGTATATTGGTATATTTTGGTCAGCTTTTATAAAACTGTGTTCAAAATCTGACTTTATTAGACAGACTTGTTCTTCCTTATCTAGGATTGAGCCCTTGGGAACCTAGGGAGACTCACATCTGAGCAGACTCTATATGGGACTTCACAATTTATCACCTGTTGGAAGCAGTGCCTCTAGTCAAGTGCTTGTGTATGTGTGTATCTGTTGGTATGCGTAGGAGTGGTGGTCCCATTTACAAAGACAGTCTCTCTGAAAGCAGTAGGAGGGGCAGAGCAGAAGGAGAGCTCAGAGCAGTAAGTGTAACACAGCTGCGCTCTGTTTATGCTTAGGCTACAACAATAATAAAAAAGCTATAAAATTTGAGATGTCAGGCCTCCACTTTGCTTTATTTACACTTCTCCCTCTGAGCTCTGCCACCCAACGCATTCATCTCCTCAGTTCCAACAAGAACAGGGAAAGATGAAAATATCACAGCTCAAAATAGGAGTTGAACGGAAGGAGATTCATCATCACTCTTTTACCAAAAAAGAAAAAGGAGAAAAGAAAAATATGTAAATAAGATGATGAAGAAGGCTTACAGTCACACTGTTCTACTCTAGTGAGGAAGGTCAGGGATATGGGACATGGGAGGACTACAGATCTGAGACTTCCCTGAAGTGAGTGATATATTATTCAAATAACAGCTTTAAAAAAATCTTGCCACAATTTTTTGGGATTTCCCCTTGCAAAAACACAACAGTGTATGTGTTTGTATTTAAACATAAAGTAACTTCATAGTCACCAACATTTCAAAGATGAAAACAGGGACGTGTGTGGCCAAGTGTAGTCAAGGCAAAAGTTATTAACGAGGAAGAAGGCACAAGCTAGGAGATGCTGCAGCAGTTTGCTTTTGCTTGAACCTATTTGGAAAGCCAAGATTGCACCCCTCAGGCTGAATTAACTGAATGCAAACTGCTTCTGCACTTTGCACTCAGTTTACAACAGCTGAAATAAGTTGAGGGAAAGGGAGAAGGTGCGTGTGGGAGGAAGAAACTTGGACATTTTAAAAGCATCTGAAAAAGTCAGAGAAAAGAGTATTAAGATTGTCCCTGCTAAATCAGGACAACTGGAGAGTATGCAATGTTAAGAATTTTTTTTAATAGGGAATGTTGTAATGAGGAATCTACATTGCCTCTCTATTCACGTTGTCCATTAACCACACGTATGCAGACACCAAACCATTAGGATGATATCACATCACCCAATATTTTACAACAGCGCTCTAGAAATAAAGTTTAATAATAATAATAATAATAATAATAATAATAATAATAATAATAATAATAATATTTCTGACACAATATCCTAGATCCCATACTAGCTTTCCCAGTTCAGGTGTCTGCTACAATAACTGTGCTGGACTGCAACCCCTGGACTTAGAAAGTTAGAAGAGTTACCTTAAATAAATACACTTGGCCCTCTGCATTTGCAGCTTTGACTTTTGCAGATTTGATTATTTTCAGTTTTGATAAATATGTTCTCCCAAGGAATTGCTAGGTTCTCCAGTGCAGTTCTTGCCAGACGTTGACTATAGAGCTGTGCTGGAGAACCTAGAACTTCCTAGAGAAAACACTTCTTTAGGCATTGTAGGTCCTCCAGCATGATTCTATTATCATTCTCTAGCAGATGTTTATCATAGATCAACTGGAGGACCTGAAGGTTCCTAGAGAGGTGTTCTCTCGGGGGAAGAAAGAGCAGTGTTTTATTTGTGGTTTTTTCCACAATCTCGGGGGTCCTTCACCTCTAACCCCAGTGAATGTGGAGGGACTGATCTAGCTGCGAGTGTACATATAAACTAAACATACTCTATTAAAGTATGTTAAGAACAAAGGGCCTTCTATGTTGCTCCTAGACTGTGAAATGCACTCTCTTCAAAGTTAGAAGTACACCTTTATTATGATGATGCCTTTATTAGCCAGAGAAGAAACTGGATATATGTGCCAAAAGGCTCAGAAGATGGTTGTTTTGGTAGCCCAAAAGCCCAGTGTGTTTTATAAAGCCACTGAAGAAGGCCTTTAGAGCAAAACACATCTGGCTTTTTGTCTAATAACCCAAGCATCTTTTGAGCATCTTGAGATGTGTCTCCAATTTCCTCTGAGGGTCATATTGGATGCTCTCCCGAGATCATTTGTTAGTACCCTTATTAGGTCAACCAAAAGGTGCCAAATATATCATGTTAGCTTTGGAAGGTTAGCAGCTTGTTCATCAAACAAAGACAATATAAAATCATACAGGGGTAGAACAGTGATTAAGAGTTAGAGGTCTGCATCTTGCTGCAGGTCTTTGCTTAAGGTGGTGTTGTGGGTGGACTGATACATACAGATGGACACCCCTTGGCTTTGAGGTGGCTGGGAACAAGGACAGAAAAAGAAACACGACAAAAGAATTCCCATAGTCACTGCTCTTAGGAAAGGTGTGAAAACATTTTCCTTTCAACAGACCTGTTAAACTGTTTTGATGTTTATAAATTATTGATTATAATAGTTTTGTTTAATTTTAATTGTAATGACTTGTATGTTTTTATTGTTCATTTGTTCTTATTTGTGCTGTTACTTGTCCTGAGCACATTTTTTTTTAAAAAGTGTAATGATAGCATAAAAATGTAATAAAATGAATAAATAAAGTACTAGAAAAAACCTGATTGGGTAGCAAGTCAAATTTGCACACATTAGTATCCAGCTGCCAGTTAAATGAAACTGAAGAAATCATAACAGGTTCCAACAGGTTTCAGCCATATTAAATCTCTTTAATCTAGAATTTATAGAATCATAGAAAGGGAAGGGCCCATAAGAGCCACATAGTTCAACCCCTGCCATGCAGGAATACACAACTAAAGCACTCCTGACAGATGGCTATATAGCCTCTTTTTAAAGACCTCCAAAAAAGGAGAGTCCATTACACTCTGATGCAGTGTATTCCACTATTAAACAGTTCTTAAACACCTAATGTTTACGTGGAATAGTTTTTTCTTATTTTTTGTAATTTGAATCCATTGGTTTGTGCTAGTCTTTGGAGCAGCAGAAATCAAGCTTTCTCCATCTTCCACATGAATATTTAAAGATGGCTACCATGTGACTGTTTGTTCTTCTCCAAAAGAAACAAATCTCCCTAAATTGTTCCTCATTTAGAGTAGTACATAGCATTTATTGTTGTTGTGTTTCTTCAAATCATTTCCAATTTATGGTAATCTTAAAGTGAACCTACCATGGGGTTTTCCTGGCAAGATGTGTTCAGACGAGGTTTTGCCTCTTCTGAACACAATGAATCCTTCTTAAATACTTTTCTCAAAAATAAAAAGACAGGTAATCCAGCAAATCCATTCAAGATTAATACTTATGCAAAACTCAAGGCCTTCCTAGTTCTGCTGTATCAGTTTAATAATCCTCAGTGTTAAACCAATCCTAGACAATAAAAGCAGAACAGTCTATTTGCTATCAGTTACATTTTAACCAAAGGTTTTCCTAATGCCAATTGCCTGACATTGATGCTTTCTTATCATAATAGCATTTGTTTGGTTATATTTAGTAACACTCTTAATGCTGTCTAGATTACACATCAAAGTAACTGTTAATGCTGCTCTGATCAGTTTTTTTTTTCAAGGAACAAGTTCAGGGAGGGAGGAACTTGATTTGCTAAGTTTGCAATTAATTTTTGTTTCTTAAAGCTCTGTCATCATTATAGTTCGGTTTAAAGGAAGGATGATAATTTATCAAGGAGTCAGTTGCATCCTATGCTGGATTACAGTATGTGTGAGAAACATTTTGCTGATAGTACTAGTAAAAAATGAGTCAGAACAGATGAGCAGGGAAAAGCGGCTCAAACCTGCATTTTTTGGAAGCAGGTTGAAACTCCACCGTCCACACCAGCCACTCCTAAGGTGGGCTGAATGCGCATGGTCCAGCTGCACAGAGCAGTGTCAAGCCATGGCACATGGTAATTTTTTTTGTTGCCTTCCCACCCATGCATGTGCACTGTCTCACAAAAATCTGCCCTTGACTGCCTGCTCCCCAGATGCCATCTCATTGGATGGCCGCCCCTGCACCTGCGATTCTTCACTAATACAGGGAATCGGAGCATCAGTGTGCCCAGTAAAATACTGGCGAAGTACAGTCATGCCCTCCCCCCCCCCCATGCTCCCTTTACCCCCTTCATCTCATGCCCCCCTCTTGGACTGTCTGGCTTGTACATGTTGTTCTTACAATATATCCATTTGAGTTGTTACACTTTCACTTATTTTCATTGCCGCCTCAACTGCTTGGATATGCCCTCCCTGTCCTTTTTAAATGTGCATTTATATGCAGCTTTTGGTCTAGAGTTAGGACGGCTAACTTAGAATATCCCATGCTCTGTTTTTTAGCCCCAGAGTGCAGCTTCAATCTCATTTCCACCAATTTAGGAGGTGTGCATCATCTATTTTAGCAGAAGACCCTAATGCAATAAGGCTCCCAGTCTTTTAAGTCTATCTCTTATCACCAGTTACCAGTGATAAACGTAGAAGTTTGTTGGCTGCTGTTCTCCAACCTTGAGTTTATTATTTATTTTAATGAATATTTATAAAAACTCAGTATCAAGAGTTTTCAAAAATAGTACATACAATAATAAAGCTTATAGTGTCTGCAATCCAGCATCTCCTCCGTGTAGCATAAATATTTGCATATGGAGATACACTTCACCAGCACTAGACAACCCCATGGAGAATAGTAACATGTTGCAACACATGTCAGTGACTTGGTGGTTCTTCAGGGGTGTAGAAACTAACAATAGAAACTTAAATGAGGCTTGGTAACTGATAACCAGACATTTATGGATAAAAAAAATATTTGCAAGTTTTCATTTCAGCACATCAAGACACTCTATCAAGAAAATGAGCTTTTTTGCAGTTTAGGACATTTGAAGAAAAAAAAATGTCTGCACAAAAGCATGTGGATTTTATGTATTCATGCATGTATTTAATTTATATCATGCCTTTCTCTTAAATAGTACCTAAGGTGGCTCACACATGAGTTAAAATAAGGTACAGTACACGAATTAAATTTTAATAGTAGAAATAATTGAAAAATGCACAACTCTTGCAATCCCACCCAGTAAAAAAAAATATTGAAATTATCCATTCTCATACATATATATATATAACAGTAAACTAAGCAAAGATTTACATCACTACAGTTACGGCAGTTCCTTCAGCAGAGGTGTTTGTTGTTTGTTTGGTTTTAGTATTCTTTTCTCTACATAATTTTGTATGCTTCCATCATGCCTCACCCAACCTTGTTGCTGTGTGTCTCCAAGTGATTTTTGACTGATGAAAACCCTACAGCGAACCTATCACAGGGATTTCTTGGCAAGTTTCTTCAGAGGGGATTTGCCATTGCCATCCTGAGTATGTGTGACTTGCCCAATGTCCCATAGTGGGGTCTCATAGTCAAGTGGGGATCTGGACCCTGGCCTTCGGAGTTGTAGTACTATGTTCAAACAACTACACCATCCTGACATGCTGCTAATAAATCATTCCACTCAGAGATAAAGATTAGTGGTGTCAATCTGCAAAACATGAAATGTGACTTTTAACCGCGTCCCATATCTGCTCATCAGAGTGATGTAGACCCATGCAAGTGACACTGTATGCTTTTTCCCAAAGTGTCCTTTGGCTCTATGTTCAATATGCCAGCCAGGAAAGCCTAGTTCATAAGCTGTTCAGTTGACAGCTCATTATTGGTACAAGAACAAAAGGCAAAACTGGCAAGGATCACATCACATAGTACACTCTGAAGAGCATTTATTGAAGGCAGATTTTGTAAACATTTTTTTATTATTATTATTATTTTAAAAACCATGGCATCATCCTTGGAGTTGCTTGCTTGCTTGGTCTGCACTGACATCATCTCAAGGACATCCTTTCCCAGCTTAATGCCAGTTCTTTTCTTTAGAGAGACCTGTCACCAACACCTGTAACCCTTTGATGACATGATATTTAGCTCGGCACACCTTAGGGCATGGAGCAAAAGCCTCTGGAGCTGTTGTTGCCCTTAAAAGCTCATTAAACTAGCATACAGAATCCAGTGGGAAGGTTATATTGTGCCCATTGACATTGTTTAATGTTCAAGATGAATTATTGTTTCTTTTATATACACTGCAGGCACTTCATAAGTGTAGATTGTTCTTGGAGTAACATGATATGTAAATGTTATTGTAAGAAAATTGGCACTTTGCTCCATGTAGCTCCTTTGTCCAAATGCTACCCCTTCTTTTGAACACTGTGTTGCTGTACTGAGGTACAGTTGGGAGAGATCACTTGGAAGTGAAATATTATCTGATCAAAAAGACAGGTTACAAGATTTGATGCTTTTTAACTTTTTTCAAAAAAATGAATAAAGGGAGACATCAAAGAGGTGGTACAAAACTGTGCATTGTGTGAAGAATGCAGAGGGCTTTCTTTCAGTCCTGCCACCATCACAGGTATTTCTGGTGAAGACATGAGAGAAGGCCTTCTTGGTGGCTGCTCTCAGATTGTGGAATTCTGTTCTATGAGAGACTAGGCTGACCCCCTGCCCTCTCTCCTTTCACCATCAGGCATTTGGAAAGACCATTATTTCCAAAAAGGCATTTAATGATTTTGTGGTTGCAGGCAATCTTTTTGGGAGGTATTGCTGTATTTTTGACTCTACTGTTATGTTTTAAAATGATTTCCCCCCTTTTTAAATTTAATGATTTACAGTTGGCCCTCCATATCCATGGATTTTGCACCCATGGATTCTACCATCCACACCTTGCCATTTTATATACACATCATTTTATTACCCCCTTGTGTATTGGATATGCTTGAGCTTCCATGGGTTTTGGTATCCACAAGGGGTCCTGGTACCAAACCTCAGTGGATATCAAGGGCCCACTGTAACTTGTTTAATTATGTTGTAATATTTTTATTATTTGGGTTTTTGGGGGGAGGAAGGGTTTGTTCTGGTTTTTGCTTTATCTTGTTTTAGCCTTTTTTTGATAAGCCACCTTGGATCTCATGTTGGGAGAAAGGGAGCACATGAAAGCCAGAGAAATAAATAAAAAAATGAAGTAAGTTTATTGGGTTCCCACTTTCTCTTATAATACTGGAACTTGTGTCATTTTGTGAAACAGAATAGGGGAAGTGAAAAGTCCTTCTTCACACAATACATAGTTAAACAATGAAATTTACCCCTACAAGATGTTGTGATGCCTGCCAAATTTGATAACTTTAAAGAGGGATTTAAGAAATTCAATCCAAATTCTAAAATTGTCCACATGGGTGGCTGAGACAGTGATGATTTTGCTTTCTGACATTTTAGTGTCTGCAAACTTTGTTTCAAGGAAAAAAATCCGTATAATATTATTTATAAAAGTACATTCAGGATATGTGTATAAGGTGCATACAAAATATACATTAATTGGGTCTTGCCACAAAGATATCTCATTGTATATATGCAAATATTCAGCAATCTAAAAAAAAATAAAAATCTGGAATCCCAAACACTTATGGTCCCAAGCATTTTAGGTAAAGGAGACTCAACCTGTAGTAACACCCCCAGAGTAAAATAGTTAAGATGGGAGATACTGCAAGAATAGAATCTGATATATTTATTGCAGTTGCAATAGGTAGCAGCCACTAAATATTCTAGTCCAGCTTCTTTGGATGGATGAACTTAGAATGTATTTGACTACAACTCCCATGAGAGGACATGAGGAAGATTGTCTTAGCCATATTGGCCACCAGCCTTTGTCTAAATCAATATTTTAAGATGAATTTGGGGAGTCATGCTTAGCAGTTTTCTCATCCTGGTGTTCTCCAGTTACATTGGACTACAAGTCACATCATTCCACTCCCATCCCAGCAGGCCATGCTACAGTGAAGCATTTCAATAAATCTGGTGAAATTTCTTGGTTTGGGTGGTGTGAAGTGTCTGCATATCATCTCATGCTTCAAGGATGAAATGTTCACTTAACATAGCTAAATCAGAACCTGTTTCCTTCCCTCCTCAAGGCAGCTAAATATATGCTAATAAGGGCCATCTATATGTATTAAATTGAGAAATATGTGTTCAGGTTAATTCTGTTTTTGGAATAATCAGAGGATTAATGCATCCTTATTTGTACTCATAACTTCTTATTAATTTTACATGTCCCAATACATTTATTCTTTCAGGCTTGGTACACTGCCCCAAGAAAGTCTTGTTCATACAGTCATGATTCAGAAGTTATTAAACTAGAGCTGTTAGCTAAGCTTACCCATTTTCTCAGCGAAGACCAGTGGCCCTTTCATACTACACTGCTACCATATTGTGATTCTGCTTTAAGTGTCATAGTTTCATCCTGTGGAATTCTGGGATTTGCTGTTTAGGCATGAGTACTAAGAATTCTCAGCCAGAGATCTCTAGTGTTTCACCAAATTACAGTCTCTGGGATTCCATAGGATTCACCCATGGCAGTTAAAGTGGAATTACTGCAGTTTTATGCAGTGTGAAAGGACCCAAGGCATTGTAGCTTCTTCTTCTAGTTCTCCAACCCCAGCTGATTGTTCAGGATCTTTTGAAGGTATAGCAGAATGCTAAGAATATGCTCTGTTAGAAATAAAACGTTTCTTATTTCAATTTTTAAAATTTATCCTAGTTCAAATCTAGTCATGTAATATCTGAACTGGTGCCAATATATTGGCAGGAAACTTATTACTGAGAGCCAGCATGGTGTAGTGCTTTGAGTATTGGACTATTATTCTGGAGATCAGGGTTCTGGAGATCAGCTGTGGAAAACCACTGGGTGACCTTGGGCAAGCCACACATGCTCAGCCCCTGAAAATCTTGTGAAGACACACAACCACAACACCTTATTATTTTTGAACTTCATGAGCAGTAGGACTTTTTATTTGAAGTTATGCCACCTTATTGCTAAAAATGACTTCCATGAAGCTTGAGACTTGTTACGTCCCCATGGCTGTTTGTCCATAGAGTTCTATGTGGAGAGTTGTTGAGCTTATGTACTAGAGATAAAACATCTAGGGGTTAAAAAAAAGCCAGTTAACTGGTCAAGGTCTATCATGTCACTTGACCATATTTGAAAATGTTCATCTTTAACTCTAGAAAGGAGGTAAGCAAAACCCAGCCTGTGATTGTAATTATCCTCTCACACCACCCTGTTTTCTTTCCCCATATTCCTTGAGATTTTTTCCCCTGCCATAATTGCATAGGTTGTAAAAAAAAATTGGCCCATTTACTTTTCCTTGTTCTCTTTGTTTACAAGTGACACCATGCTTCTGTAATCCCCTTGCTCATCTGATTTTACTTGTAAACCAGATGGGCATTCCATGCACACCTTGTTTACAAATTGAACCTTGCTCACAGAAGCCTCCTAAATACACAGTTTTATTTGGAAATGATGCACATTCCTCATGCTCTTTATTTACAAGAGCAATTTTCTTTCTGAAAATGTGCATGCACTTTGAAATGAGGCACAATGCATGCACTTTTTAAAAGGAAAAAATGTGTCTTTTATTTATTTATTTTCTGTTGACAGAGCACCAATTGACAAGCTGCTAGGTTTGGGGATGCCAGTTCAACTCCCCACACCTTTCAAATGTTACCCAACCTTGGTTTAGACCAGAGAGGAAAATGCCATCTGCGGGCAGCATGCAGCTCCTAGACCCCATTTCTTTGAACTGTGAAGCCCCCCCTCAATTTTCCAAAAAACATTCAGTGTCATTTTGCACATTGTATGTTCCAAAACCATGAAGAAAGCCCCCAAATGCATGAAGATATATAAAAATGCCTTCACAAGAACCCCATACCACCCCCAAATACCTCTGTTTTCCTCTGCTGTCCCTTTCATAATGGCAAAAGGAAGTGACATCATTTCATGGTGCCATTTTGAGAGGGACTGAAGAAGTAAATTAAGCTGTTTGGGCTTGCTGTAGTGTGTGTGTGTGGGGGGGGGTTGGGGAGAACTGGACTCTGGTCCCCACACAGTCGCCTCTCCTTGATTTAGAACATCTGGATGCGTATTAGGAGATCTCCATCATATTGCGGCCCATTATTGGTAGGCTATTGGAAGTTGTAAATATCTTGGATCGGCACCCAAAAGGGGACAGAAGACACAAGAAGTGAATGATGTTCCACATTTAACCAGTACTGATGTATGTGCAAAGTATTATCTAGCTGGAGCCAAAAAGCCAAAATGATATTTGTTCTATAAAGCATTTTGAGTTCCCAAGTGAGCAATAGGCTAGTGTACGGTAATCTGGAGGTGCCAATTCCAGGAAAAGGGTGATACTATCTAATAAGTAAGATGTAATGATTAGCAAAAGTAGGATGGAGTCAGACACATTATCTGTAGAAAGACCAGAATCATCACCCACCCCCACAAATCTAGTTAATACTTTGCCCTCTTAATTATCTGCAGCATCAGAGGAAAGTGCAGCAATCCCTTTATTTCTCATTACTCCTCAAACTGCTTTATTGAAATACTCTGTAAATGTAGAGAAGACGCTATTGTCACAAAGGTTAGCAGTTTTCTCTCCCTTTGAATTCATATTTTTGTCCTGTTTTTTATCCCTCTTCTCTTGATTAACAAGCACACAAGCCAAAATGATATACATCAATTTATGTTTTGCTTAAAAATGATCAGACCTTACAATGATTGGTGTCAACTGTGATATACTGGGGGCCCTTTCACACTACACAATTATAGCACTTCAATTCCACTTTAATTTTCATTTCCACATCTTATGGAGTCCTGGGATTTGTAGTTTGGGAGGCACTAGAGCACTCTGGGAGAAATTTCCAAAACTTACAAAATCCCAAGATTATGCAGATTGCATCCAAGGCAGTTAAAATGAGCCCTGGTGGTGCAGTGGTTAAATGCCGGTATTGTAGCCACTCACAGCCACAAGGTTGTGAGTTCGATTGTGCTGGGCTCCAGGGTCCACTCAGTCTTCCATCCTTTTGTAGGTCAGTAAAATGAGTACCCAGCTTGTTGGGGACAATTGGCTTACATACTGTAAACCACTTAGGGAGTGCTAGTTCACTGATAAGTGGTATAGAAATGTACTTGCTATTGCTAGTATATCAATAATGTAAAAGCCCTCAAGGTTGGAGAGTATTGGGATAGGATACTGGGACTATTGGGACAAGCAGTATTGGAGCATCAAGACATGGAAGCTCACAGGTGACCTTGTTCAACCTATGTTTCTAAGCCTCAGTGATTGCTAGTATTCTCCATGTCAGTAGGATGGTGAACGTGCTCTGTTTTCGTACTGACATTAAATGACCTATCAGTGGTGCTGAACTCTATCCTCGAAAGAGGTTTCAGCATTTTGGGTAATAGATTTTTTGTGAGTTTTTCAGGTTATGTGGCCATATTCTAGAAGAGTTTATTCCTTTGAAGATGCCAGCTACAGATGCTGGTGAAATGTCAGGAATAAACTCTTATAGAACATGGGCACATAGCACGAAAAACCCACAAAAAACTATGGATACCAGCCATGAAAGCCTTTGACTTCACATTTTGGGTAATGCCTTTCTAATTCAGATTAAAATCTAAAGTAGGTGGATTTTTTTGTTGTTGTTAACTGCCTTTGAGTCATCCTCAACCCATGTTGAATCTGTATATGAGACATCTTCCAGCCCCCCTGTCCTCCACTGCTCTACTCAGTTCTTACAATTTCATCCTCATGACCTCCCAGATTCAGTTGGTCCATCTGTATGTGGTCTTCCTCTCTTTTCATTGCCTTCCTAGCATTATTGTCTTTTCCAATGAGTTGTGCCTTCTCATGATGTGTCCAAAGTACAACTGTCTCAATTTGATAATCTTGGCTTTGTCTGCTCAAGGACCTATTTGTTTGTCCATTTGGTTGTCCATGGTATCCTCAGTACTCCTCCTTATTATCACATCTCAAATGCATCAATAATCCTTTTATCTACCTTCTTCACTGTCCATCTCTCACATCTGTACATGGCAATGGGGAGTACAAAGGCTTTGATAATTCTTACTTTTGCGTTCAGTTGTATATCTTTGTTCTTTAGTTCCTTTATAGCTCCCTTTCCCATTCCCAGACTTCTTTTGGTTTCCTGACTGCAGCCTCCACTGTGATCAGTGTTTGATCCAAGATAGAGAAATTCTTTAACTGTTTCAGTTTCCTCATTGTCTAGGCTGAATTTGTGTAATTCCTCCATGGTCATTATTTTTGCTTTCTTTATGTTCAGGATTAAGCCTTTGCACTTTCTTCTTTGACCTTCCGTAGTAATTGCTCCAAGTCTGTGATGTTTTCTTCTAGCAGTATGGTGTCATCCACATATCTTAGATTGTATTTCTAAGTGGATTTTACAGATATGGAAATCATCACCAACACTGTTTAGCCTATCCTATTTATATAGGTCATAACAGGGGATGTTATGGTTCCAGCCAGCATGGCAAATGGTCAGGGATTTGGGAAATTACTATGTATTTAGTTCTATATTTAGTAGAAATATTTCTGTGTCATTCCTCATTTGCACAGATATCTGAGCAGTTTAGAACAAGAGAATAACAGAATTTTGAAAACCCTAAAGCAACCAGAATAATGCAATATGCAAAGGAGTTTGGAACAGCTCATGGCTGGGGGAAACCCAGGAAAAATTGTGTATTTTTATCTAAGACAACTCAGCAGTGTGATGTGACATATAGCAGAGGGGGAAATCATTCTTACAGCTCGCTGGGCTTATTGTCTGGAATACTGGAAAGTACTAGTTTACCAATCTCTGATAATGTGTTACAGCATCATGAAAATTTTTTCATATAGTGTCATCACATGGTAAGATCTGGTATTTTCAGCTTGGTTTGCTAAACTGTGGTCAATCTCCATTGCTGCAAAGAGCACAGTGTTATGGTTGAAAGGATGAACTGTGAAATCCCTGTTTCAAATTTCATTTCAATATGAACTCAGCGGGTAAAAATAGACAAGCTGCTTCTTTTAGCTCTGCGTCCATAATAGGGGCATAACAGCACTGTGCTACCTTAAAAGAGTTGTTTGTAATCTATGTGAAGTACCTTGAACACATAAGGATACTACTCCATCTTGTGCAAGTAATCCACCCTTTTTTGCTCATGTATACACCTAGAAGTAACAAATCGCACAGGCAATTCTGCCCCATGTGCACTCTCTGTCTCTGTGTCTCTCTGTCTCTGTCTCTGTCTCTGTCTCTTTCTCTCTCTCTCTCTGTGTGTGTGTGTGTAGATGGAAGCCTATTTTCTATTGAATATGCTTTCTCTGTGTATTAAGGTAGGAAAGAATATTTGAAAAGATTCAGGAAATGGTCAAAAAACATGGATTGATGAGAATTTTCACAGTTCAAAACCCATTCTTCAAAAAACTTGTAAGTTTCTGTTTTGCACTGGCAACTCCATTTTCTGCATAGAAAATAATGCTCCTGTACAGAAATGTTATTTCCTATGCAAAAATTGTTGTTTCCTGTATAGAAAAATTCTGTAATTGGGGACTTATTCTTGGCAAAATTTGCATGTGGTTAATTTACATAGAAAACAACATTTTCTGTGCAGAAAAGAGCATTTTCTCCACAGTAAAAAAATATTTCTATGCAGAAAATGTTGTTTTCTATGCAAATTAACCATTAACCACTTTCTGTGGATGCTACATCCTACAACTGTGTGATGGGCAGCTACAAGGGGAAAAAAAACTTCTCTGCAGTTTTCCTTGTCTTTGGAATGTTCTCTTTAAGTTTACTTGGCATCTTCATGTTTATCTAATAATAATAATAATAATAATAATAATATGTTTTATTTGTATACCGTTTTTCCTATGATCAAAGCGGTTTACAGCATACATATGCATATACAACAAAGCAAGTAACAAAAAAAAAAAACTCTCAAGATGGTGGTCGGGGGAGGGCTCTTCTTCTTGGCAGGCGGAGGCCTGTTGTTTCTTGCCTGCTTCTCTCCCCTCAAGATGGTGGTCGGGGGAGGGCATCAATCTAAAATCTTCCCATCCTGGTAGGCATTTCATCTTTAGATTATTGTTTCAATTAATTAATTTTATTGTGTGTGTTTTTAAAATAAAGTAATATTTTGCCATGTTGATATTGGAATCAATGGTCTTATTGTTTTGGTTGTTACATTATTGACTATTTTGGATTTGTTAAGATTGTAAACTGCCCCAGTGGTAGTTGGACAGTTTGCAAATTCAAGATATAAAGAAATAAGAAATCTTGGAGTGGATGAAGTACCAAGGACAGGTTGTGTGTGTCTTTATACCAAAGATAGGCTATGTATGAGGGTGGTGTGTGTGTGTGTGTATCCTCACCCTCATGCACACTCTCTTCTTTCATGTTTAGAGCACTGAGAGCAGACTTGACCGACTGTGTTTGGTTGCCTGTGGACACTATGATGATGGCCTTATTGTGTTACAGCAACCCATCTGCAGTAAAGGGGCAGAGACAATTATAATCCAATGTAGATCTGTTGTAGTCTATAGTGAACAGATAAGCGAGGGGCAGAAAAAAAGACAAAGCAGGAAGATGAAAGATAATTATTGCTTTCAAGCTTGATGGTGGTGACTTCTTAATTGCTTCTATAAAGCAAATTTCCACAGTTCAAAACTTATTATCCTTACATCTGTCTCTGCTCACTGTTTCCTGGTAAGCTTGTTCACAGCAGCACCCACTGGAAGCAACAAGCAGTGACCATATCTCTGCATTTTCCCATGAATAGGAGTTTGACATTAAGATAATATTAGCCAATATTAAGTATGGCTGTAAAGTGAGATGGACCTGATGTGGGTGACTGTAGCATTAGTCTGTTTTTGCCCTCTGAAAGCATTGTCAAATATTATTTAAAGAACAAAACAAGGCACCTAAATGTGGTCAAATGGAGCAAATCTTTTATCTGAATGCCAAAGAGGTGTTTTGTTTTTTTGCTTGCATGTTTTAAGGTAAAAGGGGATTGTTCTGTGTTTTTAATTGGTTAGGACAAAGTATATTGAAATGGGCAGGAGATGCAAAAAAGAAGGATTTTGGCATACACAAGGCAAGACTAGTACAGTCAGACCTTGGTATCCATGGAGGGATTCATTCCAGATCTCCTTGTGGATACCAAAAAATGTGGGACCTCAAGTCCCATTGTGCCTAATGGTGGCATGACATGTGTGTGTGTAGCTGCTTGCATGTGCTGCCATTGGGAACAACAGGACTTACTGTCAGTGGATGCTTAAATCTGTGGATGGCAAGCCCGTAAACAATGAGGTCCCACTGCATTTGTCCTTGAATCTAAAGAATAGCTAGATCTATCTATCTATCTATCCATCCATCCATCCATCCATCTATCTATCTATCTTGTTCTTCATTAATTAAGAAATTAAGAAATTAAGAAAATTTCATAATCCAAAAAATTGAAGTGAAATGAAAAACAAGCTTGCAGTGTAGACTATAAAAGAAAAAAATGCAACTGAGGAAGATAGAATATCAAAGAATAGAATCATAGAATCATAGAATCCTAGAATAGGAAGAGAGCCCAAGGGCCACCCAGTCCAATACCTTGCCAAGTAGAAATACACCAAGGCCATCCAACAAATGTCAATTCAAAATCTGTTTAAAATCCTTCAAAGAAGGAAGCTCCACCATACTCCGAGGCAGCCTATTCTACTATCGAACAGCTCTTACTATCAAGTTCTTCCTAATGTTGAGGTAGGATCTCTTTTCCTGTAGTTTGAGTCCATTGCTCTGTGTCAAGCTTGCTCTATCCTCAATAGGAGATCCTTTCATATATTTAAACATGGCTAGAATGTCACCTTTTAACTGTCTCTTCTCCTGGCTAAACATACCCATCTCCTCACAGGGATGGTTTCCAGACCTTTCATTATTTTTGGTGGCTCTCTTCTGGTCATGCTCCAGCTTGTCAATATCCCTCTTGAACTGTGGTGCCTAATGAAGGATTAGTATCTTAAGATAAAGGCTGGCTCCAAGTTTGAGATGGCCCTCGGCAAAGTATCTCCTTATGTTCACCTTCCTCCCTCAGAGGAAGGTTGGCTTCTCCAGAGGTTGAGAATCTTATCCCCTTATCCCTTATCTACGTTCAGCACCTTGGACAGTTCCTTTAAAGTTCAAGTTGAAACCTGGAGTGAATTCACTGTCCATTGCTTCCCATTTATCGGGGCCACTAGCTACCACTAACTGTCTGGCCTTTCTGTCTTCGTGCCAAGCTTTTGACAGCTGTGGGAAGATGCATATAAAGAGCTCTTTTATGTGACAGGAGGGGCTCATGGCCTATGCCTGTAGATGTACATTCATGTTCACCAATTCTCATTGTATAGGTGGCAAAAGCAGTACCAGCTCCAGATTTTGGAGGTCTCCTGGACAAGGTTCACTCAAAGGTCCCCCTTCCTGGCATTTTCTCACCAATTTCTCACCAGTCTAGTTCTCAGCTACTCTTCTTTCTCCTCATTTTTATCAACTGCATGGTTGCTAGCCAGAGATCCAGAGAGTAAGCATCTCTTTTTCACAACTGCTACCTGACAAAGCCTTCTTGGAGGTTAGGTTGACCTCCTTTTTGCTCTACTTTCATCCATTGATGAAAACTTTTTTTTTATTTAGACAATCATTTGGCTGTCAACTAGTTATGGCAAGAGGGTCTTTTGTGGGAAAATACGTTGTTTTTTTATCCAAATTGTTATTTTTTAAATTAGTGCTGTTTTATTAAGATTGTTTACTTAATGGGTTTTGGTTTTTACTATTATGATTGGTTTGCAGCTGAATTTTATATTATCCTATGTTGTGAGCCACCTTGTGTTCACTATTGGGAGAAAGACAAGCTATTAAATATATTCTCATATACAGTGTGTGTGTGTGTGTGTGTGTGTGTGTGTTACACACACACACACACACACACACACACACACACACACACATCCTTTCTATGCTACAGGGAAAGGCACAATAAACGATAAAGACAACGTTGCTCTCGGTGTGAATGTGTTCATGCACACACATTTTTGTCTTTTCATCTCTACTGGAATATGTGCCTTTAGCTGTTGGGCAGTCATGTCAAGCCTTGGCTCTGGTAGGAAGTATGGTAATAAATAGAACTCATTAATACAATCCCACAATTCACTGAGGTGAACACATAAGAAACCCAAGGAAGGGGACTAAAACATAAAGAAAAATAAACCTACCAACTTATAATGAGAAAATGTTAAGAGGATACCATCCATAGCTAATGACTTGGTGAAGGAATCATAGAATCAGAGGGTTGGTAGAAACCACAAGTGCCATGCAGCACAACCCCCTGCCATGCAGGAATACACAAAGCACTCTGTTTCAAAACGTCCGAAGGAGGAGACTCCACCAGTCTTTTAGGCAGCGTGTTCTGTGTAGTTTTTAATCTTATACTGTTTAATTTTGTTTTAAGGGGGGGCACTATGTATATATGGATGTATTTTAACTTGTTGTATGCCCCTTTGATTGCCTGGCAAAAAGCGGGATAGAAATAATAAAAATATTTATTTATTATTATTCTACTATCGAATAGCTCTTACCATCAGGAATTTCTTCCTAGTATTTAAGTGGAACCTAATTTCTTGGAGCAGCAGAAAACAAGCTTGCTCCATTCTCAAATATTTAAACATGCCACCCCTTAACCTTCTCTTCTTCTTCACTATCTTCCCAACACTGAAAATCATCCTGCTAGGCAGAGAAGAAGGAGGAAAAGAGTATGGACTTTCAGAAAAAGATTTTGTAAAAAGGAGCATCTTTGTCAGAAGCGTTGTTGATGGACCTATGTCTGTATTTTGTTGCAGTGCAATGCTCTCTCTTTCAGGTCATTAGGTTGCTGACAAAATATGGATGTCTGCTTCCTTTTGATTTATGGGAACATAATACAAACATGAAAGAAATAATGCAGAAATATTAAGTTTTATTCCTGTCTTATTATAGTGTGCATGGAATTCTTACATGACAGTGGGGGAAAAAAGGAAAAAGAATACAGAAATGGAAGAGTAAGTCCAGGGCTTCAGCTGCTTGGTTTTTTTAAGAAAAAAATCAAAACAAAAATGGAAATACCACAGAAACTATGCAAATGTGAGTTACTCGAATCCTTAGGCCTTGAGGCTTCGCTGAGAGCACCACTACGACTATGAGCATCAGCTCAGGAAGACGGATCAGCTGTACATGAAAGACTTGAGTGTTGTGTTGCTATGTGAGCTTGGGGTATAATTTTGCAAGCTGACAGGAGTGAAGCATCTCCTCAATATCTGTATTTGGCAGAAGAGATGAATGCATACATCAAGAAACAATGTTTAAGTGTTTTATTTCCTTATTTCAGCCTGACAACCTGTCAGCGTAGTTAATGGCCACCAAGAGAGAAGGGGGGATGAGGGGGAGGGAAAGAAAAAGGGGGAAACAAAGGTACAATTTTTAAAAAAGAGCCAAAAAGGAAGGAGGAGGAGGACAATGAGGATGAAGAGGGGAGGAAAAACATTTGTGAGGCACTAAATCATATGAAACTCATAGGCAAACATCCTGAAACATCAGGGATAACTATGATGATAGAGTTCTCTCATGGTTGCATCTGATAATAGTACCCCTAAAAAACTAGTTTTAAGCTTGGTAGCAGCCCAGCCACAGGGCTTCCAAAGCACTGCAAGTTGGGTCACTGGGAAATGACGGGTTGTATCCTGTTAGTCACTTACAATTCTATAAGCTAGACTTAGAAAATTGTAACTGCTTCATAGTCTCATTTGCAATCATGGAACTATTGCCAGGACTTCAAGTGACCCTAAAGCCCACCTGAAACGTCACTGAGCCATCCTGAACAATGGAGGTCTGTTGAGCAAGGTGCTGCATGATGACAAGACCAGCTCCCTCCTGGCCCTGCTTCTGATCCTTGCAAAATTGCTTACTGACAGAAGGATCAGTGAGCAAGTCAGAGGAAGATTAGGAATGGGAAGGGCAGCTATGAAATACAGCTGGCCCTCCTTATCCATGATTTTTTTTATCCATGGATTCAAGCATCCACAGTTTGAAAATATTCCCAAAAAAGTATAAATTCCAAATAGCAAGCCTTGATTTTCCATTTTATATAAGGGACACTATTTTGCTCTGCCGTTATATTTAATAGGACTTTAGCATCTACGGATTTCATGGGTGATCCTGGAACCAAACCCCAGAGGATAACAAGGTTCCAGTGTAAGTACAAACGTTCCTAAAGAGTAAAGCTATACAATTAAGCACTAAAGTTTGAATCATACAAGCCATTGTATTCCCCATCATTGTGTAAGGATGTGAGAGTTGGACAGTGAAAAAAGCGGATAAGAAGAAAATCAGTCATTTGAGATACGGTGTTTGAGAAGAGTGCTTAGGATACCATGGATGGCAAAAAAGACAAAAAATCCTGAAGCTCTGTGGAAGCCAGGATTATCAAGTTAAGGCTGTCGTACAGTAAACCCAGACTGGGGATGCTATATGCAGTTGTATCACTAGGGGGTGAAGTGGTGTGGACCACACTGGGTGACACCCCAGGGGGTAGTACACCCCGGGGGGAGGAATGACAGACTGCTTTCTGGATTCTGCATGGCCATGGCTACATGGGATTTGGAAGGCCAGGGGCATGGGCAGCTGCCTTCCGGGTCCTGCACAGCCATAGCCATGTGGGACTCAGAAGGTTAGAGGGGAGCTGCTGAGAGGGCCAAATATGCCCCCACCTCACTGCCACGGCACCATTCTAAGTGCTGCAACAGCAAGGTGGGGGGAGTGCCCTTTTGCTCTGCCCAGAAGCTCCACCCCTATATTGGGTGACACCCTGGGCAGGGATGCCATTGGCTATATGCTCAACAGGGAACACATGATTGGGAGAAAAATTCCAAAGCAACAACAACAATGGAAGCAATTCATAGAAAAGTTATATAAAACCAGTGAAATGATGACCAATTTTAAGGAAGAGCCTTTTGACAACTAATCCAATATTTTAGAAAATTAAGGGGAGACTGCTGTCAAAGCATCTTTGAGAAAGAAATTGACAGGAACTGCCAATAGAGCTGGTTCAAATAATCTGTTGACATTCTAACAAGATTCTGCCAACAAATATGGAAAACAAAACAATGGCCTATAGAGTGGAAACCCTTCTTATCCAGTCCCCAAGAAAAGGGACTAGTAACCTTGGGCCATTGCATTAATCTCTCATGCAAGCAAAGTACAGTGGCTCCTTGTTATCTGTGGGGGTTTGGTTCCAGGAGCCTCCGTGGATAACAAAAATCTGTGGATGCTCAAGTCTCATTAAAGAGAATGGCATAGCAAAATGGTCTTCCTTATATAAAATGGAAAATCAAGGTTTGCTATTTGGAATTTACACTTTTGGGGGGAATATTTTCAAGTTGTGGATGCTTGAATCCATGGATAAAAAATTCATGGATAAGGAGGACTGACTGTATTGTTTTTTGTGGGTTTTTCGGGCTATGTGGCCATGTTCTAGCAGAGTTTATGACGTTTCGCCAGCATCTGTGGCTGGCATCTTCAGAGATGCCAGCCAGAATACTGACTGTATTGCTCAAGATTTCATGACAAATCAAAATTAAATGTGGAGGACCACATTTCAGATGGTTTGACTGAACAGATGAAGCCATGGGCATGAGTTTGCAAGATCTGAGCAGGGTTGTTGATGATCAGAGCTCAAAAGATGTGGCAGAATAGGAGGAAATATCATTTTATAGGAGACACACACACCCTGGAAGCCTCTGGGGATGTGAGCTTTCATTTTTGGCCAGAATTTTTTTTATGGGGTGTGAGGTTGATGTGGGGTGGGTCTCTTCTAGGGAGTACCAAAGCACTTCCCAAATGATATCACACTTGCCACCCCTGAAGTCGAGAATGAATGGCCCTCTGCCAAGTATGGTGTATTTGCATCTGGCATTGTGGCTGAAGGGATGCTGTAATGCCATCCTGCACCCTTCAGTGAGCAAGATGTTGGATCAAAGCACCTTTAAGATCCCTTCCAACTGTATGATTCTATTAATTGTGTCTGCTTCAATGGAGAAGTTTGAGAGTGCCAGTCTTGAACATTTGTCCCATCTCTAAATCTGGTTATATGCCTTGCATACCAAACTGAACACACTGATTAGTACAAATGTTCCTGGACAGTATATGCCATCCAAGAAGGAACTTTAAATACCCTTTATTCTCAGTGATCTTGTTTAACAAAGCAGTGAAGACACAATGTCTCTGATAAGAAAAATCAGTGTACATTTTATCCTCTTTGACTAGTTCTCTAACTACATGTCCTTTGATTTGTGTATGTGTTTGAAAAAATGTTCCTACTGTTCTGTGCCCTGGAGATCTATTGGCAAGACTTCTATGAGCAATTAAATTGTGTAAAGCCAGAATCCATGTATTCTGGACCAGAACTACTGAACTAGCTTCTAGTGGTAGATGTCATCCTAAATAATACTAATGTCAGGCTCCCCTGCATACTGTGGTTTGAAATGCCAGCTTCAGATGGTGATTGTCTATTTTATTAGGAAAGGACTAAGAATTAATTTTAACATCTCCCACCATAGAGCATGCATTTTAAGAAAATGTTACTGTGCTTACCACACTTGCAAAAATAATAACATTTGATAGGGCTTCCAGCCAAACAGAAGAGGGGGGAAATCTAGCCCAGCCAGTTTTACAGAGTAAAGCAGGATTTATTTATTTTTTAGAATGGTAGCAGAACAGTTTTCACTTCAGTTACATGTTTACATCATGTGGCCAAGTGTGCAAAAAACAGGATACATTTTCTGTGGTCTTCTGCCTCTGTCCATGCTACTACCTTAGGCCTCCATACCCCCCAAGTGACCCACTTTGACAGGAACAGTTCTGATTAATCCTTTGTAATTCTACTTTTTCCAGCTGCTTTAAAGATGTCCCAGTTTCTATCTCCTCCCACTTCCCCCTTTTTGTCCTCGCCTTATTTCAGTTGCTGTAAATCAAATTCAGTGTAATTTGCACTCAATTTACTCAGTGTGAGGTGGGGGGGGGGGGAGAGGAGGGGATGGAATCTTGCCCTTTTCTGTAGGCTCAGGCAAAAGCAAACTGTTGCAGCTTCTCCTAGCTTGTGTGCTATTCCTCATTAATAACTTTTGCCATCTTCATAATACTTTGATGTTGCTTGGCCACATGTCTCCTGATTTTCATCTGTGAAATGGTGGAGGATATGACCTTCTGTTAAGCTAAAGAATGCTGTATGGGTGGTGTCATTCATTTTATTTCTGGGTTAGTTACATTTCTTTCCCCCAAAGGTGGCAGCTGTCCTGCCCTACATTGTATCCTCACAATGTTCAATGGGTTTAATGGCCAAGTGGGAGACAGAACTCAGATTTTCCAAGCTGTACTCCAGTAGTCTAACCACAACCTTAAACTGGCTCTCCAGTACACATGGCAGGTGCCTATGTGCTTTCCAGCCCATAATCTGATCTGATCTGACCCTAACCCTTGTCTCACCCAGCTATTAGAAAGTAAGCACAAAACCAAATTCACCTTGCCTGTCTATTGACTACCTACACTGGGATCTCAGGAGAAGAACCCATGGTCACAATACAGGTGTACAAATGATGAGTTTATATATAAGCCGGAGAGGTGGAGCTCATAATATTGCAGAATTCATTCCTGTTTCTCCAGGTTTTGGTTTTGACTTGCTGCCCTCCCCGCCTTGCTTGTCTGACCCCCAGGCAACCTGCTGCTACCTGGCCGCACTTCTGCTATTAGGGTGCCACAGCCTCTGGACAGCTGTTCAGGATCTGGCATAGTTGCTCAAGGGAGCATCTGTGCCAGAACCCAAATGAAAGGCACCTCCTGGTGCTACAGCTTCCTGATGGCTGTTTGGGATCTGGCACAGTAGCTCAAGGGAGCAGCCTCATAGGAGTCCAAACAATAGGCACTGCTCCCTCAACAGTGCTTGCTGCTTCGGGGTCAGTGGCCTCCAGAGGGCTGTTTGGAGTCTTGTGTAGCTGCTGGTCAAGTGAGAAAGGGATGTGACACCCTTTCTCACTTGCCTAGCAGCCCCACTAGCCCAATAGCCCCACTAGGTGTACCACCCCACTGCTTGTACACCTCCCCTGGTAATCTTGCATGGTTCAGCTCAAATGTTACACTTTTCCTCAAACAGACTGCTCTGTGGCCTCTGTGTGGTGACCATCTCCCTGTTATTCTAAGTAAGATGATTTCAATGTGTAACCATAATAATAGCAAAGCAGGCAAGTGTACAAATAAAGGGATAAATTCAGAGTTTTCATTCCTGTGGTGGAAAGACCTTCACCTGCTGGTGGAAGTCCTTCCATCAGAGGAAGACATCTTCCTCCAGATGGGGAGCTGTTGATTCAATTCACTGTATTTTTATGTCTTTTTAAAAAAAAAAAAACAAATAAGCAAAAAGCCCACCCCCTACAACACTCTGGATTTTGTAGTGAAAAAGTCAGCAGAAGAACATATTTTAAAATCAGGAGAACCTACCAATCCATTTTCTAGATGTTTTATATAGAAAATCGGGATTAAATTAGAGATGTCTTGGCATAACTGGGTTGCTACAAAGTAAACCAGAATATTAAATATCCTTCATTTTTAACATATAAATTGCCTGGGTCAGTTTGAGGTGGCTTGACTTATTATCACAAATTATATCTTGTAAGATCCCTGGCACATAGGCATGCCAGTGAAACCATCTGCATGGCCATAAACCTTGGCAGCAGTGAAAGAGTTAAGTAAGTTCTGGCATCTGCTTCACCCACACAGAACAGCAGAATGGCTTTTTGAGAAGAAGGCTCATGGAGATAGGAAAATATCGGACAGAGTATACGTTTTCTGAGGATAATAAAAAATTGCCCACTTTCTCACAGATGTCAATTCTGGCAATTTTCCACTGAAATTTTTGGACTGTACATCAACTATCTAAATTATTTTAGTGTCTCTTGAAGAGTGTGCTTGGCAGGATTTTCAGCAGGAAAAATAGGAAGTGGATTTGAAAACATTAATACCATTTTAATACAACTGCTAGAGATGATTGTATCTTGGAATCACTGCTGTCAAACACATTCTGTGAAGTGCAGCTCTAAGAAAACTCCATTTGGAAGAAATTGTTAGGAAAAGGATGATGTACTTGAACAAAAAGGAATTTCTTTCGTAGCAAACTGGGATTTCCCCTCTTTCACTCTTGGCCTTTACTCCTACCTTCTTGGCTTCACTTTACATTATATTTTTCATGCTATTGTTGTGTGACATCAAGTCACTTCTGACTTGTGAATCTAAGGTGACCCCATCATGGGGTTTTCTTGGCAAGATTTGCACAGAACAGCTTTGCCATTACCTTCTTTAGAGATTTTGAGAGAGAGGGACTTGTCTAAGGTTACCCAGTGGCCTTCCATAGTAGAGCAGGGATTCGAATCCTGCTCTCCCAGAGTTAAGCCATTACACCCCAGTGGCTCTTTTAGCTAAATATCTTTTATAACAGGGGACATGCTCTGAAGCCAAACACATTGTCAGTTTTAGCTGTCCCAGAACACCGGAGGCCTTTGGAGGCCTTTTTGGTGTTTCATACTTTAACCATCTTTAAGTTTTTCAAAGCAGTTTCAGGATGTGGAAGCCAAAAGACCTTCAAATATCCAAAGCTGGCTGCAATGAGTTTTGTTTTGTGTTGCTGAAAAACTCAGTTTAGGCTGAAATTTGTAAGAGGCTAGTGAGGTGGAGCATTGGGGCCTGAGACTGGATGCACAATTCCTATCTGTGTTTTATAATAAAGTCTCATATCTGAATCTTTTTACCTCTACAATCTGTCCCGCTATGCTAGAAAGAATAGGGGTTGATAGTTGCAAAGAAGGGGAAGGTAGTTAAGTGTATTTTGGGGGCCCTGTAATTATTATCCTGCATTATGTCCTTTCCTTATAGTTAGGGGGGAAATCATCCACCCCAACCATTTTAGGGAGCCATTGATGACTTCTTTGTCATCAGCCATTATTATGTCTGCCCACTGCACTGTTTTACCAGAGATATTACCATGTCTAGCAACCAACACATTACATAAAGGAGGGAAGTTTCCAGTGCTTTAACAGCTTGATAAGAAAGGCTCAAGGAATGAATGTAGACCCAGAGACAGGAACAATTGTCAGTATACTATTCCATTGACTGCAATGAGAACTTTTTGGCTCTGGAAGTATTTTCAGCTTCAGCTCCCAGAAGTTCCAGCCAATGGTAAGGGATCATATAGTGGGTCTAAAACATCTGGAGAACAAAAACTCTAGCAGCCCATTTGAATTTAATGAGTTACCAGTAATAATAATAGTAAACTAAAAAAAAAAGAGTGATGTCTTCTGAGCTGGGAATATCAAGCAGTATTTGTGAAAACACTGACCCCCCCCCTCAAATCAACCTTAGGACCAGTCTGGTTACAGAGGAGTACTCATGCAACCCAGCTCTAAAGCCATTTAGTTGCAGTTTACATCCATATAAGATTGCATAAGATTGCACTGTATGAACCTAACACTTGCACCCTAAGCTGCCATGCTCTTGGTTTTTGATATTATTTGGATTGCTCAGAATCTGGCGGATCTTGCTCTGGCCACAGGAGAAGAGCTTGCTACAGAGTGATGATGAATTTAATACAGAAAGGTCCACAGAGGCTCATTGTTATGAAAGTGTAAACCCGAAAGCATTTATGCAACAATTCAGTACACAGACTGCAAGAGGTGTCAGGCTGCTAAAACACTAGCTTCAACTATTTTAGCATGTAACTAGATAAGTAATTTAGGTTAAGAACAGTAACAAAAAAGGGCAGTTTTGACAGTTTACAACTGTGACCTGCAATAAAATGTTACAGTGCAAAGTGCTCTCTGCTCCAAACAGCCAGGCATGCCCTGCATCTAGGATTAGAAATGAATTGTGTTGGATTTGACAGTCTTCAGTAAAGTAGTGTCTTCCACATCTCCCAAGATTCATACAAAGAAGTATAAGTTGCAAGATAAATCTGTAAAACTGTGAGACTTATATGGCATTTTGAAGAAATAAATTACATACAGAACAAATATTTTAAGATATGAAGGGCTCCAATGTAGTAATTAAATGTCGCTGTGAAAAGATACGTTAAACAGCATACTCTCCCAAGATGTCACTGATGGAAACTGGGACAGTATAACCAACATCAAAGTGTGCTCAAGATGGTAAAAGTTATTAATGAGAAAGTGCTCACAAGCTAGGAGAGGCTGCAGCAGTTTGCTTTTGCCTGAGCCTCATGGAAAGGGCAAGATTCAACCTTGCTCTTCTCTCCTCTGGTTGGGTTAAATGAATGTAAAAGCCTTTTGCACTTTGAACCGAGTTTTCAGCCAGTGATGTATGTTGAGGACAAAAGGGGAAAGTGAAAGGAGGGAAAAGAAACTGGAACATTTTAAAAGCAACTGAAAAAGAGGGATGATAAAGGGTTAATTGGGACTCTCCTTGCTAAATGGGAACAGATGGTGAGTATGATGTAGTGGTTGAAATTATACCTTGTGCTTAATGATTTTAGTGGTTGTGCTGAACACCAACATTGTGCAAATAATATCATGCACGCCAGTGTGCCTGCTTATTGTTATAAAATAAAAATAATAAAACTTTAATTTATATCCTGCTTTTTGTTTCCACAATCAAAGCAGTGTACAACCTTTTTAAAAAATACAATATATACAATCCCCCCCCTTAAAAAAGGATTAAACAATTCCATCCATTAAAATTACAGACAATAAAAATCTAAAAACAATACGACAATAATAAAATAATGGTGGGCAGAGTCTTCGCTTTTATATGACTGTGGGAGGAGTGTTACATGGCCAGGATCTATTCTGGGAAGGCCTGCCGGAAGAGATCCGTCGTGACAGATTTCTTGAAGCTCTCAAGGCTGGCAATTTAATGGATCTTGTCTGGCAGGCCATTCCATAAAGTGGGAGCGATTGCAGAAAAAGTCCTCTGGGAGGTCGCCATCAATCTGGTCTTTGTGGACTGCAACAAATTCCTCCATAGTGCTGTGGAGGATGTGCAGTGGTTAATTGTGCAATCTCAGCAAATCAAGTGGTGGATTGAAGGCACTGATATATGGAGGAATACTGTCCAAGATAGTGAGCAATTGTGTGGCTGGAATCCTGTTGATTGTCCCAACTAGAGTAGACCCACTGAATCAATGGTGAGTCAACACACAGGGAAATCTAGTTTATTCAGTAGCTCTACTATAATTGAGATTAGAGAGCCAGTGTATATTGCTTTGAGTTTTGGGCTCTGGCTCTGGAGATCAGGGTACGATTACCCACTTGATCATAAAAACTCACTGGTTGACTTTGGGTAAGTCACACTCTTTCAGCCTCAGAACATGGCAATGGCAACCCCCCCCCCCCTCTGAAGACACTTGCCAAAAAGAACCCTATGATAGGTTTTCCTTAGGGTCAGCATAAGTAAAAAATGACTTGGAGGCACACAATAACAACAACAACCACAACAACAACAATTTCTTCCTTCTGAAACCTTTCTCTTGGACAGGAGTGATTCCACTTGAATTTATAAACAGCAGCACTCACACCTTGAACAGTGAAAATAGAAGGAATTAGCTTTAACTCTCAACACAATGGTGCAATATAATGTTATTGTTACAATTACAAATCATAGCACCCACTTGTGTACCACCCAGGACACAGAAAAATCATCCACTATAAGAATTCTATTGCCTACTTATTTTTGTACTTGAAACTAACTCATGGGCCTTATAACAAGTTCTAGCTTGTTGACAGAAGTCTGTAAAAAGGAAAACTATTCTCATGGGGGAAAATAAAGTGGGTTTCTGCCTCTTTTGATACATTTAATAGGCATTCAACCTTCCACTTGTCTTTTAACCTGCTCTCCAGATCGCTTCATTCTGAAAACTGAACTTTGATCGCTAGACTGCCATCACTAGATAAGGGAGAGTGCTGAAACAACAAATTAAGGATTCTATCCTGATTTGGAAATGAAACTGCTTATTGGAAGCCTTGCTTGAAGATGTCAATAGATACATATTTAGAAATGTATTTCATACTTTCCAAATGTCCTGATTTGGCAGGTACAGTCTCAGTTAATCTTCTGTCACTCCACTTCCTCAGCTGCTTTTAAAATATCACAGTTTCTCTCCCCTCCTCTCACTTCCCTCTTTGTCCTCTGCTTACTTCAGTTGCTGCAAACTGGACTATGGGTCTGGAGACCAGGGTTCAAATCTCTGCTCAGTAGTGGAAACCCACTGAGTGCCCTTGGGCAAGTCACACACTCTCAGGCTCAGAGGAAGGCAAAGGATCACCTCCCCAGCCAAAATCTTGCTGAGAAAACACTGTGATAGGCTTGGCTTAGGGTTACCATAATTTGGAAATGACTTGTATGTACACAAAAACAACAATGCTCATCTTTTTCTGTGTACTTTTTCAACCATCATGACATGCAGATACTTCAAAAGTCAAAACCCAAATTTGTCAACAAGAAAGAAAGAAAATCTAGAGCAGTAGTGATAGAAATTCCTGCTAGATTTCATAAATTATTATTAAATAATAAATAATAATTTTATTGAACTTTTTATTTTTAGAAGAGGATAATATGAGTAAAAATAAATAATAAGTAATAAGTGTTGTTGCTGCTGTTGCTGCTGTAATTGTGAGCCTTCAACTTATTTCTGACTTATGATGATCCTAATATCATAGGGTTTTCTTAGCAAGATTTGTCATTGTCCTTTGGTGAGGATGTGAGCCTGTGATTTGCCCAAGGTCAGTGAGTTTCAAGGCTGGACTGGGAACTGAACCCAACTCTCCAGAGTTGTAGTCCAACACTGAAACCACTAGGCCACACTGGCTCTCCAATTAATAAGTAGTAAATAATAAATTAGTATAATTAATATATAATAAAATAAAAACTAGATGTTATTAATTTATTAATTTTTATTTTTAATATCTAATATTAAATGTTATTATTAAATTATTTGATCGTTTCATAAGAGGAAAACTGAGCACTGAACCAAAAATGAGAAATAATCTACTTTTAGTAAACTGCAAGAGGAACGGTGTCTCTCTGTGCATGTGTTCGTTCATGAACAAGTGGAATTAGTCTTAACCAGCCAAATAAGAGAGAAAAATTACAACACCTTTCAAAGATGCAAATTGACTATTAACAAAACAATGAAATCCTTCAACCTTCCTTTACAGAGGTGCAAATTGATAATCAGGCAGAAATGAAGAAGAAACTGGTCGCTTCTAGTTTAATGTGAGTTTGAAATGAAGTTTGCCAAAGAAAGAAAGAAAGAAAGAAAGAAAGAAAGAAAGACTGACTCTATAGATGAGAAAATTCTTCAGTGAATAATTCAAATGTTTTGCGACTAGGACCAAAATGAAAGCCCTTCTACATATGTGTGCTGACCAGTCAGGTTTGTTTGGGTTTTTTTTTTTTGTGAACTTCCTTTTGTGTAAACAACAACAAGATTCCTTGTCAAAATAAACAGAAAATCTCCTATTTACAGAGCTCCAAGCATCTGTTTGCTTGCATCATAGACTCTGTCTCTTGAACTAGGATGCCACAAATTAGAGATCTCACCTGTTGAAGGACCTGCCTATTTGCAGGCCTCAGAGCTGTTCCCTGACACAGAACAGAACAGGGATCTTTAATACTTGTCCCTATGGTCCAGGCCTCAGAGGTAGAGAGGAACTGCTGGACCTCTTACCCTTTCCCGCCACCACTCCCTTCTCCTTCTGTGTCATGTCTTTTTAGATTGTAAGCCCGAGGGCAGGGAACCATCTAACTAAAAAGATTGCATGTACAGCGCTGTGTAAATTTACAGCGCTTCATAAATAAAGGTTAATAATAATAATAATAATAATAATAATAATAATAATAAATTACTTACCCGCCTCTTTCCATGAATTGAGGCAGGAAACAACAACAGATCAACAAATATATAAGTCTGCTAGAAGAAGAAACTGGTCTTTACTGCTGTTTTAAACTCAGACAGAGTATTCAGCTGTCAAATATCTTCTGCTAGGTTGTTCTACAGTCTAGGAGTGGCTGAAGAAAAAGTCCTCTGGTTGACAGTTGCCAATGTAGTCCCGAGGACCTGAACGTATAGGGGGCATTATACAGGAAAAGTAATCCTGTAGGTAATCTGGACCCAAATCATGTAGAGCTTTAAAGGTAATAACCAACACTTTGATAATGTGTGCCCTCTGTTTTGGCCACATAGAAGTTGCTACCATGCTCCTGCTTTCAGTCACTCTATACTTGTTGTTAATTGCCATCAAATCATATGGAACATATGGAAACCCCATGAATGAGAGACCTCCAAGTCCCTTTGTCATCAGCAGCCATGCTCAGCTCTTGCAGACTGAGGGTTCTGGCTTCTATGATTCAGTCTATCCATCTGGTATGTGGTTTTCATCTTTTGCTACTTCCTTCTACCTTCTCAAGGTAGTGAGTCATGTCTTCTCATGATATGGCCAAATACAACATTCTCAGTCTATGCTTGCACCCCAATACAAAGATAGGAAAGTTAATGGAAAAATGTTAATGCAGTTAGTTAACAAATAATATGCTTTAAAAAGTCTAATTCATTTACATTTGTTTGACAAGAAGGAAAAATTAACTAATAAGTTTGTGTTGTTTTGCCATTTGAGTAAAGCCTATTAAAAGCCTTATCAGAATAAAGTTTTAAAATGTCATCCGTTATTTTACTCCACTCCGCTTTGTCCTCCTTATTCTTTTTCTTCTTCTTTGGTCTTCACATAGAATTTGATTGTTTGAATAACTTTTTCTACAAGTTCAGATTATAGGGATACAAAGAAATCTCTTGTTTCAGTTTTATGACTCCGTTATCATGTTTAGAAATAGGGTGAGCATAGGGGAACATCAGTTACTCAAACTCAGTTATCAATTGGCAAAAGACATTCTTGCAAATGCTGGGGGTGTAGAAAAATGCTTTCCCTGTCTTGAAGGTGAAAAAGGGAGGTTTGTCATTATTGTGTGTGTGAATAAAATAAGCAAGATTTACAAGCCTAGTAAATTTTTATTTTGAAAATATGAACTGAAAAAACCATCAACCTACCCAACTTCTTTTCCTATTGCATCTGGATTTAAATACAGCCCCCTATGACTCTGGATTGACCCTGACAAGGTAAATCCAAAACATGAAGGACGTGACTGGGAAGCAGTGACTTCCAGCTCCCCCTGCAGACCCTTTAGCCTTTGCAAATACGTATTTTATTTGTCAAGTCCAATTATGGAGGACTTTAATGGTTTTGCTTGTGTGCAGCACTGCTTGCTCATTTCTCTTCATTCATTCATTCCACCTCTTCTAGTTTTCAATAAATCTCGGAATACCTTCCAATCAATTTTTTCTCCAATCCATCAGTAATCATATTTTCCTCCTTGGAATATATGTAGAATCAGTATTTTATTTCTCCCCTCTGAGCTGTTGCTATCCTGGGTGTTTTGACATAATAATGGCTTTGAATATGCCCTATCATTGAATGTTGACTCCTATATCTTGTTTATTATTAATTTCTAGAGATAGGTTTCAGGACTCAGCTAATTCTAGCCTTCAGGGTTCTAAGTTAAATATCCATTAGAAATCTATCTTTTTATATATGTACTTGGAATATTAAGTTAATCTTCCAGCATTGCTCAGGAAACTGGCATTTCTGGCTTAGCCCAGGTATAATTGGAACAGACAGAATTTTAGGAGTATAAAAAAAGAATTTAAAAATTAGAATGTTTCATTTATGTTTTTTGTAGCAGTGCATTCCTTTATTCACAAATGTTTGAAGGTTTAGTGTATTTTAAAAAGATTTTACAAGTCATCCTCATTAAAAGCCAAGCTATGAAACTGTGCCATATCTTATGCCATGTCATAACTGAGGACCTCTACTTCTCCAAATTACTGTATATACTCAACTATAAGTCGACCTCATGTATAAGTAGAAGGCAGGTTCTGGGGCCAAAATTATGGATTTTTATATGATCCATGGTAAAATTTAACAGCATGTAACAAAGGATGAAGCAAAGGAAAATGATACTAAAGATCTTTAAAATTTTTGACAGACATAACTGTTCGTGCTCACCCTAAAGGCTGGATGGGTGAAATAGTAGAAGGGTTGATGCTTCTTTTAGATGCTCTGAGAAGAGATTAATCTCTCAACTTTCACCAGGGCATGGTCCCCTTTTCATAAAAGTTAAAGGACAGTACTTACATTGACCCATGGATAAGTCGACCCAGGTTTTGGGGGTCAATTTTTTGACTAAAATTTCTAGACTTATACAAAAATACTTATAACATTGGGAAGAATTCCAAGGCAAAAATGTAACCGTATGGTATCCTACATTGGTATCCTTGGTGATACGGAAAATGAACCTCTGTGCTGCACATTTTGGATCTGATGCCACTTAAAAATATTGTCATGCAACTCAAGTCATTACTTGAGTTGTTTGTGCTTTTACTAGCTATGCACCCAAGTATGCAATCCATCAGTGCAACCCCTGAATTATTTTGGCAGAAGACAACAAAATCTAAAATCCACAAAAGAGCACTACAGTCAACCCTCCTTATCCATGGATTCAACCATCCACAGCTTGAAAATATATTTTTTAAAAAGTATAAATAGAAAACTTGATTTTGCCATTTTCTATAAAGGGCACATTTTACTATGCTATTGTATTTAGTGGCAAATGAGTATTCACAGATTTGGGTATCCACAGGGGTGAGGTCCTGGGACCAAACCCCAGCAGATAATAAGGGGCCACTGTCCCACCACAATGCAGAAAATACATCATGCAAGCATTTGAAGCTTCACTGGCTTCATCATTAAGCAAATATGTTAAAAACCACACAAGACAAAAAAAGTATCAATACACCAATCCACACTGCAAAAATAAATCCAGTTTGAGACCACTTTAATTGCCCTGGCTCAGTGCTAGAGAATTCTGAGAACTGTAGTTTCTTGTTGCAACAGAACTCTCTGACAGAGGAGGCTAAATGTCTCCTAAAACTACAGTTCTCAGAATTACCTAGCATTGATCCAGGGCAGTTAAAGTGGTGTCAGACTGGATTGTTTGTGCAGTGTGTTTTGGCCCCAAGGTAGAGTCACAGGCCTGAGGGCAGGGAACCGTCTAATTAAAAATAATAATTGTAAACCATTCTGAGAGCCTTTAGGACTGAAGGGCGGGGTATAAATACTGCAAATAAATAAATAAAACATTTGGTCTCAGATGTTATTTCCATTGCCAGTTAGGTTGGTCTAAAGAGATATCAGTGCAGGCAGAGGGCAATTTCCTTCTTGGCCATGTGGGGACCAGGGACAAAGGGCAATTAAAAATAGGTATAATGGTTTCAACTCCATTAGTAACAGAAAAGTAACTTTCCTTTCACTAATTGAGTCAAAATTTTGTTACTTGTCTTTTATTACCCTTTGTCCTCATCACTCAACTTTCAGTGGCCATTTATGTATGCCTCCCTGATCTATAAAAGCCAATCACGGATCACAAAACCCATGCAATGGCATTGTGTTACAATATGGCTTATCGGTGTTAGCTGTCTATTGATGCCTTAAGGATAAAAGAAACCCATTAGAATGGACAAGGATCAGTTTCAGAATCAAACGGTTTTGCAGCCCCTTCACAATGAGTCCCCTCCTTTGCCTCAAACCCTTTTTGTTTCTGAAGCAAAATGGCTCCTTTGCTGATGTTGAACCACTGCATGAACCTGGCACGGCATTTTGGCTGTATGCTAGTTGTGCCCAAGCCTCCCCGTGTTATCACCATAGCAGGACATGGAGACAGTTATTTTACCAGCATAAAACACTGACCCTGATTTAATACCTTCGAAATGACTCTGTACATTTAATAGAGTAGTTTAGCTTCATGTGGCCCCATAAATAAAGTAGATGAGCATAATAATGTAATGGTATTCAAGGCAGAAAATGATAAAACATATTTGCTACCTTGCTCTCTCATTTATAACCCAGGATGCTTGTTTACAGCTTGGGATGTTCAGTAAATCCAATTGTAATCCACAATGATCCACTGGTGCTTTGGCAGACTAAGCCAAAAAATAGGGCTTAACTATAATGAGAATAAATAGGCCAGCATTATGAAAATAGGACATTAAATCCTGATTAGGCACAATGTTTATTGAGTTAGAAGCCAAAAAAGAAAAAAACCCAAATGCCAGTATCACTCTGTTCTAGTGTGGAGTTAGTTATACTTATATTGGATTTTACTAGGTAGCATTGCCACTTTCCTTTTTAAAACATTCTGGGGCTGCATCAATCTATGGTAGGACTCCTTGGCCTATCCAGAGCAATTTCTCTCCAGAATGCATATGCAGAACAGCAGCCCCTCGAGTTTTGCCTGTACTTTACAGGCTGCATATGTGCTACAGAAATAATCCAGATCATCAAAACTTTAAATGCCATAGTTCAAAGTGATGGAATTCTGGAAATTGTAGTTTTGGGAAACATTTAGTCTTCCCTGTCAGAGAGCTCTGGTGTCCTACCAAACTACAGTTTCACCATCAAATGGTTCTGGCAGTAAAAAAAAGTTCTTCCTCATGTTTAGGTTGATTCTCTTGTAATTTGAACTCATTGGTTCATGTTCTAGTATCTGGAACAGCAGAAAAGTAGCTTCAGATCCCTTTCACTTATTTGGTATTTCTGGACCAATTCTTAGTCCTCAGTAAAACCTACCTCACAGAGTTGTTGTGAGGATAAATGGTTGGAAAAGTGCTTCAAAAATATTCACACACCCCTCCTTTTCTTTTAAGAAAGTTCTCTCTCATCAAAGGGGCAACTATCAGCATGAAAATAAATCCCACCAACCCCTTTAAATCAGGACATAAGCATACTTGTAGATGTGAAAGTATTAAACTCCTTCTCATCCTGCAAGAAGCATCAGCCGATAAAAGTAGATGACAAAACTGCACAACTGACTCTGGGATGTGTTAAGCAGGAGGAAGTTCAGTCAAACCTGTGATATACCAACATTATGAGCCATATTCCAGAAATGAAATTCTCTTCAGTGCCAGTTTTGATTGAGGCTGATGAACTAATTCGATCCTGGACATTTTCATCAGCAGTTGCTTGGAGGTGTTCAGATTTCCTAATGAAATACACCTATGCTGGCCAAGCTAAAGAGATGGAAATGAGGCATTTAAAAGCTTTTGCAAGGGTGGGAAGAAAGTGCTTTTTTCCTGTTTCATAGCTCTGGACATAACATTTGATATTAATGTTAAGGACTCAGGTGAAAGTCATTAACCAGGATGCAGGCTAGGGATGTGGGGAAGGGAGGAAGAGAAATGGAGTGCTAGTATCTTTCTTAGGTACTTACCTCAGGATACTATTTTGAGGTTTTTACAACAAAACTGGGACATGTGACTCACTGAGGTAACAAGAACTTTTGGGACACCTTCAGTAATGAAAGCATACATGCTGCCTATGCAGGGAAATTGATCCATCTACTTGGTAAGACTTTCCTATAGGAAGATCAATAGAACCAGCAAGTTTCAAATGAGGGTATCTGCTCCATCTGGAAACCTCAGTGAAAGTCAAGGTTGTCCTACTGTCAGGCAGAACAGTGGTGGCATTTATGTCTTGGAGAAGTAAAGCCACTCTCTGCTTTAAATTAGATGTCCAAGATGCTGAATCAGTTTTGGTGATAGGGTTCAGCAAACTTGGACTGAACCCATCTTTCACCACTGTAGTGATGTGGACACTACCAGGGAAAGACAGAAGCATTTGTGGGATTGTCTTCTTCAGAGGTCCAAAAGAACTACCATGACTGTAGGAGGAAAGCTATTTGCTCGTCCACATCAAGAAAAAAATATTGGGCTGGCCCTAATCATACTTACTGCTAAGTAAATATAATTAAGCACTCATTCCCCAGTTCATTTTTTGTAAGAATGCTAAAAATACAAATTCCCAGCAGTATCATATATAAGAAGAGCAGAAATCCAACCCATCACCAACCATAGTATGCTTGAATAAACTCTTATGACAGTGGGGCATACCTCCCAATTGTTCTCTCTCATGTAGAGACAGAACTGGATTCCTGTTTCTCACACAGACATCAATTCCCAACCAACCTATCTCTCTCATATGAGCAAGCCAAGGGGTTCTGGCACCTCTGTTGAATAGGTCACTCATTTATTAGCTAAATCCAGCCTCTTCATTTAGAGGTGATATTCTTTTGATTTCTGAAGTAGGTTGTACAAAAGTATGTCCCCCTTGGTAAACTTATTAAATTTCCTAACCATCTGTGTGGATGTTGTTGATGAAAAATTCAGTTTTAGTCTCAACTTGAGTAATCCTACTGAATCAATGAAAGCAAGGTAGGTCAACAATTGTGTGAGTTTTATTGATTCATTGAGTCTACTCCAGTTGAGACTAACCATGGGTTTTGATGCAGTGTTGGGGTAAATCAGATTTACCAACACAGTCCCCCTCCAGACTACAACCTCTATTGCCCCCTCCACCAGTAACCATGCTGGCTAGGGCAGATGGAAACTGTAGTCCTCTAGGATGCTCTAGGTTCAGAAACAGCTAATGGAATCTTGGCCTGATTTTAGATGAATAGGTCTTATCTCCTTATATTCCTAGGTTTGTATTAGATGGGGGGGATGTGTTATGCATTTTCTCCCTGCTATGGTTTAATCCCTGTTTAGAATGGGACACCCCTCCAAAGAGGACATACATCTGGATTCTTTAATGGACAAAGTATGGTTGTTCAGCTGTTGCTGGACTGCTACTTCCAACATTCCTCCCTCTTAGCTATGCTGGCTGGGGCTTCTAGGAAATGCACTCCAACAATATCTGGAGGGTGGCAACTAGCCCCTCCCTACCTTAATGGATGGCGGGAATTGAGAGACACCTGTGCACCAATGCTATAGTTCCACTATATTGTTGTTACAAGTGTTGCTATGTTTCTTTGTATCAAGTAGAGCTTTGGAGATGCACCCAGATATGGCCTCAGAGGTTCACCAAGGCATTTCACCTATTGCATGTTACGGTGAAATCCAGAAATAAATCCATTTACTGTGCTTCTGAGAGTTAGCTTTTACAATGAGGTATAGCTGTCAGGTTGTGTGGCAGCCATCTGGGAATGATTCAACTATCTTGGAAGCCAATCATGCAGATATGCCAGCATTTGCATAATCAATTGTTTGTCAGTGATTCCACTTCCCTCTCCTCTTATGCAACACATACAAAACTACATAAATACAGTAGTTAGACTCTATCAATGACAGCTCTGTCAGTCTGCTGTAGGATTACTGTTTCAAATGATAATAGCTCTGAAGCCTGGAATCAAAGAAGAGATAAGATACTTTTATCTGCAGGTTTTAACTTTTATGATGGCTTTTTGGTGTTGTTGCTTGAAAGGGAGGGAAGGGGGGAACCAACACATCCTGACATTTAAATTCTTTCTGCAATGAGATATAGGCGCGTTACAGACCGCCCTAAAGCGGGCAGTCTGCTGCCGCTGTCATTAGCTGCGCCAAGAAGCTCCAGCGGCCAGACCGCGAGGCTTCCCGGTGCAGCTAAGAAGAAGCGCCAAAATGGTGCTTCTTCTTGCCACCCGGAAGTGGCGCCGTGAGGCACGAGGCGCGCACTCGCGGCGTCACTTCCGCCACATGACATCCGGATGCTGTGTGTCTGAGACGTCAAAATGGCGGCCCCCATGTGGACGGGCACTGTCATTTACTACGCGCTCTGCGCGTACTAGGAACAGGGCCGGTTAGGAAGGTAAGACCCTTCCTAACCCTAGCACGCCCCTTTCTAACCCTAGTACACACGGAGCGCGTACTTTGTGCGCAAGTGTAACGTGCCATAGAGTTGTTTAGCAACTTTGAAAAACAGACATCTTTTGAACTATTACCCACAGGTTGGAGATTGACATTGGAGGCTAACAGAAAAAAAATAACAATACTGATCATTGTGTTACCCTCTTGCTTCCTGATTTACATTTAGTTTTGCCCACAAACTGCTTCTGTACAAATTTTCAATGTGAAAAAAAAATCCACTGCACACCCATCTTCAGATTTTAGTTGGAAGGCAAAATTTTGTCTACTTCTATGGACAACATTACAAAAAACATGTCCTGGTAAAAAATTAATTGTATGCTGAGTGGAGACCTATATGTGAACATTTTAACCAGAGTTAGTGCCTCTCAAAAATTGTCTACGCTATTTTGGAATATAGAAATCAAGTTTGGAGTTGGGGAGAGAGATGATCTCACTGAATTTCCAGGGAGGGGAGATATTTTCCACTTCGTTTCTCAGGAGTAGGGCTTATAGAGGGTTTTTTTTGGGGGGGGGGGCAGTATTTTATGGATTATAACTTCCAGAATCCCATGACCACCATGACCAGTAATCTAAAACTATATTTCTAAACTCTGGGGGCTCACCATTAATAACAATGGTAGAAGAGTACACCTCAAACTGGATTGTTTCTGCAATGCAGATGCAGCTGAACTAAAAGAAAGAACCTGGTGGCTTCAGCTTTTGTAAACTTGAGTCTGTTTCCTCAGGAAGCTCATGCTACTAGCCTCTTTTTTACAGTTAGTTTCAAAGGTGCTGCACAATCCTCTTGTATATTGATTTTCTAAAGTAACACAACTATGTCTCTGAATGATCTCAAATATTATACCCGTCTATGCCTTTTGTAGTTGTTCAGAACAATTTTGGGAGACTTTTGTTTACCCAAGCAACAGGTCCTATTGCATACTCTCTATCATTTCACACATGAAAACCAGGGCATATCTGGCCAAATAATATCAGAGCATGGTCAAGATGGCAAAAGTTAGTAATGAAGAGGAACTTGCAATATAGGAAAGGATGCAGCAATTTGCTTTTTTCTGAAGCCACTGGAAAGGGCATGGCTTAACCCCTTCATGTCTTCTTCCCACTGCAAGTTAGATGAGTACAAGCTATTCTTTGAACTCAGTTTTGAACTCAGTTTTGCTGTGGTGGAAGTAAGCTGTGGACAAAGGGGAAAGTGGAAGGAGAAGAGAGAAACTGGGACATGTTAAAAGCTGCTGAAAAAGTGGCACAACAGAGGATGAAACAGAACTGTTGAAGGGCATGTCATATGTAGTATTCCCACATTGTTGTAGTTCCTCCTCCTCCTCCTTTTCCAATAATATAAATAAAGCATATCATCATCATCATCATCATCATCATCATCATCATCATCATCATCATCATGTTGCTTTCCTTTCCTTTCTTTTCATTTCAGGCTAGTTTCTTGCCATTTACCTTTGTATTAGCATTTCCTATTGATTACCATTTCTTTCTTTCTTTTTAAAAATCTGTTTATTGTGCTCTTTTGTTTGGCTGCTCAAGAGCTAAAACAAAAGCCACCCAGCCCTATGAGGGACACATTTGCATGCGGGGAGCGTTGCCCGAGGAAAAAGTAATTGCTAATGCATATTTATGTGGCACAAATTTGCCATTTGTTTATGCATAAAATTATCAATAGTGCGGGGCGACCCAACCGTAGAAAATGGTGACCTTTTTAGCTTAATAAATAGAAATCAGCTGTTATTGTGAAGAGATCAGCCATTTATACTGTGTTGTGGGATGCTGCTGGGGAAAAAATGGAGATTGGTGCTGGCAATATCATTAAATGGAAGGCCACTGACCCTTTTGGTATAGTCTATTATACTTTTATCTAATAGGAGATAAATAGCTCAGGTTGGAAAATAGATTGCAATCCCCCTCAGCCCATCCCTCATAGCACACACATAACAGGAGACAAAAGTCCTGCAACATATTTTGGCAGTCCTGAGAAAGACACTCTCCATTTAGACTTCTCTCTTCTATTGGCATTTATAAAATTCAGAGCATGAGAATGCTCCCCTCCCCCCCCTTTTTTTTTTTGGTATTTAATGCCCAGGATCCTCAAGCCAACATAACCAAAGACTTGCTGGTGTTGGGATTATGGGAACTGCAATCCAAATGTTTCCAAGCTTTAAGAAAATGCCTGTGGCACAATGCAGTCTAGATGCCTGGAGGGCATTGTCTGAGGGCTCAATAGCAGCCTGTCTCTTCACTAGGTATAAATGGTCTGGACCAGCTGTCCACATAGACCAGGGAATCCATGTGCATCTGTCTTAAACCCATTCATCCTTTCCTTTATACATGGCCAAAATAGTCTGAGCTCTGAACTCTAGTTACCTGTGTACTGAAAAAGAGGTAAGGAGATTTTGGAATTATGGTTGCAAGCATGAAAAGTAGAAATGGGTCCTGTACCTTTTATGGTTGTGTAGAAGAGGAATTCCCAGCAGATGTTGCTTGTTATTTGTTTGCATGACAAACCACACCTGCGGAAACTCCCTCTTCTATATAGTCATGGAAGGTGTAGGTGCCCTCTTCAGTTTACAGTATGACAATACTATTTGGGATGGTCTGGCTAGGACTAGTCCAAGGTTGAATTCTATTACCCTGCTTGTTGCACTTGTATGCAGAAAACATAATAGGTAGAGCAGATTCAGACTCAAAGGGAGGTGGAGTGAAGATTGGAGGAAGATTTGCAGATGATACTGTACTGCTAGCAGAAAACAATGAAGACATGGAATAATTACTAAAGAAAATTAAAGAAGAAATTGCTATTGTTGAACATTAAGAAAACAAGAATAATGACTACAGAAATTTTTATATAAATTAAATTTAGATGACAAAAAAGTAGAAATAGTAAAAGAGTTCCCCTACCTTGGATCAATCATTGATCACAATAGAGATGGCAGTAAGAAATCAGAAGACTGGGACTGGGAATGGCAGCTATGAAAAAACTAGAGAAGATTCTAAAGTGCAAAGGCATGAAATTGAACACTAAAGTTAGAATAGTCCAAACCACTGTATTTACCATGTGATGTGAGAGCTGGACAGTGAAGAAGGCTGACAGAAGGAGAATCAATTCAGTTGAGATGTGATGCTGGGGAACAGTGCTGAGGACAGTGTGGATGGCCAAAAAACCAAGCAAGTGGGTCCTGGAACAGATCAAGCCTGAACTCTCACTGGAAGCCAAGATGACCAAACTGAGACTGGCATGCTTCAGACACATAATGAGAAGGGATGACTCATTAGAAAGGTCAACAATGCTAGGAAAGGTGGGTGGGAGTAGAAAGAGAGAAAAATTACATGCTAGATGGGTAGACTCAATTGAGGAAACCACAACCCTTGACCTGCAGTGGATGACAGGGTGTCTTGGAGGTGTCTCACTCACAGATGATCTCACTCACAAGATTGCCATGACAGGATTGCCCCCCCCCCCCAAAAAAAAAATAAGAATTCTGCCACTGTGTCCAATATTAACAAATCTGAAAGGCAGCACCTCTTCAGGGATGCAGACAAAATCCTTTTCCAGTCTTACATAGTGATCCCTGTTATTCCCTGTTGTTATTATTTGTTTATTTCCTGCCTTTCTCCCAATATAGGGATTCAAGGCAGCTAACAACATTCTTCTTGACAAAGGCATCAAAATGACTTGCTTTGTTGTCGTATGGAGGTCATATTTTACTATCTGCTATGTTTACTTTTCAATGGCTTGCTCTTTTCTACTAACTTCAGGGTCACCTGGGTCAATTATGGCCAATGTACATACTCTGAACAGCAGTACTTTCTACAAGTTCTAGTCCCATCAAGGTAGTAGCCCTAATCCTACTTTGCTTCCAAAATTAGATGAGCTAGAATGTATTTAGATAGTATTTGTTACATTTATAGCCTGTCTTTGCTCCAAAGAAACCAACACTTTTACACACACATAATTGTTAAAAAGGCAGGAATGCTAGAATGATAGAATAATAGAATAGGAAGGGGCCTCATGGACCTTCAAATCCAACTTTTTACTCAATGTAGGATCTCCAACAAGAGCACCCACATCAGTAGCTGTCCAGCCTCTTTTTGAAGGCATCCAGGGAAGGAGAACCCATCACCTCTCTAAACAATGTGTTCCATTCCCAAACCACCCTTACTGTCAAAAAGGTCCTTCCAATATTCAATTACAATCTACTTTCCTGTAAGCTAAAACTAATAGACATGATTCTGGAACATGATTCTGGGGCAGCAGAAAACAGGGTTCTCTGTGACAGCCCTGGAGGTATTTAGACTTTTCACCCAGCTGAACAAGCCCAACTCCTTCAAGTTTCCATTATATGTTTTGCTCTCCATATCATCCTTGTTGCTGTTCTCTGAAACCTGCCCCTTATTCACCTGGCAAATCTATGACTGCCTTAGTGCCACCCAATGAAGATACATTCTTCTACAGTGGTGATTTGAACCTAGCTCTCCCTAAACCTGACTAACAGTCTAACCACTATACCATGCCGGATCTCCTCCATAACATGTTCTGTGCATTCATTGATGTGAGATGCACGTCACATCATCTCAACGTCAATGGATGCACATTCAGTGGTATTGGTGGGGAAATTGCTCTATAAATGTACAGCCTCTTAAAGTAAAAGGTTATCCTGATTGGGGAGCATTCCTGTATGCAGCAGGTATAACTTCATTTATACAGTGCCACTGAATGTGTTGCTGTTGGATGTCATAGCCAGTAGTAGTATCAGAATGGGAGCGAACAAAGCTCATATCTGTGGACCTCCATTTGTCTATTTCTTCTCAGGTGCTGAGGTTTGATATCACAGAATAATGCTCTGGCTGCAGTAATCTTTCCTTCCCAGGGCCATTCTGGGAGCAATGCTAGCAGGCACTCTGAGGGTACATAGGTACTCTAGAAATAATGCAGTTTGACACCATGTTAAGTGCTGTAGCTCCAACCTATGGAATCCTGGGAGTTGTAGTTTTACAGGTTCTTTAGCCGTCTCTGCCAAAGAGTTCTGGTGCCTCACAAAATTACAAATCTCAGGATTCTGTAGGATAGAGTCATCACAGTCAAAGTGGTGTGAAATTGCAGGGTGTAGATGCACCCTGAGAAATAAGTTTAGTAGGAACCAGATCTCCTTTCCTACTGACTGCATCTTTCATTCTAAAAACAGGGAGAGAGTAGGAGAAGATGATAAGATTATTTCTGCAAAATAATCTTATCATCCTTCACCCTGGGTCCAGCTTCTCCTGAAATACCCCTCCTCTGTCATTCTGAAAGCGTTTGAAAAGAAACCAGATTATGTTTATATAAAATGCAGGTATATACCAAAATTGCAAAAAGCTAACACTGTCTTGAGAGGTCCTCCCATCTCTCTGTGCAAAATGCCTTTATAAGATGCCTGCTAGAGATATGACATTTGTATCTAAAGTACAGAGGCTTTTTTTTTTTACTGAAATGCAAATTGAAATTGATTAATTGACTATACTGTACTCATATGATGAATCAACTAAGATATCTTTAATTGGGTGGCTACTTTACAATGTAAACTTTGTCACACACATATATTAACTGCAAAGAAGAAGAAGAAGAAGAAATAATAATAATAATAATAATAATAATAATAATAATAATAATAATAATTTTGGCCTTGTTTCTTAGCTCTTTTCTTGCTGATGACTTAGGTTGTATTATTGTGCTTTCAAGATTCCCAAAGCCGAGAACTCTCTCAACTCAGCACTATTGGGTATGAGACACACAAATATATTCAATCCACTTACTCTGGAAGCTGAGCACTGAAAAGAAGTCAGATGTGAAAACACAGAAGGGAAAAGGGACAGTGTTTGAAAAATACAGATAAGGCTTTAGGTTGTATTTTCCACTCTAGCATACTACTCCACTTGTCACAGCATAGAAGAAGACACCGTCCTGAAACCTAAATTTGCTTTATAGCAATTCCCCACCACCACCAATTTGATGCTCTCTACATGTGTTAAACAACAACTTCCAAGATCCTCAGCCATTGGTCAGTGGTAAGAGATGATGGGAGTTGGAATCCAAAAATATCTGGAAGATCATCATCCCTTACCCCTGGTTTGGAGACAACTGCTGTTAGAAACAGGCCATGGGTTTCTAGCCAAGAAGAGGCTATAGTTGCAGAATATCTGTAGCAGTGGAACTCAGCCCCGTCCTGAGTTGCACTGGATTCATTAGGGCTAACTTTAGGGAACTGGGCATGTTTATCCTAGAGAAGAGTAGGTTAGATAAAATGATATTAATATTTGAACATTTGAAGGGCTGTCAGGTAGAAGATTGAGTGAGTTTGTTTTCTGCTGCTCCAGAGCATAGGATCTAAACTAATGGATTCAAATTACAGGAAAGGAGATTCTAATTAAACATTAAGAAGAAATTCCTGATGGTAAATGCTGTTCAACAGTTAAATAGTCTACCTTTGCTGGTGAGGTAAAACCTTTGTTGTAAGGTTTTAAACAGAGTCGAGCACTGGCAGGGGGTTACTTAGATCAGAGTTTCCCAAATTTTGGTCCTCCAGATGTTTTGGACTTCAGCTCCCAGGAATTCCTAACTGTTGGCTAGGCTAGCTGGGGCTTCTGGGAGCTGAAGTACCAAAACCTGGAGAATCAAAGTTTGGGAAACACTGCTGCAGATGTTCATTGTGGTCCCTTCCAATTCGATGAGCCTTTCCTCCTTAGTCTCTTCAGAAACTTTATTGCAGTAAGTCTATCTTTAACCACTGGATCCTCTCACCTCTCACTTGCAAGAGCAGATGTCTTCATACCATTTTTCTATTACAAGTATCACACCACTGGTGGTAATCACACTACTATACAGTGCTTGGAAATGTGACAATTAGACTGCAATTCTCAGAATTCCCCACTCTGCAGTTTGACATGCCATAACTCAGTGCTGTGTAATCCTGGAATTTGTAGTTTGTTGTAGCACCAGAGCTCTCAGACAGAGAAGGCTAAACATCTCATGAAACTACAAATCCCAGAATTCCATACCATTGAGTTATGGTAGTTAAAGCTGTGTCAAACTGCTTGGGAGATCTGAGTATTCCATTATTTCCCAGGGGAGCAAATGTTAGGAGCTTAACGCTCAGCATTTTAAACTGGCTCAAGCATTCCAGGCTGGAGCCAGGATATGGGAGGGAGGCAGGGATTATCACACATTAAATTGCCGCCAGCCACCATCGGCCTGGGTCCCAGCCGTGCTCTGCCAGCACTTTTTAGAAGCCGTAAAGTTTTCTGACTTCTAAAAGTGCTGGTGCAGTGCGGCTGGGACCGAGACTGATGGCGGCTGGTGATTAGGTGATGATTTAGTGTGTGATAATCCCCACCTCCATCCTGTGTCCTGGCTCCAGCCCAGGAGGCTAGAGCCAGTTTAAAATGTTCAGCAATAAGCTCCTTAAAAACTGCCTGCAAGTACTATACCCTCCAACTGTCCCAATTTGGCAGAGATAGTCCCAATTAATCCTCTGTCATCCCACTTTTCCAGCTCCTTTTAAAATGTTCCAGTTTCTCTCCTATCCTCCCACATTCCCCCTTTGTCCTCAGCTTGCTTCAATTGCTGTAAATTGAGTTTAAACAAACAAACAAACAAACAAAAATATAGTTTTCAGTCAACTCAGAAGAGAGGAAGGGGCAGAAATTTGTTTTTGTTAGGGACAGCCTTACAATTGATAAGTATCCCTGCTCCACATGAAAAAAAAGAAGTGACACAACCCCTTGTACCATTTCAGGATTCTGCCGTTTCTGCTGCATTGTAGACTAATCCTTTTTCAGACAGAAGGAAATGCTGGGTTTGGTGTTACATAATCCTAAATGTTTGGTTTGTACTATGAAGGACATTGTGCCCCCATTTTATTGAGAGGCACAGGATCACAAAGTGGCCTTTACATCAATATATATTTGAATATACCCTCATATATGAAGCGTTTCTTTTATGTCCAGCAATTCTCTGATTCACCTTTGACTCCCCACTGCAATTAATCACCCGTCATTTCTAAGTGAGTTTATCAAACAAGAAATCACTTTCACCCATCAGTGGGGGGTCACAAATCTAGACAGCTAAATGTCTACTTGATAGGGAGGATAAAATATTTCAGCAAGTTGCTGAATTATTTCTGAATAAATGAAGGGTCACAGAGTAATGGATGACTTTTCACTTGACTTTAAAGGCCTTGGGTGTGACAGAGGTTGCTAGCCTTTGGGAACGAGCCACTTCTTGTTTGCTTTTGGATCTACTGTCTAAACCAAATGCTGCTAATTAGATCTGACTCATTTATTTCTATGAATGAGGGAGGATACCAAGCAATATAGATATATGGATGTTATCCTAAGCCTTCAATCTTGATAGCACTTCTAGAGAATAGTGTTTATTTGCTCAGGCACAGAAACCCCCTGGGTGACCTTGGGCAAGTCACACACTCTCAGCCTCAGAGAAAGACAAAGGCAAACCTCTTCAGAACAAATTTTGCCAAGATAACCCCATCATAGGTTTATAGAGACCCTTTTCTTGCAAGATTTTATGGAGGAAATTTGCTATCACCATCCTCTGAGGCTGAGCAAGTGTGACTTGCTTAAGCTCACCCAGTGTGTTTCTGTGGCTGAGTGGGGATTTGAACCCTGCCCTCCCAGAATCCTAGTTCAAATCACTACATCATCTGGGCTCTCTGGAACAAAGCACCAGGAGTTTTGTGATATGCAAGGAGAAAGGCTTCATCTGAAACCTTCTGATTTCTATGTTCTCTAACTGCAGTCCTCACAGTGGATGGGGAAGAGAAGAATGGATTCTCCCAGCAACAGTGTTAGGGTGAGCTAACCCTTTTATAATGTGGCTTGCTTTTGAATGAGAAGCCAAAACCCATTAGTTTCACAAAATATCTATTTCTGGTGGAGATGAAAACTGTTAAAACTCCTTCCATGACATGGTGTAACCCAGTTGCCTGCATTTTAAAGATTGTTCTTACAAGTACCTGCCCTTCAAAATTTACCCCTGCACCACTGTTGCATCCTGTTTTCTGTTCTCATATGAAGCTCAAGCTTACTACTCCAGTTAATAATAATAATAATAATAATAATTATTATTATTATTTATATGTCCTACCTCTTCCAAGGATTGAAGTGGGATTATATCATTAAAATAATACAATGCAATTGAAGAGTCAATAAAATACTAATACTGAATTATACATCCTTATTAGTTCCTTAAAAACTCCAAACATCAATTCATATACCATCATACATAGAGAGGGGGGTCTTAATCATAAATCCAATGGGAAAGCCCACCGGAAGAGATCCATCTTTAGTACCTTCTTAAAGGCATCTAAGGTAGTGATAAGACGGATCTCCTCTGGCAGACAATTCCATAATTTAGGGGCTGCAGCAGTGAATGCACTATGGGAAGTTGTGGTTAATCGAGTATTACAATGTTCCAACAAATTCTTTTCCGATGTTCTGAGTGTGCAGGGCGGATTGTGTAGGGAGAAGTGTTCCCACAGGTAACTTGGGCCCAAGCCATGTAGGGCTTTAAAGGTAATGACCAACACCTTGTATTGCGCCTGGAAGCTAATTGGCAACCAATGTAGAGATTTTAACATTGGTGTTATATGGTCAAACCTAGAAGTACTGGTGACCAATCTGGCTGCTACATTTTGGATTAGTACCTCTGTTTTCTCTGGATTCAACTTGAGTTTGTTTTCCCTCATCGAGCCCATTACTGACCCGAGACAGGCATCCAGAGGTGAGATGCCATCCTTAGTACTGTAACAGTTGGAGACATAGATCTGGGTGTCATCAGTGTACTGATAACACCGCGCCCCATGTCTCTGGAAGATCTCTCCCAGAGGCTTCATGTAAATGTTAAACAGCATTGGGGACAGAATGGCACCCTGAGGGGCGCCAGATGTCAGCTCTCTTTGGAAGAGCAGCTGTACACCAGCTTCACCATCTGGAATCTACCTGAGAGGTAGGAATGAAGTCACTGGAGCTCCCTCAGGCGTTCCAGGAGGATACCATCGTCTATGGTATCGAAGGCCGCTGAGATGTCCAAAAGCACCAACAGGGTCACACTTTCCCTGTCAATGTCCAGACGGAGATCATTGACTAAAGCGACCATGGCAGTCTCAACTCCATATCCTGCCCTGAAGCCAGTGTGAAAAGGTTTCTTCCAAAGAGCTTGAGCAGCGGAGTTGGAAAAGAAAGGACTCTTTCTTAGAGGCACCACGAGTTAGCTTAGATGAGACAATGATCTGGAAAAAGTGTAAGATATATTGAAAGTATGTCATATATACTGAAAGTACAGACACACACACACACACACACACACACACACACACACAATATTAGGTGGGTTCTCGTATAAGTCCAATGCACTACAATAGCTTTCCCTAATCTGGGCCCCTGCTAATAGGTTTGGCTGCAACCCCAGCCAGTATGTTGAGGCTAAGGATGACAAGATGTGTAGTCCAACTCATCTGGGGCTGGAGATGATGCAATGTGCAGTCCATCTCATCTGGAGGGCCCCAGGTTGCAGAAGGCTGCTCTACAATATGAATATATAGAAATGAAAATTTCAGCATTACCCATAGCTAATGTGCTTGCGAGAATGAATCATGGGGGAACGAAACAGATTTTAGCTTCAGGCTTTCCATGGAGTTATTTGTGGACAGGATGTTATGGGGAAGGGAAGCAAGGAAGAAGCAGAAATGGTCATTGGAAAAATTATGAAAAATACTTTGATGGTCCTTTAAAGTCTGAACGAGTTCCCAAATTGCAGAAGCATGGAAGACATCAGCAATTTAATGCCTGCACCGCTGTTTCAAGTAAGGCGACCGTATATATTTTTAAGAAAAACAAAACAAAAGCAAAGCAAAGGAACAGTACAAATACAGTATATATAGGAGATTGGGGAGCATGGAACACCAAGAGAGTAAAGAAGTGGCTATTTCAGCTAATCTAATCTAATGTAATAGAAGACCCAAACTGTCACAGTAGAACTTGCTGCATAATTAGATTGTAAATCTTCTCAGCTGAGGAACTTTTGCCTGGGGTCAAGTTGTCTAAGTAATAATCCATTCTACATAAATTAGACGATCTGTACTGCTTCACTACATTGTTACAGTTCTCTTTGTTTTCTTGATTCACTCATGTTTTATATTATCTCTGGGCCAGAAGATAGCCATGTTTTCATCAGCAGATTTGGGAACACCTGCTTAAATGTGAATTCCTTGGAAAGCCTTCTTTTGAAAAACTGAGTGAAGGGAATATGTGGAGCTGCCCTACTTTATTTTCACAATCACCTTGTAGTAAATAGTGGTAGGTGGTAATAACAAGAGTAATCTATCCATCATGCTAATTAAGTGCATGAATAAAGAGGAGTTCAGCTCTAGATTTTAAGAGTTAAGCACTCCTAGTCTTGGTCTGGGTTGACCCTGGATAAGGCACACTATCTCAGCTTCAGAGGAATGCCCTGGCACCCCTCTCCCCACTAAATCTCACAACCAAAACCCTGTGATAGGTTTACCTTAAGGCTGCCAAAAGTCCAAAATGACTTGACAGCATACAACACACACATAGGGGCTTTGGACACTGCAGAAGGGGTTGAGGGCCACCTGGATCACAGGGGCTGCATTTGTCCCAACCTTGGACTGGACTAAAGGACCTGGGAGTTGCATGTTTTCCCATTTTCATTCTTTAAAAATGTAGGTTGGCATCCTGTTGGGAAGTTTATTGTTGTAAACCACCTTACAGTCATCCTAAGTTGAATTGCACTATTGAGCCTCTTTCATATTCTCAGGAGTAGAGATGCAGCTGCAACATTAAGATCATTATGCGTGTGGAACTAGCAGTGTGACGGAAGTGCAACATATCCTGTTGTGCAAGGAGAACTCCTATTGTGCAGTGGGGCATTTGAAGTGGAGCCCTTTTGCATGGCATCATAATTCAATAGTATGATTGTGTATTGTGTCTACAGTGCAGCTCTGTCATTCTCTAGTTACACATTGTAACTTCTGATGCAGGATCTCAGCCCTAAAGTTATTTTTCCATTTCAAATCTGAAGAATATGACAAAGCTTGGCACATCCATATTTTTTTTAAAAATGCACCATAAATGGGATTGTCACCCATCCCTACCCTCAATAGCATATATATATTTGCAAGAAACAAATCTACCTACATAGAGATCTACTCTATGCATCCTTTTGCAGACATATCCTGTTTCATACGTAGCCATTAGGGTGGGATCTCAGAAGCTGTGCATCCACAAAAGTGGGGCCATTGCTTGTTGCCCCATGATGGCATATTTATACATGTAGGAGTATTAAGGAAGTTGAGCATCCTTGGCATCTGAGGAGACAACATGAGCGAGAATCTATGGAAAATTAGGATTTTCTTCTCCCAATGCAACATAAAATAAAACACAACACATCCGCTCTCATTACTATGCTAGCAACATTCAGCCATTTCTCTACTCAATGTTAGGGTTTCTTTCACCTTTAAACTGTTCTGTATTATTACTCAGCAGCCAGGAATGTTGCCTTTTGTATAGGAACTCCACAAATAATAATAAAAAAAGAAATCAGACCTCAAGACTACTTGTGAGGCAGAAATAATCCAACCATTATTTCTGGTGTAAAAGGTTTGTGAATAGCTTCATTTGCCTAGAAGCTGTTTTCCAACCTAATAACTCCTTGGAATAATGACCTAAAACATTTCTTAAAAGAAAAAAATTGTCCCATATTTAGAGGGAGGGAAAAACCCTCATAAATTGTGATTGGTTATGAGGTGACTGCTTAGTTAAGATGGAGCTGCTTACTTAGTGGAATCAAAAATAGTCTTTTAAGTAAAAAAAAAAGTAAAGCATCAAAGTAACCCATAAGTGATAAGAGACTGAGTAGATTTTGTTTAAAGAAAAAAAGCTTATTCATATAATGACCTCCATGCTGGTCATTTAACTAGCCTTTTAATCCCACTGGATTATGTTTTTAAATAAAAATAATTATCATTTTTAATCTGCTTTAATCTGGACAAAACTCAACCATACCAAACTAAGAAAATAGTACTTAAGCTTAATAAGAATTAATTGTAGAAATTAGTAATGATGATGATGATGATTGATAATAATAATAGGAAGAAATCTTTAAGAGAGGCACAAGGTCACCCAGTAGGCCTTCATGGCCAAGCAGGGATTTGAACCCTGTTCTCCAGAGCTGTATTCCAATGCTCAAACCACTATACCATGCTGGGCAGCCTAATGCCCCTTCCTCCAAAAGCAATTGTACTCCAGGGCCAGACTCAAGGCCCATATAGCAAATGGTTCTTAACCACACTATATACAAACTGAGGCTTTAATCAAATAAGATAACCATTGGTTGACTGTCCAGAAGTGCCCACTAGGTATTACTATTGTGATGCCTTTTCAGAAATGCTTTTGTTCCCACTTTAGATTCCTCCCATTGCTCTTTTAAGAAAAAAGCCCCTGGGATACTTGGCCCAAAGGCAAACTTGGTCCAAAATAGCAGTCGCTTTGAGTTTCTCTCTTTCCTCTTTCTCTTAGAAAGGGTTAAACTGAAGGTATCGCTATTGTATTAGTGATTATTGTCTCTCCTAACAAAGCCCACCGGGTTCCTTTCAGGGGCCTCTCCAAATAATAAGTGCAGTAAGGCTGTTCTGTCTAATTACTCCAAGACAGGGATGCTAAAGAGGAATTAATGACAGTTGACAAGTGCAATTAATAATTATACCAGAGCCGGGAGTCATGCAGCAGGCAGATGACAATAACAGGGTAACAGTACATGACAGCTCTTATCCATTCTTCAGCTGCCTCTTCCATTCCCCCCCTTTCTTTTTCTTCTCTCCTTCCTTTTAACATGAGTTGAAGCCCACAGGAAATGCTGACAGCAGGGGAGAGGTTGGGGGGGTATGGAGAAGATGTGAGATAGTTGCTTAGGTAGGAGAGATCTGTATCCCACTCCTGAAGCCCCCAACCCCTTCCTTGCTAGAGATGAGGACCAACATCACAAGCACTGGAAAGTTACTCTGTGCTGACATTCTCTTGCTCACTCTTGCTATCAGGTGTATGCCAGCCTGCTTAAAATTCATCCAGGGAGGCGGGAAGGGGAAGGGGACAGGAAAGGCGGCAGCAGCAGACCCAGAGTTGAAGTGGTATTTCCATATCAAAGGCCAGGCAGTTGGCTCAGAATGGTAATTAAAGGATCCAGATTTCATCTCCTTGGTCAGTGCATGAAAGAAGAGATGGGGAGGAAAGAGGGGGAGAGAAATTAGAGGGACGTATGCCTCCCACCCCCACCTCCTTTAGCCTCCAATATAGCGAGCAATGAATAAAACCAAAGTTGGGCCAAAAGGTAACCCAGCACTTCATTTTTGAGGTCTAATTATATTTTTTGCATTAAAAATACATTTATTGATATGTTAATTTCACATGAAGGGATACATGGATGTGTTGTTTGTTTAGGCTGGCTGGGCAGACATCCTCTGTGTCTCACAGGCATCTCTGAGATCAGGCAAGAACAGTTCCTTGGCAGTGCGCTGCCTTCTCTCTGCCCACAGGCGTATGAGATGGAGGAAGGTTTGCACAGAGTACAGAAGGAGTGGAGGGAGAGACTGACCTAGCTTTTGCTCAGTCAGCTTTAGGGAGCTGCCCCAAACTTTGTACTTTTGGACCAGCTCCAGGCACTCATTGATTCCGTGTTCCTTGAGGTTGCCCCACTGTGCGGTAACTCAGGGATCACACAAGTCCCTAGAGCCTTTAAGAAAAAAAATGAAACAAAATAAGTAATGCTGGCCCACAAATAATAATTTGAAAAATCCAAAAACTACCATTAAGTAATAGTGGTAGCTGGTGGCTTCCATAAGCAATGAAATGTGCACAAAATTATAGACAAGCAGTTGGATGAAGCAAAGAAAAAGACCACTAGACCTCTTCAGCTGGCAAGGTATGATTGGGAAAAGGACTTCAATGTGATTATGGAATCAAGGGAAGTAATAGTACTACTCTATTCTGCTTTGGTCAGAACTCACTTGGAATACTGTGTCCAGTTCTAGACACTACAATAAAGAAAGGATGTTGCAAAGCTGGAGCATGTCCAGAGGAGGGTGACCAAAGTGATGATGGGTCTGGAAACCATGCCCCATGAAGAGAGACTTAGGGAGCTGGATATGTTTAGCCTGGAGAACAGAAGTTTAAGAGGTGATTTGATAGCCTTGTTTAAATATTTGAAGGGGTGTCATATTGAGGATGAAGCAAGTTTGTTTTTTGCACCTCCAGAGAATAGGACTCAGATCAATGGATTCAAACTACAGTGCACCCTTTCTATCCGTGTGGGATCCGTTCTAGATCTCCCCTGCGGATAGTAAAAAATGTGGGACATTAAGTCCTGTTCTTCTCAATGGGGATGCACTGCCATATGTGCTGCCGTGCGTGTGCATGTCTCATGCCTATTCAAAAAGCTGGGGTTTGCTTTCCACAGAAACTCACACTGAAAATTGCAAGCCCACACTTGGTGAGGTCACACTGTACAAGAAAAAGATTCCACCTCAACTTTAGGAAAAACATCCTGAAAATAAGAGCTGTTTGAAAGTGGAACATGCCACCTTGGAGTGTGGTGGAGTTTCCTTCTTTGGAAGTTTTTAAACAGAGTCTGGATGGTCATCTGTCAAGAGTATTTTGATTCTGTGTTCTGGCAGGTGGTTGAACTGAATGGCCCCTGTGGTCTTTTCCAACTCTATGGCCTGATACAGACAGGCACTTTGTGGCATGGCAACGGCAATACTAGGGTTAGGGACCGCACACCAACTGCACGGTCCCTAACCCTAATATGGAGTGGTGGCATATTAATGGCAGTGTCCTGTGTACACGGGTGCCGCCATTGTGACATAAGCGCCACACAGCGTCCGCATGCTGCCGCACGTCACTTATGTTGTGAGTACGCCAGTGGCGCACTCGCAATGTCACTCCTGGAAAAACTGGGTTCTTTTTACAGCACCGGAGTGACATTGTGAGTTTGGTGGCTGCATCTTACCTCCGGAGGGAAATAGGCCACTGGCAGGCCGCCCTTTTGAGGTGGTCTGTCCTGGGCCAAAGATTCTACATGAAATCAGCCTTTTCCCACTAGCACCCTCCCCACTTGCTTTTGATAACATCTTGTGTAAAGAAAAGCTCTGCACATCTCAAAAGATTGCCACCTATTCTGTGCATATCATATGGTTGGCCAAGCAATTTAAAGACTGTAAAGCAAAGCAGTGCTAGCCCTACTGTTAGACAGAGAAAGGGAACTCCCTCAGGCAGCAGACTTCGGGTGCAGTGAAAAGGTAGCAAATTCTTAGTTATTTATTTTGTTATCTATATATTTTTATATAAAGCCAAGGATTAGAAGGGATGCTTGTGGGCTCTGCCCCCCCCCCGCCAAAATAACTTGATTGATTCTAAGTACAAAGCAATGAGGGAACTTCATATACTGTTCTGCCTTAAAAAGCAAGATATCTTAGGCATCCTTAAAACATAGCCTTTAGGGGCTCCCTGCACAACCCTCTGTGAGTCTTCCTTTGTTTCTAGGATATTGGTGAAAGAATACATTCCATGTGGGAATTGCATGCCTGTTCCCAAAAGAGGGGGAAATTTCCTCCTGATTAGGCAAATGTCAGTATGGAAATCCAAACTAACAACAATTCAGTTCACTTCTCCTTTAAATGAGGACCTGCTTCCATCAGTTTTGAGTGTTCTGCAAAGACAAAAGCCAGATTGTGCTTTTCACACATGTAAGGATGCAGATCTTCACCTAACTTGGTTAGGTTATGAAAATTTTTTTTGTCCATTTCTCAATTCTGTTTCACATTTTGAAAAATTGGTATTGACTTGTAAATGTAAATCTCATTTCGGATTGAACTCTAGTTGGGACTAGGAATCACATTTAGGTCCAGATACTAAGTGTTATGGGACAACTTCCAGGCCACTGCCTCCTGTCTGTTCTTAGATTTTTTTAGTCTTAAAATTGGACTTGCACGTCACATACCTTCAAAATGCCTCCAAATCAAAGACTGTCCTTTGTACCACACAATATATGGATACTGTGTCATGAAAGTTGGTGCAGTGGCATCACTAGGAGATATGGTGGTGCAGCCTGCACTGGGTGACAGGTCCTTCGTTTAAATGAAACAATCTTGATCTGTTGATATTTTAAATGAACTGAAAAAAATTTAACAGGTCCAGCCACTAGGCAAGGCTAATTACCTTGCCTCAGGCAACAGATATTTGGATGCCATTAAAAGGCAGCAAATTGTCAATTATTTGTCTTAGTAGTATGTTTGTGTCACCATTGGGGGCTAGCATCACAGCATTCTGCCTGAGGTACCAAAGTATCTGGGCCTGTTTCTGTAATAAAATTAGCTAAACTTCACACAGAGTGTGAAGGAAGACGGTTTCTCATCTTTGACTCCATCCTCTGCCCACACCTTGCTGTGGAAGAAAACTCTTTTTCTTTGATAAATACTTTCATGATATATTTGGAAGGCCTGGGGCTCCCCCCCCCCCCCCCCTACTTTTTTGAGACTGATAGCTTCCAGCTAAATCAACTCCACTGGAGGGCTGTAGCTCAAATGCATCTTCACTACAAAAATCATGAGTATGAAGCAAGAAATTGGTACCAAGGATGAAACGGATGACATTTATCCTGTCTTTAATGTGTCACTCGAGATGATAGTGTGGATTGTTAGATGAAGGCAGGGATCATGGAGGGACAGAGAATTCAAGATGGATTTTGTTGCTGCTCCTTCCAAAGCTGCTCTGAGTTGAACTGGAGCTCTCTGGTGAACTAAGGGCCAACTCTGGAGCGTTCCTGTTCAATCTAGAAGGGATTCATTGCCCTCATGATGGTGGATCTACCGGCCACCCAAAGATAAAAGGAATATAGGAACCTGACTTATACATGTCCCTCCCTTTCTTGTGTGTGAAAAAATTTATGAAGATTTACGCCTGTAGATTATAAATAATATACAGTCGGCCCTTCTTATATACGGATTTTTTATACATGGATTCAAGCATACATGGTTTGAAAATGTTCCAAAAAGTATAAATTTCAAATATCAAACCATGATTTTCAATTTTTTATGAGGAACACCATTTTGCTATGTCATTATATTTAATGAAACTTGAGCATACGTGGATTTTGTTATACACGGGGGATCTTGGAACCAAACTCCAACATATAACAAGGGTCCACTGTAGTACAATACAGTCAATCCTCCATAATTCATGGATTCTTTATATATATTTTTTAAATTTCAAAAAGCAAACCTGGATTTTGCCATTTTATTTAAGGGACACCATTTTACTATTCCATTATATTTAATGGGACTTGAGCATCCATTAATTTTGAAATCCATGGGGGTCCTGCAACCATACCGTAGCAGGGTCCCACTGTATTAGCTACTTTCAAACTGGCACTACGTCTTCGAAGTCTCAGATTCCAACTACATGTCATATTAACTGGCCCTTTTGTATTACACAAATATAAAACTGAAACTTCCATGGTTCTGTGCTTTGGAACCCCAGGATTTCTAGTTTAGGGAAGGACATTTAGAATTCGCAGTTAGAGAGCTTTAAGAGATTTCCAAGGTGCGGTAGAGACTTCCCAAAAAGGGAGGCACCTTTCCCCCTCCCCTTGCAGGGAAGCCACAGCTGCCAAACCATGCGGCTTCCCTGCAGAGGAAAAAGAACCTGCGAAAAGCGGGTTCTTTTTGTGCTGTGCTTGTGCAGTGCGAGTGCGCCAGTGGCAGGAGCTTCGGCTGATACGCCAGCTACGACCCTTCCTGGAATGGGAAAACCTAGAAACGGTTGTACCTCTACTGGTAACCTCTCGTCTCGATTTCTGCAATGCGCTCTACATGGGGCAGCCCTCATGCCTAGTTCGGAAGCTGCCACTGGTCACAAATATGGCAGCCAGACTGGTTACAGGGAGTTCGAAATTTGAACCTATTACACCTATCTTAAAATCCCTACACTGGCTGTTTATTAGCTTCCGGGCATAGTATAAGGTGTTGGTCATTACCTATAAAGCCCTACATGGCTTGGGTCCAGCTTACCTGAGGGAACGCCTCCTCCCATACAATCCTTCTCACACTCTCAGGTCCCCTGGGAAGAATCTCTTGCAGTCCAAGAAAGCCAGACTGTTATTGACTTCCCAGAGGACGTTTTCTGTTGCCACTCCAAATGTCTGGAATCACCTGCCAGAAGAGATCCACCATATAACATCTTTGGAGGCCTTTAAGAAGGCAATAAAAACAGATCTCTTCCAGCAGGCATTCCCAAATTGACCTCCTCGGAATGTTCACTCTCCAGTTGGGAATTTCTGTTTTTAATGCTATTTTAAGGTGGGAGGGAGATAGGGAATTAGATTCTATATGTTTTGCTATGTTTTTACTTGTGGTTTGTTGTGTTCTATTTTTATTGTTCTTATGTTTGTTGTTACCCACCTCAATCCAATACAGGGAGAGGCAGGATACAAATAATAATAATAATAATAATAATAATAAACCTTTTCTTTACCAGGGGCCCTCCCTTTAAATATATTTTGTTGCTGCAAACCCACAAGACTTAACTCAAGATTTAAAAGCCTAATACCTGAACAGTGAACCATTAACAATCATACCATTAAACCTGCTCTTAGAGAAGATGAATGGGGAGGGAAGTCTGACCCCATACATGAGGGTGGTGTGATGGTGAAGAAATGCCTGTATTTTCTCTCCCCCTCAGAATGGAGGAAGAAGTTACTTGGAAGTGAAACAGATGGGCCAAATAATGCAGTTTCTACCCATTTTGAAGGCAGGGCGTTTAGATGACACATGCCTCCAAAGTGAGCAGAAACCAAACTAAAGTTGCACTCCAGGGCTAAAAACTGGAGCAAAAAGAAGCCGTAATAATCCAACTCAAGTTGGAAAATGCACATTTTTGATCCTGCATCTAAACGTCTCGTTCTGGTTCTGAAGGAGTGATGTATCCTAACCTAAAGCTCCATATAAATGACCCACTGCAGGTGTATATTAAAAAATGATGGAGCCAGCATATACAAGCAGTTGGGGTGGCAGTACATAAAATTGAAAGTGTGACATCACCAATAGATATAAGTACAACATACACAAATCAGATGGTCCAAGAATGGGCATGAGATTAAGGGGGGTGAAGGAGGCATGTACAGGGGCGTGATTGTGCTTTGCCAGTGTTTTACTGGGCACAGTGATGCTCTTATACTCTGTACTGGTGGATGATTGCAGATGTGACTGTGTGGCTGATTGAAAGAGCACCAATGGTGCAGTGTCTAGCAGTGTGTTTGTGCAACAGTATGCATGCATGGTGGGGAGGTGAGAAATTACCCAGAGGCATGGTTTGATGCCACGCCATGTGATGAGGCCATGCACATTCAGGTTACCTTGGGAGTAGATGGTGTGCATGGAGGTTTCAACCTGCTTCCAGAAAATGCATCTTTGAGCTGCTTTTTCCTGCCCATCTGTTCCAGGCCAAAGTTTAGAAGACTTGTTTAGAGTTTAAAGTTTAGAGGTATAAGAGCAGTTGAGGTGATGGTGCTCATGCAGGAGGATGGGTTGTGAGGGAGGCGTAGTTGCCTCAGTCTAAGGCTAGGGATGTGAGAGGTTAAACTAAGACTCTGGTCACTGTGATTCAGATCCCAGCTCAGCCATGGAAACCAATTGGGTGACCTTGGACAAAGTCACACTCTCTCAGCCTTATAGGAAGGCAAAGGAAAAAGCTCTCTGTGAACAAATCTTTCCAAAAAGACCCCACCTTAGATTTGCCGCAAGTCAGTAATGACATGAAGGCGCAAAACAAGAACAACAGTTTTAAGAAAGAGAGCTGTGGCTAAATGGAATGGGAAAAATCAATTGATTTCCATAGTAATTTAATATGCCTGAGTAGCTCTCAACTATGTACAGTATATTTTTTAAAAAAATACATTTGTTCTTCGTGGAGCAGATTTTTTATCTATCAAGGTTTTATTTTGCATTTCATTTGGAGATTAATTTAAACCAGATCAGTGATTATCCTCCCCAGTCCCAGTCAAATATCACAAGACTTGCAGTTAGCTGGATCTGAAATCTTCCCCGCCCCACTTTTCATCCTCTAACATTTCATGCTTTCTCTCCCTTTCTGTCTGGTAAACTCAAGTGCGTCATTCTGCTGCCCTAGCCCTATTTCTCTCACTCTTTTTATTTCTTTCTCTGTGTCCCCACCCCCAACCCAGAAAAATACTCTGCTGCAGGGGCTCTGAAATGAATAAAAATGTAATCCTTAATGTGCTCATTGTGTTTCCCTCATTTGTTTTTGTGATATTGATTTATCAGCGGAGTGAAATTACTCGCTGGAAGAGAGAATGCCAGTTGGAATGACATTTCCTTCATCTTGCACAGAAGCTCTCCTTCCGTGTTTCCATGTAACTCAGATATTGGACCTGTTAAACGCCTTTTAACCATGTTTAGTGCTATGATTTGATCATGTGGAGGACCTTTATTTTTATAATAACAGTTGCTCAGCTAGAACAAGGGCCTGAGGTTATGACCAACTTACCAAGCCCACCATCCTACCACACTTCATCCATGTCGTTCTTGTTTTTACACAGACACACCAACTCAGTTCTTCTGTCTTCCACTACTTTACATTCTCAGTGTTTCTGGAATGAAAAGAGAATCACAGAAGCCCAGAAAACCTGTTTGTTTGTTTTTTTTAAAATGAGATTTGAGCTTTTATGTCACTGAATAATGTTTTTTTAAATAAATAAATGAGGGAAATGCACACTTACTAATCTTCTGAGCTTCTCTCTGTGTTCTTCTTTGCTAGTGAAATAACTCTTACGATTTTTAATTCACCAAAGCAAATCTTCCCCACCAGTGATTGTAAGATGTATTTGCCTAAAGCTACAATTAGCAGCAAAATGAAACATTTTTCTAAAAAGTGCAGGTGGGGGTTAATCATTTTTTACATGCCATGCACAGAGTGGTTGTTCAGACTTGTAAACAGTTATGGCCTGATGCCTGTACCCTCATCTATATGGGCACTTGAAGGAATGTTTATTGAGTTCACAAAAAACTTGACCCACAAGAGATGTTACAAAACTCATCAGTGGGAGAGGCATAAACAATTTCCATCTGTTTCAGACACCTCCCATGTACAGTATGTGAATGGGTATGGATATGGGTGCATGTTTGTTCCTCAGTCAAAGAATAGCTGTATTAAAATAATCCCAACAAATCTATTACTTTTTGCCATTTGGGGTACTTTTTTTTGTGTCAGTCAATGTAGTGTGAGCCAGCGTGATGTAGTGGTTTGAGTATTGGACTATGGAGATTATCAGATGGGGGTGGGGGTGGGGAACCAGGAGTAAAAGGTATACTCCTGGCATATTTGTGTGATTGCACTGAAGATTTTCAGATGACAACATGATCATCCAGGATGTATACCATGAAGATCCAGGAATGCGCCAGCAACAAACCATTCATGGGAATAGTTGCAAGAGCATTCCTAGATTTTCATGGGATAAGTCCTGGATGAGTGCGATGTGTCTGAAAATCTTCAGCATGGTTGCGTGATTATGCTGGGATGATGGGAGTATGCTTTTTACTACCAGCTTTTTTTTCTCCACTTGATAATCTCCTAGGACTCTGGGACACTTAGGTTCTAATTTCTGCTCAGTCATGGAAACCTACCGGGTGACCTTGGGTAGGTTCCTGCATGGCAGGGGGTTGGACTGGATGGCCCTTGTGGTCTCTTCCAACTCTATGATTCTATGATTCTAAGTCACACTCTCTCATCCTCAAGGAAATGCAATGTCCAACTTCCTCCAAACAATTCTTGCCAATAAAACCGTAAGACAGGGTTGCCATAAATCAGAGTCAACTTGTAGACAAAACAACAACAACGTTATTGCATGCCATCTGTTTTGTTGGGTTATTATGCTGGGAAGCATTAGTGTTATAGTTGTCAGTAGGTGCGTGTGTGTGTGTGTGTGTGACAGATTCTCAAATGGGTTCAGAAAATGTAAAATATGAAAGCTTGCTCTTGCATTAATCCTAACCCTGAATACACGAGAATTCTCATGGAATCAGAAATTTTATATATCCTGCCTTTTCCCCAATAATGGAAATCTAACCACTTGTTTAAAAGCTTTAAACCATACAAGGTCATTAATAAATATAAGAGTTATTTTAAAAAGCAATTAAACAATTTATGAATTTAGAATGTTAAACATCAATAACATTAAAATTCATTAAAAGACCATGTTTAAACCTTAAGAACAGCACCACCAATAAAAAGACAAACATTTTGTAAAAGAAAATCTCTCAGTTCAAAAAAACATCAAAACATGTACAAAAGCTGCAAGAAGAAAACTTTGAAAATTCTTTCTTTTGTGTGTGAGAATGAAAAAAAAACCCATCAAAATAAATATTCCATATATGCACAATACAATGTTTTAAATCTAGGCAATTTATTTTGCACAAAACAGTTTTAGCACAAATAGTATTTTCAACTAGTTGCTGAAATACAAAATAAATAAATAAATAAAAAATTTGTGCAACTTTCTGAAAATGTGAAAAACCTGGCTGTTTTTTGGACGGAGAGGTCAGGGTGTTTCAAGTTTCTAAGACATCTCAGTGCTGAGAAAGTTACTCTTTACATCCCTATTCAAGAATAAACATCAATCCAGTTAGTTTGGCATTAGCAGAAGAAACTAACCACAATATTCACCCTTCTGTGTAGTAAAATCTATTGTTGTTGTTGTTGTTGTTGTTGTTAATGCTTATTTATATAGTACCATAAATTTGCATGGCACTTTACAGGCATCATCAAAACAGCATATAACTAGCCAATGGCATACAGTCTAAAAGATATAAACATAAACTATACAAAACTATACAAAATTAAGCAAGTTATGGAGTTAAAATACTGTAAAAACAACTAATACATATAATCCAATATAAAATTATAAAACAATATTAAAATACAGTTCCAAATGCCTTAGAGAACAGGAAAGTCTTCAATTCAGATTTAAAACTAGCAAGAGAAGAGCTAGTCAGCAGATGTTCAAGGAGGCAGTTCCAGGAGTACAGTGAAGCAAGTGAAAAAGGATGAAGGCGAGCCAAGGAAGAATAAACCCTTGACTGGTTAAGAAGCCCTGAACTCCTGGACTGAGATGAAATAAGCACTGACAGATAAGGGGGAGCTAGGTTGTGTAAAGCTTTAAACGTTAAGAGACTAAGCTTGTATCAAATCCTAAAATGAATGGGTAGCCAGTGAAGACATGCCAGAAGTGGGTTGACATGATCAAAGTGACGGACTTAGAAGATAAAAAGATATACAATAAATAAATTAATATATACAAATAAATTAAAGGGCTATCAATTTGTTGCCATTTTGAGACCCCTCCAGCTCTTTCCCATGTTGGATGCAGCTGCCTCAATCTGCAGAATGCAGATCTGTTTTGCGTATCTGTTTTGAAGGCACGATGTCCAGGTTCAGTCCTCAGCAACTACAGGAAGCTTTAGGAAAATCTCACATTTGCAACCTTGGATAGCTGCTACCTAATTACTCAGTCAAATACTGCCCTGCTTTTTAATAAAACATACAAACAGCTTATTCTATGAAGTTTATCGCACAGGACTTAAAATGGGCCCGTTGCATCCTAAAATGTGTGCGCGCAGGGGCGCGCACGGAACAGGATAGGGGTAAAGACAACATTTTACTGCACACTGGAATGCCACCACTGCTTTAGAATAGTTCTCAAAAACCACGCCCTCTGAAATGGAGGGAAGACGCGATTGGAACGCCCGGCAGTAGCGGCAGCGTTCCAGCGTGCAGTAAAATGCCATCCTTAGCTCCATCCCATTCCATGCGCGCCCCCATTTTAGGACGCAATGGGCCTGTTTCAGGGCCCATGTGATAAACTTTTATGTCTTGGGTGCAGCCAAATCTATACCATCTTCCTGACTGTAGGCAACAAATTGTTTTTTTTTAAAGGTACCGTATGAATGGAGAAACTGGATGACAAATCTATTCTCCCAATTCCATGGGGGAACCCCATTCCCCACCATGTCGGATGTGTGGAGCTCACTTGTTCAAATTTAATCCCCTGTTAATAATCGGTTTCTTGTTCTTTCTATTTCAAAATCAGCATGAAACATCCTGAAACACAACTCTTCTCCTCTGTCAAGTTTCCCCATTTTGGGATGTTATGACTGCATGTTGATGTTATTGTCTGCCTTCAAATTGTTTCTCACTTATGATGACCCTCAAACAAATGGATCATGGGCTTTTCTTGATGAAATTTATCCAGAGGAGAGTTGCCATTGCCTTCCTTTAGGCCTATGACTTGCCCAAGGTTACTCAGTGGCTTTCCACGACCGTATGGGGATTTGAACCCTGATCTTTAGGGTCCTAGTCCAACATTTAAACTACTACACCATGCTGGTTCAACAGAAGAGGATAAATAGGATAAATCCAATCCACCCTTAATGCAGGGCCACAACTGTGGGCCCTATAATAAAATAATGCTAATGATCTTTGAAAGTCTGTCTTTCATGTGTGATTTTTTCCTCCAAGTGAAGAAATGATTCACATGATGCATATGGCAATAATTATATCTTGGTACAATTATGGTACAATTATATCTTCTATTAGTTAGAATCCTCCTTCTCCCCTCCTCCTTTTTCTTGGTTAGAGAAAGTGTTGTGAATGTGTACCTTGTGATAACTCATTATTCTCTCTGCCATCCATGAATCTGGCTTTAACTAGCATTTGAGAAGTGTCAGATTAGTCCTTCAAAGCATCTTTTCCAGGTGATTTCAGTTTAATGCAACCAGATAATTGTGGCTCTAGGGCTTAACAGGGTTGTAAAATCTACTAATCCAGACAATATTATCCAAGCATAGGCTGTATTTGTACAAGAGACTTTTGCTTTAATAGTCTTTTCCTCAGATGTTGGAAGTAACTAGTTACAAGTAACATAGCAAACTGGAATGTAGGGTGGTGGATTTGTTTTGTTTTGGCTTTTTTGACAAAAATAATGTCAGCATATCAAAAGTACAATTTAAAAGTAATGTAATGAGAAGAATTAGTATAGCACTTTGCATAGCAAGTAATAGTTTCTAGTTTTTAGGCATTGTAGAGAAGGTTTGAGGGAAATTTCTTGTGTTTTATGCTATTCTCCCACCCACTGTAAACCTATGTTGTTGTTGTTGTTTGAAAGTAACAAGCCACACAGTGATTAGCATAATAAGTTGCTCATATTTCTTGCAATACCAATAAAATGCCACATTTTCCACGCAACAAATATAAACAAAAATCCATCAGTGATACCTTTATTGGCCAACTGAAATGCACAGTACATTGAAAGCTTGCAACAATTATTTTGTGCATTTTGGTTGTCTAATAAAGGTATCACTGATGGATTTTTGTTTGTATTTGCTAAATCTCCAACACAGCTACCCCTGAATGTTTTCCATGTAACAAATTACTTTTTCAGGCTTTGTAACAAGTTTCATGATTTACTTTCAAAAACAGGTTTCTAAGCTCTATTTCCCTCTTGCTTGGTGATGTGTTTTCCCATTTTCATAGTTTCATAGGTATATTGCCATTAATAAAGTAAATATGTTCCTCAGCTTAAGATATTTAACAGAAAATTTGGTACAAGATGCAGAATAACATGGAGACAATATGGATAAGTTTCTAGACCACCAAAAACATGTTTCAGGAAACTTTTTTATTCAAAACTAATGTCATAAACATGTGAAATCAAACAGCCAGGTCAGATAAGCCATGCATATATTTTTTTAAAAAATTCAACTTTCTAGGAAACACTTGAAAGCTTCTTCTGAATTTCACCCCAGGATGTCTTTTTCTTTCACCAGCCTCCATGATTTTCTCATGATTTCCATTTGGAGGCCAGATTTATAGATCCATGCTTTCCAAACATACTGATGAGATAGCTAATGAGACAGCTTATCTGCTCTCTCCTTTTCTCTTTGCTGTTGTTCACACATGCTAAGTGAGGGATTCTGGAAGCAGATGTTTCCCTTTCCAGTTCTAAGCAGGCACACATGTCTACAGCAGGATTGGTTAGAGAAGAATTCCACTCTCAGTTTGATTATTGTTTATGACTTAGTTTACAGGGAGTGCACTGCTGCAACCCAGTACTGAAAAGTTGTGTTTCTCCAGTCCTATGTAAAAAGGAACTTCATAGTCAGTGACTTGGGGGCTCAACAGACAGGCGACTCACTGCCGCCTTTTTGAGCCCCAGATGGAGGCTGTGGCAACCAGATGCCATGGCCTCTGGAAGGACCAAAAAGAATCCCCAGCGGGTTCTCTTTGCATCCTGGAAGGGGCGCCACAGGTGCGCTGTGCGCCATGATGTTGTCCCTTCCACAGAGCATCATTTGGGTGTGGCGCCATCCATGCATAATCATGGTGCACTCCATGTGGACGGGCATGTGCCATAATGGCGCACGGGCAGCAGAACAAAGGCTTGGGGTGTGTGAATGCTCAGCTCTACTGCAGCCCTAGTATACAGTCAGACTAGCTCAAAGTGCTGGTCTGTACTGTCTCATTGTTAACTAAGGGGCTAAACAGACAGGCAAAAAGAGGTGCTTCAGGTGTGGCGTTTAGATGACACATGCCTTGAAGCCAGCAGGAAAGTGCCCTCTAGGTGCCTTATACAGAGAAAAGCAATTTCAAAAAGAAACAGCTTTTTTCCGCTTCTTCCTGGCTTGAAGCCATGTCATGTGGTCATGACATGAGCACTCTAGCTGCCTTGGGAGCTGGTGGTGTGGTAGGTAGGGTTTCAGTGTAGCTTCAGAAAAGGCAGCTTCAAGCCACTTATTTTCTGCCCATCTGTTTCATCCCTTTGATATGTTTATGTTAAGACTATGATTCTTATTTGGAATGACACTTGATCGTCAAATCCATTGGTCAAAGCAAAACAGAGTTTAAACATTTATTTTCCTGTATCTCTAGCCAACTCTGAGTGAGATGACAGCCTAGAGCTGCATATGCACTGGAGAATTAATGCAGTGTGACACCGCTTTAACTATCATAGCTCAATGCTATGGAATTCTGGGATTTGTAGTTTTGTGTCTGCCAGACAGCTCTGGTAGCACAGTGATTAAATGCTGGTACTGCAGCCACAATGTTGTACGTTTGATCCTAGAGGAGGGCTCCAAGGTCCACTCAGCCTTCTGTCCTTCCGTAGGTCAGTAAAATGCGTACCCAGCTTGTTGGAGCCACCTAGGGAGTACTAGTTCACTGATAAGTGGTATATAAATATATTTGTTATGTTGCTATTGCTGTTGGTGTTACAGCAAACATCAGAGCCAAGGATTCCATAGGAAGGAGCTATGACAAGTAAAGTGGTGTCAGCAGTGTGGCAGCATCCTAGATCTTCTGTTAAGAAAGAAGATGATGAGCCATAAGACTCTGGATTACCTCTGGCAGAACAGTGCTAGGAGGCTGACCTGGTAGGTAGCAATGTATAATTGCCCCATTTATGGTTGTGGTGGTTTAACCCCCCATAGCTGCAGTATTTAATAGAAAATGTAGGAAAGTCATTGGCTGCACTCAGGGGTAGCTATGGTTTTTGTTTTGAGTAGCAGCCGTATGCTGCTGTCAGTTACCCTGCAATTGTGCCAACGTTGGGCATGTGAATACTTTTTGCTTAACTCCCCAGGGAGTCTTGGCTCTTAACTCTTGCTGCCATTGCGCTTTTCTCCATCTCACCACCTTCAAAAATAGGAGTCTCATTCAGAGAGGCAGCAGGGGGCAGCAGCTGGCAATGGGAAGAATGGGGTGGAATATCTGAATCAGCCTAATTTATGCCTCTTTGGCTTCAGCTCAAAGCTTCATGAATATCATAGTGCTGTTATAAGAGCCAGACAAATCCCAGCAACTGGCTGTGAAGGAAATGAAGCATAGAAATCAGCCAGCAGAACATGGGTGGGATATCATGGATTGATGTGGTGGTTTGGGTAGGACCTAAGTATCCCGTAGCTGTTGAATCACCCCTTGCTTGTACTCTTATTGTTGCTGGATTCCCCCACCCAGCATTGCCACCTCCAACAAGCAACACAGCTACAACTCACTCCCCACTTGGCTACCAGTGATGTTCAGTTTGAATGGGATAGAGCTGATTTCTGCATTGGCTGGGGTTGCATTAAATGATGGTTGGGCCACTTTCCAACTCTACAGTTCTAGGAGCACATTTAGTGTATATGTACAAGGTGGCCACCATCTTACATGTAATGCTGTGCTTGATCCAAATGCCTCCAACCAAATGGAATCCCTGAGTTTGACCACACAGCCACCAAGGAAAAGAACACTCACTGGATCAACAAATCTTTCAGTGTATATGGAGTGTGTGTAGCTGTTGTGTTACTAGGAGAAGGGACAAATGATGGTGGTGGAGCTGAATGGCTGGTGGCAAGGCAGACTTAGTTAAGCAACTATTTCTGGGAGTTACCTTAGGCCCTAATTTGAGGGAAAGGTGGCACACAAATCACACACACACACACACGAAAGATAAGGGAAGAGACCTGATGGAAGTTGGTGCTGGAGGGAGGTGCTGCTGTCAAATACTTATTGTCTCACTAAGCAGATAAATATGCAAAGGGATCTTGTAGCACCTTAGTCTCAAAGGTGCAACAAGATCCCTTTGCATACTGATTTTCCAGACTAACACAGCTACGTCTTTGAATTCTAAACAGATGATATCATTCTACTTATGCTTCTTTGCTACTGCTGGGCTTCCTTCACTGAGTCCATCCAAATTTTTAAAGAGCATACGTACAATAGAGTCAAATTACAAGACAGACAGTTCTGACTAAACCGTGTGTGTGTGTGTGTGTGTGTGTGTGTGTATGTGTGTGTGTGTAAATGTATTAAACAAAATCAATGCATTTAAGATGTGGTGCTGGAGAAGAGTGCTTAGCATACCATGGACAGCCGAAAATTCAAACAAATGGGTCCTTGAATAGATCAAACCAGAACTTTCCTTGGAAGCCAAAGTGATCAAGTCATACACATAATGAGAAGGCATGAATTACTAGAAAAAACACAATAATGCTAGGGAAGGCAGAGGGGAGAAGAAGGAGGGTAAGACTACATGCCGGATAGATCAGTGGGTTTGTAGGGACTGATCAGAGCAGTGGAGTCACTATGAGTTGGGGCTGACTGGGGGGCAGCTAACAACAATAAACAAAGTATGACACTTCTATCCTGCCTTTTATCAAGGTGCGAAACAGTAGGAAGAGTGTCTTGATTGTTTAGAGGACTTCTTTTTCAAGTGATTCAAATTGCAAGGCAGAATATTTCAACTAAACACTGGGAAGAATTTTTTGCTGATACGAGTTTTTGGACAGATGAATAGATTACCTTGGTAGGTGTTCTTCACTGGATGTTTCCACACATATGTTAGATTGCTGCCTCCCAGGAGTGCTTAATCAGTGGATTCCTGCACTGTCAGGGAGCTGGATTAGGTGGGCAAAACATCAGGAAGAAACTCTTCTAGAACATGGTCACATAGCCTGAAAAACCCACAAAAAATATCTGCTTTCCCTCCAACTGACAGCACCAATATTCAGGTATTTGGTCCTTAATTTCAGATGCCCCACATGTGCTGCAGTGATATACTGAATATTTTTGTGTTTTGATTTTCCACTACTTTTTAATCAGCAATATTCAGCAGCTAATCATTTCTTGCTGTAACACTACAACAGAGTCCTCCTCTACCTTTTCAACTCTAACTCTTAAAAAGGTGTCTCCAGTTAAATTACACAGAAGGACCCTACAACAGAGTCCTTTGGTTCTGTGACCCCTTTTATCTTTTTTTTTCCCATTTAGTTCTCGATGCTATTCATTTTCTAAAACTGAAGTACAGTATACATCTCTGCTTACATCTCTGATAGAGAAAAAATTGTTTGACCTGCATTTTAAAGCAAACATTTCTTCAAATGATTTGCACTTTTGAATTGAAACTTAATCATCCTTTGGGTTGTGCAGTATTCCAAATTTTTCATATACATTCTTAGGTACAGAATTGTATGCAAATATGCATAAATTGCAGAAAGGATTGTTAAAAATGTGTGTGCCAGAGAAAGCTGATTACAAAAATGCATATAAAATATAAAAATAAATACTAATTTTTATGAAGATAGCTTTTTTAAAACACTGACTAAAATAGATGTTAGAACAGAAATATTATTATTATTATTATTATTATTATTATTATTATTATTTCTATTCCACCTTTTCTCGATAGGGAATCAAGATGGATTACAACAGGTATGATTTGATACATTCAAAACTGGCATGGACCAGGTGTGGACCAATTGGCTATCTCTGTCACCAACTTTTTTTAAAAGTGAAAATGAGGGCTCTTATTCCCTGCAGTATAGATATGATAAACTCTACATAAAATATACTTTCCTATTCACTGAACTGAGTTGGAAATGCTACTGTTTGCAGTGGATTATCTAGTGCAAATCATATCAATAAAAACATACCTGCTTTATCATCTGGAGTTGATGGGAAACTGAAAAATAATGCCAGGTGCTGTAGGCTATATTCTAGAGGAAAGCAATGGCAAACCACCCTCTGAGTACTCCTTGCTTAAGAAAACCCTATGAAATTCATGGATTTAGTTGTATCTTCCTGCATGGAAGGAAGTTGACAGATGACTTGAAGGTACATGGGACACAGATGTTTGCCAAGGGGAAGGATTTACACAGACCCTGCTTTTCATCAAAACCTACATTTTTGACCAAGGAGGGTATGCTAGCTTATGACTTGACCACATGATGGACTCCATGCACTAATTTTGTGTCAGGGCATAATCAAACCGACCTGAGAAGTGATGCGTGTGACCGAAACCTGATCATGACATCATAGGCTGATATGATTAGTTTTTCATTCTACAGAGAGTGACTACATTTTCTGCTCACACCCATCCTATTAGAGGCTTGAAATTAATCTGGACAAGGTGTTAGAATGAACAGCCTTGCTTTGTAAGCTAAGCATTTCAACTGCAAATTGGCCAAGGGCAAATTTTTGTATAAGATGGTTCCGTTTTTAGTGTGAATAAAAGCTATGGAATAATGGCATGGAAATTGAAGGGGCATTTGTAAAGTAGGGTGCTGTACTTCCATGTGAAAATTAGGACCAGTGGCCAGGGATGGAGGTGAAGAGAGACATGTTTCCAATGGGAACTTTGTCCTTAGGATGGAAAGTAAACTTTTGGCTTTCTCTCTCCATTTCTTTCAACAAGAAAATCTCTCTCCTCTTCTGCTCCTGACCTCCTTCTTTCATGTCTCCCCCCTCTTCTTGCTGCATGCCCCCAGCGACTTTGTTACTCTGCCTTGGAGTAAACAGTAGATGTTACATGGTATTAACACGGCATTTCCAACACAATGCTTTTGGGCATGCTCGGTGTTCAGGTCCCTGGCAGCCATAAATTAATTAAAAGTAGACAGGAACCAGAGGAGAAAAAGCAAGCTTCTTTTTCTCCTCCCTCCCTGCCAATCCTTGTCCCAGCTTTTTCTTTCATGCTCTGTGGGTAAATAGCTAATTCCTTTGTTCCCTTGCTGCACCATTTCATTTCTGCCATCATTGTCCTCATTGTTCTCAGAAACAGGAGGGGTCTGGGCCAGGAGCAGCCAAGGTCTTGGCTAATGACGGGAAGTCTTTAAAGTTTGCGCTGCATTTCATCTTCGCTGTGGGAGTTTTAGGACGCATCCAGTGTTTGATCCCCACCGTGCAACTTTGCTTCTAGTTAATTAACAGATCCCCATTACACTCTCTCATCTGCAAGCGCATGGGAGGCCTATCAGGAGGTAATTCAAGGCCAGTCTGAGTGATGGCAGGAATTAGAGAAATCACTTGTTTCAGGGGTTAATGTATGGGAAGAAAGCCTCCCCCCACCCTTTGCTGAGGTCTAATTGAAATGTTGTATTCTGCTACAGCCCATTTTGGATCTATTATTTTTTCACTCTATTCCCTTCCATCTCCAGTTCTTCACTATCCATTGTGACAAGAAGAGAAGGGAGGAGGTGCTTAGAAGACAATGAGATGTTCAGATACTTAAGTTTTTGCTTTCATGTTAGTTTTTATTTGCAATCAAGCACTAGGAATAGCAAGTACATTTATATACCGCTTATCAGTGAACTAGCACTCCCTAAGTGGCTTACTATGTTTAAGCCAATGGCCCCCAACAAGCTGGTACTCATTTTACCAGCCAATGACAGGATGGAAGGCTTAATGGACCCTGGAGCCCTGCCTGGGATTGAACTCACAACATTTCAAACTAGGTACTAAGCAAGCACCATATTAATCACCTTCTCTTCTAGGCTGCTTAGGAGGAGCCCTGGTGGCGCAGTGGTTAAATGCCTGTACTGCAGCCATTCACTCGAAACCACAAGGCTGCGAGTTCAAGACCAGCAAAAGGGCCCAAGCTCGACTCAGGCTTGCATCCTTCCGAGGTCGCTAAAATGAGTACCCAGACTGTTGGGGGCAAATTAGCTTACTTGCTGTTCACCGCTATGATCTTTGGAACAGCGGTATATAAATAAAACAA
>NC_056526.1:12890071-13021516 GCF_019175285.1 Sceloporus undulatus | reverse complement strand
ATTATTATTATTATTATTATTATTATTATTATTATTATTATTATTATTATTATTGTGGCTGCAGTACCAGCATTTAACCACTGCACCATCAGGGCTCCTCCTAAGCAGCCTAGAAGAGAAGGTGATTAATATGGTGCTTGCTTAGTAGCTAGTTTGAAATGGAATTAAGTGTTGAGGATCAAAAAGTGAATATAATATGAAGGTTCTCTTAATACACGGGACTTAAAAGTGCTAGCATTCACTAACAGGTATTTGTTGTTGTTAATTTCCATCAAGACATCTACTTATGGCAACCATATGAATGAGAGGCTCCCAAGAGCCCTGGCTATCAACAATCCTGCTTAGTTCTTGCATACTCAGAGCTGTGGCTGCTTTGACTGAATCAATCCACCTTTAATGTGGTCTTCCTCTTCTCCTACTTTGTTGTTGTTGTGTGCCTTCAAGTTGTTTCCAACTTGTGGCGACTTTAAGGCAAACCTATCATAGGGTTTACTTGGCCAGATTTGTTCAGAAGAGGTTTGTCATTACCTTCCCCTGAGGTTAAGAGAGTGTGACTTGCTCAAGTTCATCCAGTGGGTTTCATGGCTAAGCTGGGAATTGGACCCTGGTCTCTAGAATCATAGTCCAACACTCAAACCACTATGCCATGTTTTTCCTACTGCCTCCTACTTTATCATGCATTATCATCTTTTTTTTTAATGAGTCATGTCTCATGACACGACCGAAGTACAACACCTCAGTTTGGCTTCTAGGTAGACTTCATATTTGTTTTGTTCTTCGTTTTTGGCCATTTGGTATTTGTGAGACTCTGGTCCAGCAAGACATTTCAAATTACTTGATCCTTTTCCTGTCCACTTAATTTACTGTCCAGCTTTTACAACCATACCTAGAAATCAGAAATACACTTACACAGACAATCCTGGCTTTTGTATTCAGTGATATTTCTTTCCAGTTGAGGATTTTATGTACAGTGGTACCTCGGGATACGAAATACCCAGGTTACGAAATTTTCGGGATACGAAAAAATCCCATAGGGAATTATTGTTCCGGGTTACGAATGTTTTTTCGGGTTACGAAAAAACTTTTGGTGCTTTTCGGCGCTATTTTACACGGAATCGCGGCTTTTCCCCATTAGCGCCTATGGCAATTCGGCTTACGAAGGCTTTTCGGGTTACGAAAGCGGCCGCGGAACGAATTACTTTCGTAACCCGAGGCACCACTGTAATTCCTTCACAGCTGCCCTTCAAGTTCTGATTTCTTGAACTACAGTCTCAATTTTGATTTATGACAGTGCAAAGGTATAGAAAGGCGGGATACAGACCACCCCTTTGGGGCGGCCTGCAGGCGCCGCAATCCCTGCCGGATCGGGGCCTGAGCAGCCACAGTGGCAGCCCCAGAGGCCCCGATCCGCCGCTTTTCCAGGCCTCAGGGAAGCGGCAAAACGCTGCTTCCTCCTGGCCTGGAAAGGGGTATCCTTGGGGCTTCATGCCCCATGACACCCCAGGGAGCCGCTTCCAGGAGAGAAAGGTGCCACTTGTCCCTTCCCCCCTGGCTTCATTCCTGCAGCCGTTTGGTGGTTGCGAGAATGAGGCACTCCCCAGGAAGGAGCTCCGTTTTGGAGCTCCTTCTGGCACCACTGAAAGGGTACCAGAAGTGCCCTGCAGTGGCGTGAGCACATCATACCCATGCCGTGCCGTTTGGCTGCGGCGCGGTCGTGATGTCATAATGGCGGCACCCGTGTATACAGGGCGCTGCCATTATGGCACGGCAAGTATGTGCTAGGGTTGCAGGGCGTCTGTAAAGGGCACCCCAAGGCAACCCTAGCACGTCACAATGGAACCCCATAGGGCCTGTCTGTATAGCGCCAAAGTTAATTCTGACTATTTTCATGTCTTCATTCTTCACTTTAAAGTTGTGTGAATTATCTGTGGCCATTAGTTTTCTTTTATTAATGTCCAACTCTAATCCTGCTTCATTAATTTACATCAAAAGTATAATTCTAAAAGCAAATATCTTAGCCCAATGGTTGGTCCCAATATACATTCCCTTTTCTATAGGAGTTATCTTCTCTTCCCTCTTTCCCCCATATTAACATATGTGTGAATGCATTGATTTTACAGAAAAATATATATTCATATATGGTGTAGCTGGGAGGGAGTGGCATTCTGAAATTGGGGAGTTTGGATAAGGTAAGATTCCTCGTAGCATCTAAAATGATCCCTGCAGTCCTTTTTTTTAAAAAATAAAATAAAAATGGGCTGAGTCCAGGCTGAATTATACAGGAGGAGATTCATTGAAATCTTGGGAGTTCAGTTAGTCAAGACTAAGGGACTTGACAGACAGGGAAAAGGAGGCTGTGAGAAAGGCTGCAGCAACCAAATGGCGTGACCTCCATGAGGCATAAACCCCCCCCCCCACTTTTAAAGGGTTCTTTCTGGGATCGGCCTGGGTGCCATTGGCGCCCTCGTGCACACCAAAGATGTATATGTAGTGCAGTGCCTTTTGGACGCTGTGCCATGCGTACATCATCATGGCTCTCCATATGGGACCGTGCGGACACTCTGCTCTCCCAAGCCCTAAAATCGCCCCCAGGCCGGCACATAGCACTAGTCCTAACTTCCATGCTTGGTCATGACTGAAAGTCCCACTGATTCCTTTGGGTCTGGTATGACTGTAACTCCAATCTGTCAAAACAGTAAGCATATTCAAAGTAGATGTTAACATTCTGCCCTATCCCACCCCCCACACATTTGTTATCTGGGCTACAGAACAACCAGCATCTGTGTGCCACAAATCTATTGCCTCTTTCCCACCTGTGGAGCTTTGTGGCTAAATACGGCGTGCAGCAGGAGCACAACCTTGTACTGACTTTGAGTCTCTCTGAGTTTCCTGCTACCCTCCCTTCTTCCCCACCCCATGAGCAATGACCCCCTTTAACTAATGAATTAGGAACTGCTCCTGCAATTGCAATTCTCAGTTCGACACTTGGCATTGAGAAGCAAACCAGGGCTATTTAGCTCAGCGTTAAATGGTCCGCCACATTAACCCCCTGGCATGCTAAGCTATTAGGTTGTTTTACTGTTGTTAAAGTTACATTTGTTAGGTGGAGTCACTGCCCTTCTTAGTGATGTGAGAGAGCTTGCTGTGTGCCATATATGCAGTGTACAGGGTGTGCAGGTACCTGCCATTCATGGTGAGGAGGGGGGCTTCCAATCTCAGTGTCCAACATCCTAGTTTTGTTGACATCCATTGGATCAAAAGACAAATCATGGTATAACCATTTCTAACTGCCACCTGAACAAAAATGACATCCATGTGCATTCCCTCCCAACATTTGCATAGTGCATATGTAATCTGTTGACCACATGAGTTTTCCCCCTCCTCCTTGAAAAGAATATGGCTCTAAATCCAACTTAATGCTACTGTTGTGAAATACCCAATGAGTGTTGTTGTTCTAGATTATATCTTTGTGCAAAGCAGTTGTGCAAAAGTGCAAGAGAGTGTGAATCTTGCTGCTTGATAGGTTTCATAATGATTTATTCAGTCTCTTGTTAAACCTCTTGCACAATTACGTGACAATAAAAACTCTATATTAGATACCACTCTTCTGTTGATTCTTAAAATGCATACTAGCAGAGCTGTCACAAGCAGTCAGGAAATTTCCATACCTTCCAACTGTCCCAATTAGGCATAGATGGTTCCAATTAATCCTCTCTTGTTCCATGTTTTCAGATGCTTTTCAAATGTCCCAGTCTCTCTTTCCTTCTCCCCCTTTGTCCTTGATTGATTTCAGCTGCTTCAAACGGAGTGCGGAAAGTAATTCAGCAGGGGGAGGAGGAGAGAAGGGAGATGAATCTTACTCTTCCATATATGCTCAGACAAAAGCAAACTGCTGCAGCTTCTCCTAACTTGTGTGTTCCTTCATTGCCATGTAGACAACACTTTGAAGTTGTTTGGCCACGTCTGTCCTGATTTTCATCTGTGAAATGTTGGAGGGTATGACCTTCCACTCTCTACTTTGCAAGAAGTGAATAGAGACCACTTGACAACCTGTTGTGAAGTGTTTGCAGAACACTTTACAGATAGAATTGTTCAATCTGCACTGACCTGAATGATGAAGTTGATAGAGATCCAGTGGATATAACCTTGGCTCCTGCTTGTCCATGTTATTGGATACATTTCAGTTTGTGCAGGATGTGGACAGGATCCTTGGACAGGGGAGGGCCATCACATGTATGCTGAACCTGTGCTCCTCCTGGCTTATAAAAGCAGCCAGAGGGGGACTGGCTAAATGGTGCCTCACTACAAGAGTAGCCTCACTGTAGAAAGGTAGAGTTCCATCCTGCCTAAAATAGGCTATGGTGAGGACTTTATTGAAAAGAAAACTTCCTGAACCTGACTACACTACATAACTGCTGGATGGTCTCCAATATTGCTTTTTGTGGCAAGGGTCTGGAGAGGTGGTGGCCTCCCAGCTTCCAGGAGTTCCTCAGTGAAACAGATTATTTTGAGCCATTTCAACCTGGTTTCAGGCTCAGTTGGGTGACTGTGACAGCTTTGGTCACCTTGATGAATGACCTAAGCCTGAAAATGGACAAAAAGAGTGTGTTCGTGTTGGTTCTGCCAGGCCACTCAGCAGCTTCTAATATCATTGACCATGTTATCTTTCTAGGGATGGGACTGAGCACTCTGTTTTACAATGGTTCCAGCTTTTCTTGGAGCTATGAACTCAGAAAGTGGTGATGGCCACATTCAACTCCCTGGAAGGCCCATAGGGTTCTTCAGGCCTGAGCTTTGACCCCATGACTTCAATATTTACATGAAAGCACTGGAAGAGGTTATCCAGAAACTGGGGGTTCAGTATCACATGCATGCTAATGACACCCTACTCTATCTTTTGTTTACATCTAATTCCAAGGAAACTGCTATACTGCTAAACTGGTGTCTACAATTAGTAATGGACTAGGTGAGGGCAAACCCATGGAACCTTAAGCGAGTCAAGACAGAAGTGCTCTTAGTCAGTCAATATAGAGATCAGGGAATAAGGACTCAGTCTACGCTGGATGGTCTCACACTTGACCTGAACTCTCAGATCCATAGCTTCTGTATATGCCTGCACTCAGATTTGAACCTGGATGCCCAGGCTTCAGCAGTGGCCAAGACTACATTTGCACAGCTAAAACTAGTGTGTCAGCTGCTCTCATTCTTTGAGGTGTCAAATCTAGCCATGGTGACATATGCCTTGATTAAATCCTGGTTGGATTACTGTAACACACTCTATGTGAGGCAACGGCCTGTTACAAACAGGCACCCTAGTATGCGACGAGCGTGTACTAGGGTTAGAAAGGGGTGTCACTTCTTGACACCCCTAACCCTAGTACGGACCCAGTCCATACAAAATGGTGGCACCCTATACCGATGGGTGCCGCCATGACTACGTCACCACCGCGCCGCCTCCAAACGAGGCGGCACGGTTGTGATGTCGCGCTGTGCGAGGGCGCCTAGAGTGCCCTTTTCATGGTGTGAGAAGCTCTGTTTCAGAGCTCCTTCTGTGGTTTGCATCGCTAGCGCAGCCTTTAGACGGCAGCGCCAGCAATGCAAGGGAGAAAGGGGCCAAGTGGCCCCTTTCTCCTCCTCCCTGCCGTCATCGTGTCCTTGGGGCATGAAGCCCCAAGGACACCCCTTTCCAGGCCGCGGGGAAGCGGCCTTTTGCCGCTTCCCCATGACCTGGAAAGTGGCGGATCGGGGCCTCAGAGGCTGCTGTTGTGGCAGCTGAGGCCCCAATACAGCGGGGAAAGGGCCGGTTACAGGCCACCCCAAACGGGTGGTCTGTAACTCGCCAACCTTTGGAAATTATTCAGAAACTTCAGTGGGTCTGAAATGCACAGATAGGCTGCTACCCCAGTCTGGTCACAGGAAACATATACCTTGCTCAGTAAAACAGTTTCTTTGGCTACTAGTCAGTTTCAAGCAGAATTCAAAGGGCTGGTTCTAATCTTTAAAGATCTATACAGCTTGAGTCCAAACTGTCTGTGAGATTATCACATACGTCTATCTAAGCCTGCCAGAGTTTTAAGATCTTCAGGGGAGGTACTTCCCTTATTTTCAAAAATCACATACATGTCTGGTGACAACACAGGAGAGGCCCTTCTCAATGGCTGCTCCCAGATTGTGGATCTCCCTTCCATGGGATATTCAGTTAGCCTTGTCTCTCCTATTTTTCTGCTGTCTTTTATTTCAGCACGGTTTGACTCTTAGGCTGTATCCACACTGCAAAAGTCATTTGGTTTGACACTGCTTTAATTGCCCTGGCTCAATGCTATGGAATTTTGGGAATTCCACTCTGGGGCCACAACAAAGTACAATTCCCAGAATTTCATAGCATTAAATCAGGGCAGTTAAAGTGGTGTCAAAGCAGATTACTTCTGCAGTGTGGACACAGCCTACATTCTCGTAGCAGAAGGACCTTTTAATATGGTATGTTGTGCTTTTAGCTTTTAAAAAACAGGTTTTCTATGAGTTTTACCTTTGTGGTTAGAATTGTTTGTTTTAACCTTTTATTAACACGTATAGGTTTTTTTAGCTGCACTTCAAAGGCACTCTGTTAGCTGCCTTTGGTCCTGTGCTGGTAGAAAGGTGCACTTTAAATTAAATAAATGGCTAAAGCAACAGGGTCTTGTGCTATCACAGTGATGTAGTTGGATTCTGATGTACGTTTCTGTGTCATGCTCTGTTTGGGAAGGCTTAGGAGGGGGTGAGCAAGATGTTCTTAATTTCTTGGGGGGTTATCACCTCTTCTCCCTCCCTCCGGGAATAGGGCCACCTTTTGTCCATTCGGTTTCCTCTTCATATTGGAACAAGAGCAAGAGAAGTCCATATGTGGAAAGGATTCAGTTCCTTCTTCAATTGCTCTTAGGCAATAATACCAAAAAAAGAAAAGCAGTAGGTCTAGAAACCTCCAGAGACTGGCAGCGAGCACCTGAATTGAGGGCTTTGGCAGATTTTGAGGAATGGCAGCCTCTGATTTAGTCATGACTTAATAATTCTACAGGTTTAGCTGGAGGTGGCTATAGACTTTGGGAAAATTCTTTACCTATGCTGCTTAGGGAAGTCTAGGTGCTGTAGTCCAGAAAAGTAAATTTTCCAAGGTTTCTTGTATGTATGGGTGCAGATGTGGCATGGGGGTATGGAAGGGAGGAGGAGAAGATCAGAAACAATCAAGTATGAGTCCATACTCAGTGGGTTTCAGAAATTTCCAATTTCAGGATCTCTTTTTCTCTATAGTTAAGTGTTTTATTGCATTTAGGTGTAATTGGATTTTATTGCACTGCTAACAATGCCTGTAAACTTTTTAAAAGGGCCTGTGAAAAGTATAATTCTCAGAATAAAGAATGCTATTCTGAATTCTAACATTTGGTGTGTTTTCTGCAGTTGTGTGGAATTATAAATCACCTTGCTTGTGATCCAGTTGTTTAGGCATTTTGGGTCAGAAACCACAGTACAAGGGAAACAAAATCTAATTCTGATATCTCCGCTTCAGAACATCTTTGTAGAATAGACATTATTTAAATTTCTGGCTCAGCGTGAAGAGACTTATGAAACACATATTTGTACTTTTTTTTAATGAAGGTCCTCCCACTATTACCCCATGGCCAGTTTTTAAATGTCAGCATATTGGCCTTTTGAAATTTCCTGCTTCATAATAACTGAAAGCTATTTGAACATGCAGAATTATGGACTAATCGCCGCTTGGCCAATTTTGCTGATTTTTTATTTTTTGCAGGCACGGCAGAGGAAAAAGAGAATGCAATTTAGTTGCAACTTCAAAGCCATGTTTCATTATCATTCTAGCTGAGACTCTTTTGAATACTTCCATCCCAATTTGGTCTTTTAAAGTGAAAGGAATGAGTTGTTTACATTTGTGCATGCTCTGTCATCTGGGAAGGAAGTTGGTCAGGATAATAAGCTGGTCAGCGGTGAAATTGTTTGTCAGAGCACATAAAAGCTTTTGCTATTATTTCTGCCATGATCTCACTGACCTGCTAAACACTGCTCAAAGTAGTGGTCTCCCAGGGTACAGTTTGAGAATCACATGTGCCCTGCTCACAGCTAAGAAACATTACCTTTTTGGATTAAAACTCCTACAATTCCTCAGCCAGTATGGGGGATTCTGAAAGAGGTAGTCCCGAAAGAAAGAAAGAAAGAAAGAAAGAGAAGAGAACAACTTTGGTCCTACCAAAGTTTGGGGTTAAGCTTCCCTCCCAAAAATCTAACTTTCTCAAGTGTTGCTGTTATTTTTTAAAAAATATCTATAAGTCAAAAGAGCCAATTGTTATTGTCCTCAAGGCAACTTTGACTCATGGTGACTCCATGAGTGGGACATCTCCGAGACCCCCAGTCCTCCACTGCTTTGCTTAGGTTCTGCAGGCTTAGGGCCATGACCCGCTTAATTGAGTCTATCCATCTGGTATGCAGTCTTCCATTCTTTCTACTCCCCTTACCTTTCCTAGCATTATTGTCTTTTCTAATGAGTCAGATCTTCTTATGGTGTGGCCAAAATACAACAGCCTCAGTTTAGTTATCTTGCACAGTTAATCTTGAACAACAGAGTGCTTAATTTTATGTGGACTTTGTCCTAAATCATTAGAAGCATTTAAAGAAAAAGGAGAGCTCAGATATTAGGGCATCTTGACAAAAGAGGAGAATATGTCCTTTCTATAAGACTACTGCAGAGTCTCACCTTTTGGCTTTTCATTATGGAAAGGCTGGGCAGGAATACTCCATGTCTGAGAGCAGCAGGCAGAAATGGCCTTTAATATACCCTTAATGTTTCTAAGGATGTGCCATACTGCAGAATTTAAGCAATTTGACACCATTTTAACTGTCATTGCTCCATCCAATGGAATCCTAGTCTGTTTTAGCATAAAAAGGTATAAAGGAATCCATTAGCACCTTTGACTAACTGAAGGATGGCTAGAGTGGCGTGGGCAAGCTGTGATCCACTTATGGGTTACGACCCATGGTCAAGAGGATTGGGTCGTTGGTCTTTTGCCACTCCACCAATGCTCATGTGCCAGTGCTCTATAAAGAAATTATGCTTCACAAAGTCAGTGGGGGAGAAGGATGCATTTCAGCTTCTGTATCCTTTTAAATGAAAGCTTAGCTTTGAGTAATCAAAATTGCTTTGGTTGTGCATGGAAGCATTAAAAGCCTTGTCCACTAATTGAGAGGAGCAGCTCCGGCAAAGCAGTCTTGCCCTCTCGTTATGCGATCTTGCAAGTTCTATTTGTCATCATCGCTTGCCGGTCTTAATCTAACTGTACTGCTGGTGCAAATTAATGGTAATTTGTTATGACATACTGTGTCCTTCGAGTGGAACAACAATATGGAACTAATATAGCTCCTTACACAGGCCCTTTCCAGCTTCTTCTATTCCTCCCCTACCACCCGGATCCTATCCACTGATGAAGAAATCCTCTCTACTTACCCTTTGAGCTGCTCTCTGCTGAAAGGGGTGTCAGGAGATGTTATAGCTTGACTGACAGAGGTGTTTATCAGACGAGCTCTTAAAGAGGTACTATTCCAGTGTGACTCCTCTAGCTGCATCCTGTTGCATGCTGGGATTGGCAGTTTTAAGGAGGGGTATTTAGAATTCTCAGGCAGAGAAGTTCAGCTCCTTAAAACTGCCAATCCCAGCATGCAACAGGAGGCTGCTAGAGGAGTCACACTGGAATAGTAGCTCTTTAAGAGCATAGTGTGATAAACATCAGAGACTGCCCAATGCACTTCCAATGACATGTTCTAAGAGACATGTGCTAACTATGGGGCTTGTCTTTTCAAGTGCCTGGCTGCTTTTCTGATCAAAAATACATGTTCATTTCTGAATGGCTTTCATTTCTAATTTAAGGAAGCGGCGGGGGGGGGGGGGTTACCCTTGTGTGTCCATGCACCTGATGCTTTTTCACACTGACCAAATGTTGTTGTTTGGAACTGTGCTGACAAAGCACATGGGTTGTTCATGTGGGCAGCTCTGGAGACAATTCTGTAAATGTTAAGGGAGGAATAGTTACATACTTTAATGACTGCCACCCAAAACAAGGTATGTGTTTATCTGTGGGTGCATCTACACTGTAGAAATAATGCAGTTTGAAACCACTTGAACTTCCATGACTCCATCCTATAACATCCTGAGATTGCTAGTTTGATTCATCTTGGCTTCTAGGGGAAGTTCAGGCTTGTTTTGCTCTAGCACCCATTTATTCGCCTCATTAATAACTGATTTAAGGGACAATGTCAACTAATTACCCCCTAAACTGGGACCTAGGAAAATATCAGTTCTAATGTATGCAGATGACACTATTTTATTGTCACAATCACAACAAGGTTTAAGGAGATTATTAAACGCCTTTAGTCAACTAGTAACACAGGACAAGTTGAAAATTAATTATAAAAAAAATTCTAATTTTTGCCAATAGATATAAAAAAACATACATGGCAACCCATAGAACAAGTGAAGTCCTTTAAATTAGCTTACTTGCTAATTAGCTTACTTGCTGTTCACCGCTATGATCTTTGGAATAGCGGTATATAAATAAAACAAATTATTATTATTATTATTATTAATTAAATATCTAGGACTAAATTTCTCCTCAACTGGCTCTTGGAGTTATTTTAAAAATACAAAAGCAATTGCTACTAATACAGCCAACTCTTTATTAAGATTTTATTGGAGCAGAGGTGGTAAACAGTTCCCTCCAGCCATTAAAATTTATGAGGCTAAAGTTATAGCTCAGATGCAATATGGGGCTGAAATATGGGGGTCTAAGATAAAATCCAACTTGGAATCAGTTCAAAATAAGTACTTACGAGTAATTTTGGGTCTGCCCAAAGGAACTGAGACCTCTATCCTTTGGTTGGAAGGTGGACTCTGGCCTGTTACAGACAGCCAAAATAAAGCTGCTTCGAGTCACAGTGGAGGTATGGTGTTTCAATGATGCATGCGTCCTAAGAGTCCAGAAGTCACACCAAAGCCACACTCCAGTCCTTAGGGCTGGAGCGTGGCTTTGGTGCAACTTCTGGACTCTTAGGACGCATGAATCATTGAAACATCATGCCTCCACTGTGACTCGAAGCAGCTTTATTTTGGCTGTCTGTAACAGGCCCATGTATTGTAAAGGCCATTACTCAGGTTCAAGCAATTAAATACTGGCTGAAACTCACTAAAGAGATAGGAGCAGTACTTGTATTGATTGGTTTCAAAGAAATGTTGGAATTTGAAAATAAAACATTTTTATCCTGGAATCAAGAAATTTTACATCTTATTGACTTGTATGGGCTCTCAAATGATTTGTTGTGCTCTTTAAACTATCATAGAGCTGTAAAATATATGAAGTCCTACATCTTGAAACATGACTTTCAGTTAGATTGTACCTCTGTTGGCCTATCAAAATGTGCTCCTTGTTATGCCAAACTCCCTTTCCAAATAAGTTACCCACAATACTTACATAATATAGCTAACTTCAAACAGAGATATGTCTTCACAGCCCTACGCTGTCAGTCTATGACTACGGCTGTGGTGCAAGGGCTTTATCAAAGGATCATGTGGGAAGAGAGAGTTTGCCCATGTGGTTCCAACACAGTTGAAGATCTATCTCATACCTATTGGAGTATACAATTTATAAAGTTATAAGAAATGTCCTATACAAAGAATTAGGATTGGTATTAAACAACTATGACTATGATTTACATTTAATCATTTTGTTATTAGGGGACACCGAAACAAATATCTTTGAAAAGAAAGCACTGTAAAGACAATGGTTGGGTTACAGGAGAGATCTGAATCTCTACTATCCCCGAATACTCCCAGCTCTATAATTCAACCATATATAGTCTCAGTGTATCTGGTTCTTACGCCTAGCAAGATTTATCTGAGCCCTCATTTTTGTCTTTGCCTTTCTCTGCAATATTCTGTTTTAAAGATAATTTTAACTTTGTAAGCAATGTATTATTTTATAATGTATTTGAGGTTTTATTTTATTATTTTTATGCTTTTATAGATTTTTACAATGTATTGATGTTATATTTGTTTTGATGGGTTGCTTTCTTTTTGTAATGGCATATGCTACACAAATAAATTTATTTACTATTAGTACCACTTATTCATCTTTTCAGCAGCCCAAGGTATCTGTAGTACTCTTCTCCATCACCACATCTCAAATGGATTGATTCTCTTCCTATCAACTTTCTTCACTATCCAGCTTTCACAACCATACATAGAAATGGAAAATATGATGGCATGGATAAACCTAACTTTAGTATTCAGTTATATATCTTTACACTTCAGGATCTTGACTAGTTCCTCTATAGCTTCCCTTCCAAGTCCCAGTATTCTTCTGAGTTTTTCATGATCTGTACACTCTATAATTCTGAATTCCCCTCCCTAAACTGCAATTCCCAGGATTCCACAGGATGGAGCCATGGGTGTTAATATGGAAACCTTGTTTCATTGAACATTCCCTTCCTTGGCCTCTGTTCCCACTGCATGCTTCAACTCTAGCTTCCTTTATCCAGAGGCCACATGACTTATAGAGGTATCAAAACTCTCTCCCAACACCTGTGATTATTTCAAAGCACCTGAACTTTGTTGAACTTGGGTAAACACATCTTTAATTTATATTGCATGCAATTATTTTTTTATTACAGCTGGAGTGCGAAGTGTAATCAGGTGGCTATTGTATAATTTAAACTCCAGGTGATTTTTATTTAATAATAATAGCTTGCGTTCCTATAGTGCCTCACATCCCCAAAGGGATCTCCACAGCACTTTGCTAACTTACCAATCAAAGATGTAGAAAGTAAAACACTGATTATAATTAACACAAGCTTAGGAAGCCAGGCCCTGCTCCTGCTGGTGCTGTTTATATTCAAAGGGATGCCATTGAATTTAAAGAAGAGTGGATTGAGACTCTGTTCGTGAAGGGACCATTGAAAGGAACAAGGTAGTCCAAGCAATTGTAACTGGTCAAGTGATGTACAGACTCTACTCCAAATTCATATGCCTTACTAAAAAATCTCTCTCCTTCCTTTTTGTTTCCCTTATGTCTCCCCCCCCCCCCCCCGGGAGTCAGACTAGATATGTTTATCATGTTACTTTTTCCAGAAGTGTTCCTTCTCATGGTGTAGACATCATTTTGTCATAGCATGTAATTTTCCTCACTTGAGTATCTTGTATTTAGCATGCTTTATTACAGGAATGGTCATTAGAAAGCAAACATGGACTTTATTCACAAGGTTGATTTCCGATGCACATATCTCTGAAAACAAAATCATATTTTTGGAAAGAAAATGGGTTAATCAATAAGCTATGCTAATAGGCATTAATATCCAACTTTATCTTGGAACAGAAGTTATGAATTCATACTTTGATATAAGTCAAATGTGATAATAGCCCAGTCCTTTTCAACGGTGGTGTAGTGTAGTACAGCAACAGAGCAACAGCATTATTTATTTGGGGACACAAGTATCATCTCTGTTCCCATTAGCTTTTCATATCAGGAACAATGATGACACAATCCACAGAGTCTCCATCTTATCAGGATTCACCTCAGTTCATCACCGTCATCCAGAAGACACTGATCACTATGTGAACACAATGTTGGCCTGGATGAGCCTTTTGTCTGTTCTTCTTAAGGCCTGTTTAACTCTGCTCATTCATTACAAACCATTCAGCCATCATAAGGTCTCTGCAGCACTGGCTGCATTATGTATCACTTCTCTTTTCTTTTCCCTGACCACACTCCACAATCAATGGCTTTTATATCTTCCTGGTTAATTAAAACAGAAACAATAGCAATGAAGTAAATTAACCTCAAAACATAGTGAGATTTTTCTAGCATAAATAATTAAGTCCCAAATCCCAAATTTTATAAGCCAAATTTTAGATTGTATTAACAATTTTTTCAAAACAGTAGTGTTTGGCCTGATCAGCCATGCATTTTGGATTTTAGTCCAAAACTGTAGTTGTCCAGCACCAAGGGGTGGCTATTCCATTGTTCAGAGCATTTTGCTGTGGTCATTTGGCACTGTTTCATGATGAGCAAAGTACAATTACACTCTCCAAAACGAGGTTTCTCCATTGATGGGGCTGTGAATCAAGCCTGTCCCTGGAGGGCATGCAAATATAAGACAGGCATACAAGACAGCATATGAACTTCCACATGAGATGCATATCTCTGTAATCTTGTACCAGTTTATATATACCACCAAATCCCAAAATCAAGATCATCCATGCCATAGAATTTCTGATTTCTTCAATATCATTGTGGATCCTGGACAGTGAAGAAGCTGATAGGAAGAAAAATAACTCATTTGGAATATGGCATTGGATGAGAGTTCTATGGATATCAAGGATTGCCAAAAAGACAAATGAATAGATCCAACAGCAACTCAAGACTGAACTCTCCCTAGAAGCCAAGTGACTAAACTGAGACCATTTTACTTTGGACATATCATGAGAAGACATTACTCCCTCGGAATGAAAATAATGCCTAAAATAAAATAAAGCTTGGTAAAATAGAAGGTGGTAGGAAAAGAAGAAGACCTCATTATATGTGGATAAACTCAATAAAAGAATTTGTTGTTGTTGCTATTGTTGTTGCTAACCATCCATCCAAGAGTCACTGTCCTCCACTGCTCTGATTAGTTCTTATAAACTCATACCCGTGACCTTGGAGTTTATCTCACTGACTTTGCTCCTGCAATAGATGCAGGATGTAACCTTAAGAAAATTGATCTTATTGCATTTCCCCGTCTCTGGGGAGTATGGGTGTCTTGGAGACCTTGCATCCATAGAACAGCAATACCTTTATTAGTCAGCCAAAATGCACAAAATACTTGATGCAAGCTTTCAAAGCTCCACTGACGTTTTCATCAGAAAAATGAAATAGGAGAAAGAAAAAACGATGATGATGATGATGATGATGATGATGATGATGATGATGATGATGATGATGATGATGATGGAGCCATAGGCCTATATTAATTCAAGATGTTGTAATGGTTGTTCTCAGTTAAGATGGTACAGAAGGATACCCATGTAGGCAGAGGCCATACCTCTTCCTTGAACAGGGCTCTGAAGGGCAAAGGGCCATCAGCTCCAGGAATGAAATTTAAAATGCATTAGCAACACAAAATGAAACCTCCACTGAGATTCAGGTTTCTTTTTCTTGTTTGATTTTTAACACCTTTGCCTGATAAAGAATACAGTGGAGCTTTGAAAGCTTGCATCATGTATTTTGTGCATTTTGGTTGTCCAATAAAGGTATCACTGTTTTATGGATTTAGGCGCAGTGGTTAAATGCCTATACTGCAGACACTCACTCAAAACCACAAGGTTGTGAGTTCAAGACCAGCAAAAGGGCTCAAGCTTGACTCAGGCTTGCATCCTTCCGAGGTCGCTAAAATGAGTACCCAGATTGTTTGGGGCAAATTAGCTTACAGTTGTAAACCACTTAGACACTGCTTAGGCGGTATGAAGTGGTGTATAAATGAAGAATCATAGAGTTGGAAGAGACTACAAGGGCCATCCAGTCCAACCCCCTGCCATGCAGGAACTATCAATAAAACCATCCCCGACAGATGGCCATCCAGCCTCTACTTAAAGACCTCTAAGAAAGGAGACGCCACCACTCTCTGAGGGAGCGTGTCCCACTGTTGAACAGCCCTTACTTTCAGGAAGTTCCTCCTAATGTTGAGGTGGAATCTCCTCCTAATGTTGGAGGAGATTCCAACACATGGCCAACACAGCTAACTCTGGATTTGTTTTGTTTGTTTGTTTTGCATCCATAGGATCACTGTAAGTGGAAGGTAATTGAATGGCAATAAACAATAACCTCACCACTTCCTGGGTTTTGAACAGGATAGGCATAGGATAGAGCAGAGAGATAGATATCTGGAATATATTTGGGGAATTTCTAATCTGTTGTTCTTCTTGTTGTTAGCTACCCTCAAGTCAATTTTGACTGTGGATGAGACATCTCCAAGATTCCCTGTTCTCAACTGCCCTGCTCAGGTCCTGTAGTCTCAGGCTCATGCCCTCCCTGGTTGTGGCTTCATATCTTTCTAGTGCCCTCTACCTTTTCCAGAATCATTGTCTTTTCTTGTGATTTATGCCTTATCATGATGAGGCCAAAGTATGACAGTCTCAGTTTAGTCATCTTGGTTTCCAGTGAGAATTTCATCTTGGTCTGTTCTAGGATTCCACTTTAGTCACCAAATACCCCATGCTTGGAATCACTAGGACACCTTTTTGGCTGTCCCAGTTATCTGACAAACTTAAGCATTCCTAGGTATAGGAAAGCTTTTACATTAGCACAATTTAATGTTCTGCTTTCTGCTTTATTGGTAAAATATAAGAGGATCCCGTAACATGAGTGTATTTGTCCCCGAGGACATGAGGTGGTAGAAACTCCCAGCCATGTCCTTTCATAGCACCCATTTTACCAAGGGAAATGCCTTGCTTTAATTACACATATACTACAGAATATTCCCAGCGGGACCAAATAATTGTATCTTTCCCTTCTGCTCTCTGATGAAGATGTACAGATTACAGATAAGATCACTAAATTTTGGCAATTGCCATTGTGACCTGTAAACAGATGATAAATCAGCAGTAGATAATGACCATACAGAGCTTTCTCAGAAGAACTCAGGCAGCCATGTGGGGTTGGTGGGATTATGTACAAACCTTGGATTTAGGCAGAGTCTTGTGGCCTTCCCTCTTTTATTATTAAATGTGAATTTTATGTGTTTAGTTTATTTCACATTATTCTGTTCTACGTACCTTATGGTAAAAATTGTCTTCTACCTTTTTTTAATGCTGGTCTGAGACTGTAATAAATTATCGATTGATTGCCTAGAAGCACTAATCAGATTTATTATTATTATTATTATTATTATTATTATTATTATTTAGCAAATTACTACATCCCTATTCAGGTTCTGAGTACCATGAATACTGTAGCCAAAATGGGTCCCCATAGAAACAAAAACACATGCCCCAAATTTCTAGAGCGATGGAACTGAACATGTTGAATTGCTATGAAGAGTCGAGTGACTGGGAAATGTTAAGAATAGCTTCATTATGAGTGTTAATTCTCCCCAGAATCCAAAACATCTCTTAATTTGCCTTTATACCCTTTGTACCCTTCATTCCCTCAAATATCAGAGATTCCACAGACTTCATAAAAAACACCAATCAACCAGTTTTTGTAACAAGTAAAGGAGTGAGGCCATGCTATTGAGGACTGGGCAGGATACGTTTCTTAGATGAAGGACCATCGCCTCCCAAAAATAGTATTCTATGGTGAACTCACCACAGGTCAGCGTAAGAGAGGTGGCCCAAAGAAGAGATACAAGGACTCCCTGAAACAACATCTCAGGCTCGGCCAAATTGATCACTATCAATGGTCCGCCCTGGCCTCGCATCGGGAGGCATGGAGACGCACTATCCATGATGCTGCAGCCTTTTTTGAAAGCTCACACCGAACGAATCTCGAAGAGAAATGACAACACAGAAAGTACCACAACCTGGAAACATCACCCAAGGAGCCTTTCTGCTGTGCTTTCTGCAACTGGACCTGTTTGTCCCGGATTGGCCTTTTTAGTCATCAACGTGCTTGTAGAAAGCACAGGATGTGTCCTTCCCGAATCTACGTTTGCGAAGAAAAGCCAGAGAAAGGAGTGATGTGCAAAACCTATTTATTTTAATTTGTAAATGTTTCTGCGCAAATCAGTGTCATGTGTTTCTTTGGGTGGCTGAGTGCAGTTGCACAGGCATAGGATTTATCTGTTTGTTAAGCTCAATATGTGGACATTTGAAGAAGGAACAGTATGTGTGATTTGCAGAGCTTGGAAAGGTTAGAGAATCTGGGAGTTGTGGTCCAAAGAAATCTTTGTAAGTTTTGTAAGCAATGATTGCAGCTCATCCCCTCCCATTTCTTCATGGTAACACATGAAAGGTGCTACTGACTTCTTTGGAATTTAAAAATATGTTCAATTCTATAGAAGAAAAATATAAGATTTACAATGACAGTAGTGTCAACAAAGAAGTACTTTTTAAGAAAAGGAAAGGAAGATGTGTCTCTTTTTTGTTTCTGAAAGCGTGAAACTGTTGAAAAGAAGCTTCTAGTTTCACACTGTCATCCACAAAACTCATGATGTGCCTACAAGCAAACTATAAAGAAAGTCTCAATTGTTCATCCTAGAACAGGAAAAATGGCATGGTCTGTGGTATAAACCGTTATGGGTTTAACTCTTTGGTGGTTTTTGTATTCATCCTCAAAAATCTCTAGAGGAGGAGGAAATAAAAAGTTTATCTACCATCTATCAGTACAGCCACATGAAAATAAGCCCTCTTTGTACATCTATCTGTCTATTTGAGGTTGCTTTGTTTTTCCCATGAACAGTTCCAAATTAATGTCTGTTACCCCAATATATTAATTATTTTGTTTGTTCAGTTTCAAACAGTTTTAACACTTTTAATTTGTCTTTTTAACTTCTTGAATTTTTCAATCTGCTTTTTTAACTTGAAAAAATGATTTTAGTATTGACGCTGTTTTAAATGTATCAGGTTGGTTTTATAGTACACACCCTTTGATCTCTAGATAGAGAACTATATATATAAATATTGAAATCAATAAATAAATATAAAATGAGCTCATGTAATGAAATATACAGTCAACCCCCCCCCCAATATTTGCTGGGTTTCCTTTCACAGATTTGATGATTCGTGGATTTGATTAATATGTCCTCTGGGTCCTTCAACATGTTACAATAGTCAACTTTTGGTGGAAGTTGACCATAGAGTTGTGTTTGAGGATTTAGACATTTCTAGAGGAGTCAGCATTCACAATTTTCATTTATATTTGCATTTTTCCCACTTTTGTGGGGAGAGAGGTGTTGCCCCAATCCTCTACTAATGTGGGGGAAGACTGTATTTTCATTTCTGACTAAATAAAAGGTAAGATTAAAAGAGAGCAATTGGCAAATAGTTAACCTCGTTCATGAGCAGTGCCTGAAATATAAGGTATTTACTGTTAACACCCCAGCTTTTTCAAATACAGTATGTGGATTTCTTTTTGGCAATTTAAAAACAATATCTGACTCATCATAGTTTTCCAATACCCATTGTAGTGCCTTTTCACCTTCTTCAAGTGTAACTGATCTTTGGATGTTTTGGATGATACAAAACACATTTTGCATTTTAAAGTTGATCTGAGATGCAGCATTGTGAGGAAGAAATCTCTGAAATAGTTCCTCAACTATTCTGAAATAATAAAGAAGAGAATGAGGCCAAGCAAGTGGAGAGAATGTGCATGCACTGTGGAATTTTCCAGTATGGAAGATGTGTGTGTGTGTGAAGTTCTTCATTGGGGCTACAACTCCCGAAATCACCCCATCACCACGACCCCAAGAACTTCTGGGAGTTGTAGTCAAGAATGAACATTCACAGGCTCTGTTTTATCAGATGAGTGACCATTCAGCTTACTACTGTTCCCTTTTGTTTCTTCCTCAGTGTCAGAACTGAAGGCAGTTATAAAAGACTGGCGTGTCAGAGTGATTAAGAGCGGGTAGCAAAGCTGGGAAACGCAATAGGTAAGTCATTTGTAAAATGAAGGGATTGACAATATGCTTTCCAATACAAAAGGTTTGATCCTTCTAAGAAAATTCCTACAGGAATACTGTCTTTCCAAGAAGAGGAAACCAGTCATTTAAAATTCTATATTTCTATGAGAAAACATCAAAAATGGTCCATTGTCTAGCAGTGGAGATAAGGACAAATGTGAAGACTCAGTGCAACAAGAAATTGTAGTCATCCTGATTTTAAAGTGCTTTGGAAAGACATTTTTGACAAAAATGAACTGGGATTGTTATGAGCGATGGTTAATCTGGCTCCATTCTGCATGTTTTACATGCCTGTGTGTTCTTCATTGCACAGGGAAGTTGCAGAAGTTTTGCTGAGATCGTGTTGTGGCTGACTGTGTCATTCGTGAAAACATTTCATAAGTCTTTTCCTCTGAGGGTCTCAGGTTTTCTTGGGGTTTTCTCTGAGATTCTTTTTAACATGAATTATGGTGGTTAAGGCAGAACAGTGATGCCTTCGATCTCTCGACTTACCTTTGAGCACTTTGGCTAAACCTTTGATCAATTGCCTACATATCTGTGTCTTTTTAAATCTGGACTGGTGAAAGTGTAGCCTGTAGTCCACATACAATTTTGCCCCCTTTCAGAATGATTAAAGGGTCAGTCACACTTACGCTTTTTGCATGGAGAGATTCACATCTGTGAACTTATTCAAAATCAATTCACTGTTCTCACTATGTTTAAGGCAGCAAATCTCTCCATGACATTTAAATCCGGTTTGAAGTTTCCATTGGCCACCGTTCTGGATCAAAATGGAGTCACCTCCATTTCCTGAATGGAGGCTGCACGATTCGAATCAATCTGATAGCACATTTACACTATCGGAGATGCAGATCATTGTGTTTCTTAAAAAAAAAGAACTGCTAAGGGATCCAGTGCCAAGTGCATTGGTTTAAATGGGCTCTTCAGTGACCCCCTGCAAACTGCACCAACTACAATCCGTGAAAGTCTGAATGACAGGGAAATAACCTGGTTTCCAAACCAGATTATTTCATAGTGTGATTAACTGCATTTGATTTGTAGATGGCTCATTTGTTTCTGTGATTCAACAACAGCAATTTGCACAGTCCTGCCATGCGTATCAGCCATAGTGGGAACTCATTTGACTATTATGTGTGAGAATGACAACCTCTTAAGGCAATGGAGGAACATGTATATGATTTTTTATATGATGATAAATATGTGCTACCTCATTCAAATGTTTGTGTGCATGGCTTTTTGAATACAGCTCTGAGCACATTAATGTTCTTGGAAACTGCTGCATGTTAATTTCCAACCTCTAACATACTTTGAAAATTTGTTGTGGGCCATGTACTACCTGAAGCTCACTCTGGTACTCAGCTTACCAAGTTCCACCCCCCCCCCCACTGCTCAGCACCATGGGTGTTAGTGATGATTCTCTTGAATCTACCTGTTTGACTTTTTCTCACTTGATGGTGACCCAAATTACAGAATCACTATTAGGCAAGTCTGTGTATGGCCATAAGGAGGCAAGATGAGATGCCAGTCCCTTGCCATATCAATTGTGAGCACACTTACCTTGCATTTCTGTATACAAGGGGTGGAGAATGTGTGGTGTCAGAGGCACATGCAACCCCCTGAATGGTTCTTAAAGTTTAGGTGGATTTTTTCCCCCTTGTCATTTGAATCCATTGCTTTGTGTCCTAGTTTTTAGAGTAGCTGAAAACAAGCTTGCTCCTTCTTCCACATGACATCCCTTCAAATATTTAAAGATGGCTATCCTGTCATCATTCATTCTTCTCTTCTCCAGGCTAAATATCTGCAGTTCCCTAAGTTGTTCCTCATAAGACCTGGTTTCCAGACCATCGATCATCTTGGTTGCCCTTCTCTGACCCCTGTCCGGAGTCAGACTTCCAGATAAACAACTGTAGAATTGTAGCCTTAATCTTGATAACACAGGCTAGAAATAGAACATCAAAATTACATCTTCAGCCAAAATGGAGGGGTGGGGATTCTGGGGGTTGTAGTCCAAAAAGTGGGTTTTTCCAAACCTTGACTACAAGGTTGCACCAGCTTTAACATTAATTAGTGATGTTGCTGCTCTATCTGCCCTGTTTAACTCCACTCTGTATGTGCAATGAAATTGCCCTGAAACACACCCAGGGCTTCTATGAATACCACACAGTGTCTTTCCAGTGGTTGATTCCAGAGGGACAGTTGTGGTGCACTAAAGATCCTTGGATTAATTGGTCCATGCATTTTTTTGGACTGCAGTCCACTTAGTGGGCTCTGGTCCATGAAAGCCTGTGCCGTAATTAACATGTTAGTCTTTGAGGTACCACAAGACCCTTATTTGTTTTCCTTGTGGCTTTTCTATATGGAATGGATTATTCTCTGTGACCAATGGAGCACTGAGAGCTGGGCTGTGGCAACAGACTTTTTCAAAAAGAGAAAGACAATATTTAGAGAGTCCATAGGAGCTGTTTCCCCATATAATTCACACCTTGGCAGTTTTCAGGATGATCTAGCCATCATTTCTGCTTGCAACACTATGTGTCCAAAATGTGGAGAATACTTTCAGAAGTGTATAATTTTCATATAATCCTGCGCATCTGCAATTTAGCTTCTAATTTGTTTCTTTGTAGTATTAAGCAGAGACAGTGGTTTATTTTTTAATGACATTAAAAAAAAGGTTTTCTCTCCAGGGGTTTTGACCTGCACGGCAGAAAGAGCTCGTGTTTCTTTTTCATCAACAAGACAAAAGACTGAATACAGTACTTTCTTTCTTTTTTTTTAATGAAGTGATTAAATGGGAGAACAATTTATCCTAGATAAGATAAACTCTTTGGTTCTCCCCCACACTACCATTACTTGTTTTCATTCTGTCATCTATATGTCACCCCTACTCCAACCCAGTGTGGACTCCATTTTAGAATATTAACTGTAGATTAAAAAAAAAAGTGACTGTGATGTACCAAATCCATGCACAGAACATGTTGAATTGTGTTAAATACAGGATGTGAACTTGAATTTACCTACTGGGATTCTTCCAGGTGAAACTGTTTCCTGGCAATTGCTTTGACCCATTCACAGAATTTTATGGCAAAGTTGTCTTTCATCATGAATTGTCCCATCTTTCTTCTTCCATCTTACCAAACGCACACACACACACCCGAACAAGGGAAAGAGAGAATGACTGTTGTTGTTAAATCAATTTTCAACATATGATGATCCTGTGAATGGGAGACCTTCAAGTCAACCTATCCTTAACAGCACTTCTCAAGTCTTGTAAATTCAGGGCTGTGGCTTCTTTGATTGAGCCTATTCATCTGTATTATGGTCTTTCTTTTTTCCTTCTGCCTCCCACCTTGCCAAGAAACAAAAGCAGTTTCTTTGAGATCTACCTGATGCAGGTAAAGGCCTTTTGGTTGACTGAATAAAGTTGTGGTTTTTTTTTTTTAGTTTGTTATATTTTGCTGAACTAGTATAGTATTAGTGGTTTGAGTGTTGGACTTAGGACTCTGGGAGCTTGGGTTTGAATCCCTGCTTAGCTCAGACCTTGGGCAAGGCACATTCACATTCTATTACACTGCTAGCATTTTTAGACCATGAGTGAGAAAGGTGCTTGATCAATTACAGCTTCCAGCAGCCTTAATCAGCACAGCTAGTGATGAAGAATGCTGGGAACTGCAATCTAACAATATTGGTCTCAGGAGACCAAATCAGGCGGCAAGTTTAGTTCCAAGTCCCATACCAACAGGCAGAGAGGCACAGTCAGGTATGAATATCAGGGCATCGATCTGTTGTTTGCTTGGCTCTTATTTTGCTGGTACTACCAGAACTTAGGAATTTTATTTTCCCAGTGACAGAATTGTGTAGTTTGCCACTGTTATCATAAACTTTGGATATTGTGAATGAATGGCACCATTTGCTGCTCTTCCTCAGGCAGCAAAATAGCCTTGGGAGGTTCTGTTTAGGTTATGTCTTAATGGTGTTCCCTCATATACCATTTTACTTTCTTCCACATAATGCTTTGATTGAGAGTTCCTGCATGGTAGGGGATTGGACTGGATGGCCCTTGTGGTCTCTTCCAATTCTATGATTCTAATTCAGAGGTGGGAATATATAGGAACTTCCAGATATTTTTGGATTGGAGCTCTCAGCATTTCTAATCATTGGCGCGTTACAGAGCGCCCAAGAAGGGCGCTCTGCCGGCACCTCCATTTCCACCGCCAGGAAGCCTCAGCCTCCAAACGGGGAGGCTTCCTGGCGGCAGAAAAAGAAGCCGCAAAAAGTGGCTTCTTTTTGTGCTGCGCTTGCGATGCACGAGTACACAAATGGCGCACTCGTGACGTCGCAAGGCAAGGGTGACATGCAGACACTAAGCATCCAGCACGTAAAAATGGCAGCGCCCGTGTGTATAGGGCACCACCATTTTTACACCCTCGTCACGTGCTAGGGGTGAGGCCGGTATGGATGCTAGGTCCTCGGCCAACCCCTAGCACGTGACGAGGGTGGCACAAAGGCCTGTCTAGAATGGGCCCTTGTCTATGCCACCCAGGGCTAGTAAGAACAGCAGTGCAGTAATATGTGAATAGCCAGCATGGTATAGTGGTTTGATTGTTGGACTAGAACTCCAGGAAACCAGGATTTGTATCCCATTCAGTCATGGAAATCCAGAGTGGCCTTGGACAATGCACATTTTCTCAGCCTCAGAAGAAGGCAGTGACAAATCTCCTTTGAGAAATCTGACCAAGAAACCCTGTGCTTGGTTTGCCTTCGGATTGCCATGGGCTAGAAAAATCTTGAAGACACACAAGAAGAACAATAAATATGTGGAGGGTCATACGATTCCCACTCTGAAACAAATAGGTTGCCATTATTCGGGGGGGGGGGGGGCATACTTGGGGTGTTTTTTTTTTTTTGGTGAGAACAACATTACCCCTCACCACTGTTTCTGAGAGAAGTTGTATGGTTGTTACACATGTAAATATCCAGATATACAGAGAAAGCTTGCAATATAGTAATCCAGTCCCCTATCCATCTATGCACCTGTGATGTTAAACATTTGAGTACTAACAGGGGCGGGTTACAGACTGCCGCTTTGAGGCGGTCTGCCGCCGCCGCCGTTTGCTCCATGCGGGAGCCGCAGCAGCCACACCGCGCGGCTCCCGCACGGACTGAAAAAGAAGCTCCAAAATGGAGCTTCTTTAAGCGGCGCCTCTATGACATTGCGAGGCGCCAGGGGCAGACTCGCGACGTCATAGACGCCGTGACACGTGCGGACGCACAGCGTCCGATACGTAAATATGGCGGCCACTGTGTGGAACGGCCGCCGCCATATTGTACGTACAGAATACATACTAGGGTTAGGGGGGTGCGGAAGCACCGCCCCTTCCTAACCCTAGTACGTATTCATTACATACTAAATGGCGGTGTGTAACCCGCCAGGGTTAACAAATTGGATCTGGGATGAGGCTCCTGTAACCAGTCCTTAATGGATCTTGAAGTCGAACAAGTTACCATAAACTTCCATCATGCAAGATAATAATACCTCCTCTCTCTTATCTTCCAAGCACCAACTCACCCTGCTCTAAGATACGCTAAGGACTAAACTTAAAGGAGCCATGTCCTGGATTCAATCTGGCAATACAAAATGCAGTTACCAAAGCAGTTCCATGAAGTAGTTCCAATAGATTCTTGTCTTCTCAGATGTTGACCCAATCCCTGCCTTTTTCTCTGAAAGTGCATAAAATCTTGGACCTTGGAAATTAGCAGGATTAATAATATTTATATGTATTTGGGTATGTGTGAATGTAAGAAATGGAAGCTGGTTTTGTACAATGTTTACTTGCTATACAGTTCTGAATTTGTTGGAGAACAGTTATGAGTTGGTGATTTTTTTAAAAAAAATTGTGCTGGCTTCTATACTAGAAATCTGTAGTGGAGCTGTATCAGTGCTTGTTGCATCAAAAGTAGAGGATTACCACTGCTGAACACTCTGTGTCAAGAAGCTGTTGTGAGGATCAGAAACAGCTGGTGCCTAGCGGATGATAGTTTTATCCATAGCTGCTTTAAGCCTTACCCAAGAGCTTACCATATGGCTGGGTCTATGCTATAGCATACTTTGCATATTGGTTAATCCATTTTTCTTTTACAAGAACAAATATTTTACTCTGTTCTTTTCTGTAGGTAGACCAGCCTAGTATTTTGTTTTTCATCTCCACAGATTTTTAAACCCTATTTCTCCTTTTCTGTATTGGTCAAGAGGCAGAAACATATATGCCCTGTTCACATGTACACCCTTCTCTCCAACTGGTTCAGTGCCTACAATCCTACAGAGGAGTTATATATAGCCATACAGTTTCCAGATGAGAATGTACATGGATACAGGTGCACATTTTCACTCCATGTTTGTTCAACAAGGGACAAATATTTTTCAGCTGAAAGGCTGAACTGTATCTAAGGCGGTGTACAGACCGCCCCAAAAGGGCGGTCTGCCGCTGCCTCCATTTCTGCCGGCGGGAAGCCTCAGCCTCCAAATGGCAAGGCTTCCTGGTGGCAGAAAAAGAAGCCGCAAAAAGCAGCTTCTTTTTGTGGCGCACAAGTGACGCTGCAGTGCACCATTAGCACACTCGCAACGTCACCTGGGCATCACGATGTGCGGACGCTAGGTGTCCGTTAAGTCTAAATGGCAGCGCCCATGTGAACAGGGTGCTGCTATTTTGTACGTACTCTGTACGTACTAGGTTTGCGGGTGTCTAAAAGAGACGCCCCCAGGCAACCCTAGTACATATGGAGTACGTACTTGGGTGCCTGTCTGTACAGGACCTAAAACACATTCTTAGGACCCATAACCTAGTGCTGGATATGTGTGGAGCCAAAGGCAAAAGCGTGGGAAAGAAAAATGCCACCATGACTTTAGCTTAAAGCTCTTGCTCTTTGGACAAAGCTTGCCACATAAAGGTGTTATGGAGAGAGGGAAAAAAATTACAGCCAGCCCTCTGTATACATAGATTCTGCATCCATAGACTCAACCATTCAGTATTCAGTTCAATAGCCTTAGATTCAACTTGACAAAATTTTAAAAAGAAATAAAAAAAATCAAACCTAGATTTTGCCATTTTGTATAAGTGGGACCATTTTACTTCACCATTGTATATAATGAGGATATATAATGGGAATCCATCCATGGATTTTGGTATACACAGGGAGTCCTGGAACCAAACCACAGCAGATACCAAGGGTCCACTGTAGAACCATGTAGAGAACCACAGAATTTGGACCCACAAGAAAGCGAGATGTGTTTCAGGGTTCCCGCCCTCAATTACTTTGAGGAACCTGCTTAGGCAGGTTCTCTCAATAAGAAGTTGTAGAGTTCTGTTAACTTTATTTGGGCAATTTTAGTGCATATGAATTTAGGTATAGGAGGTTCTCTTCACTTTTGTCTGTTTAGGAGGTAGCAGGTATACTTGGACATTTGACAAATTAAAGCAGTTTTGTTGCTAAATCTGCCTTCTCACCAAATAATCAGTGAACTAAATGTTTACTTTTGTATACTAAAAAAAACCACCCTCAGCTCTTTGCATTTTTGAAAGAAATAAGCTTGACAATACTGTATTAAGAGTTGAATGAAACAGATGCTACTAATCATTTTAAAAACAATGACCACTTATAATATTTTACCTATGCCTCATTGCAGTAATGCACCTGATAGTGTTTAGGGGAAACAAATCCATTAACTTCGATTCCTTTTCTGTAAAACTTCCACTGAGCAGTTAAGGCTTTTGTTGACAAATCTACTAATTTAAATAATTTCAATAATGGGTTTGGCAGTGGGGAGATGGACAAATCTAATGAGCAATGGCAACATTCCCTGCAGGCCTTCATGACCCTATTTTAAACCTGCCCATTCCTTAGTGCAGTGATTCCCAAACTCTGGTCCTACAAGTGTTTTGGACTTCAGCTCCTGGAAGCCTCAGCCATCTTGACCAATAGTCTGGGATTCTGGGAGCCAAGTCCAAAGCACCTGTAAAGCCAGAGTTTGGGAATCACTGCCCTAGTGCATGGATGAGCAGATGTAGCCCTCCAGATGTTGTTGAGCTGAATCTCCCAGGTTTCTTCTCTTTTCACTATGTTTGAATCCCTTCAGAGTTGCAGTCCAACAACATCTGGAAGTCCACAGTTTGCCAGGCCCTGTCCTAGAGGGAAGACAAGAAACAGTAGCATAAACCCTATTATATCCACCTGATTTTTTGTAAGAGACCTTAAGAAAATACTCCACTTCTGATTATGATTGTATGAATTTTTGATGATGATATAGTTGTTTTATTGAACTAATAGTATTGTTATTAATTTTATGATTGTATTTTTATATGGAATTGTAATTTTATTGATGTAATCCCGCCTCAATCCTCAGGGAGAGGTGGGAAATATAAATAAAATTATTATTATTATTGGTCTCAACTGGAATAGACCCATCAATCAATGGCAACTTGGTAAGTCAATACTTATGTAAGTTCCATTGATTGAATGAGTCTATCCTAGTTGAGACTGACAATGGGACTTATTGCCTTCTTCTAAAAGAGTCTCTTTGAAGATATTACACTATTTTAGAGGTAATTAAAGAGAAGACAATGCTTCCTGCATTTTCACTATAGGATTTATAGGTTCCACCTCAACATTAGGAGGAATTTCCTGACAGTAAGGACTGTTCAACAGTGGAACACACTCCCTCGGAGTGTAGTGGAGTCTCCCTCCTTGGAGGTCTTTAAGCAGAGGCTGGATGGCCATCTGTTGGGGATGGTTTTATTGATAGTTCCTGCATGGCAGGAGGTTGGACTGGATGGCCCTTGTGGTCTCTTCCAACTTTATGATTCTATGATACTGCGATTTTGGGGTAAAATATTTATTAATTCATTTTATACCCTGCCTTTCTCCCACCATGGAATCCAAGGCAGTGTCTATCCTGTTGAACTCAGGAGAGTGTCCCAGTTTGGAAACCACATGATGAAACAGGTAGTGAGTGGTGGAAAAAATATGAATGGGGGAAGCTTAAGTAAGGTAAAGTCAGGTCAACCTTCAGCACTACCCTCCTTAACCTCCAATTTCAAACCAACATTTCTCTAAAGACAACTTTTAGCTCATTTTTACTATATGCAGACTTTCTATATGATCACAACCCATAGGAAGAAGCTATATGTATCATCTTGCCCAGAACTTGGAAATGTTTCTTTTCAGAGTACAAATCCCAGAATCCCCAGTGAGCATGGTCAGTGGGCATGATGGCTGGGGGATTGTGGGAGATGTAGTCCAAAAAGTAACATTGTCAGCGCAGATTGTGTGTAAAACATTGAGTGTAGAACTGAATCTTATCACAGCCTCCTTCTCATCATTTTTAAACAAGAAACTTGGAATAACTTTTGCCTTAACTTGAATATTACAGTCCCATTGGTGATAATCTCACTTTCTATTCAAATGACTAGTGAGCTAATTTTATATATATGTTACGCTGTTATTTCCTTTGAAGTTAAGGTCAGCCTGTTCCTGTCCCTTTTCCCTCTGGCAAATCTTTGCCTGCTTAGAGGATGATCCTTCATATTTTTAATAACTTCTGATATATATATTTTAAATGTCTATCCATTCAGCTTGAAAGATCAGCTTACTCTTTGGCCATGGAAGGAAAAAAATCCTCCACTATTTCTTATTCCGCTCCCCCACTCCATCAAATATGGGTATCCTCATTGTTAGAAGAATCTTTTTTTCTCCTTCTGTCTGAAATCCAGACAAGGAAGTTTATGAGTTCCACATCTTGTTTTATAAATGCTTGTAAATGCAAGCTGGTGGACTCGGGAAGTTGTAGTCAAAAAAAGTAATGTTTCTGGTTTCTAAATTTGAATAACTACATGTCCAAAGAAGTATATAGAAAAATCAGCTCTTTTGATGGTAATCTACAGGGGCTTTATTTCACTTTATAAGGAAAGGCAGCAATAAAATCAAGTGGGGAGGGGAGAGAAAAACATGTTTGAAAGGCCCATATTGAAGAAATGCAAAACAGTTAATGTTTTCAGAGAATTTATTGTAGTTAATTTGCCTTTGGGCTGCCATATTGGATGGGAGTCTTTCTATATTCTTTGTAATATATAAGCCTGCTGCAGGCAGTCACTGAAGTTTTCAGACAACGAAAGAGTGACCATACTCTCTTCTATTACATCTTCATCTCCAATTCCATCTCCACCTCCATTGGAAGGCATCTGCTACAGTGGAGTGATTTCTGTATTTGTAGGCTTCCTGTTTGGTTTGGATCTCTAAGGACTTCAAATCACACTGGAAGCTTATTTGTGTTGAGATGCTGAGCCCCCAAGGTAGAGGAGAGTGGCCTTCCAGATGAAATCCCCATCATCTCTTCTCTTTACCTATGGTGGCTATGGCTGGTGAGTTTTAGGCCTAACCATAACATCTGGCCTGAAATGTTCTCTCACCTGCCAGGAAAATGGGGACCATCCATTTCCCTCCCACAGCCTACAGTCTATCTATTGTATGAGTGAGAAGGTGGACAGCTCCATTCTTCTATCCTTACAACATAACTTTCTCTTGCTGACTTTGAGACTTGCCATGCTGCAGAACTAAAGCATCACTTTGTCATGGCTCCATCCTGTGGAATCTTGGGATGTGTAGTTTGGTGATGTATTCAGCCTTGTCTGTCAGTGTGCTCTGGTGCTGCACCAAACTATGAATCCCAGGATTCTTTAAGATAGAGTCGTGACAGTTAAAGTAGTGTCAAACTGCTTTATTTCTGCAGTGTGGATATACCCTTAGTCAGTGTGCAACTCCATTCTGTGCTGGGCCTCAGTGGAGTAACTTGCTTTAATTAGTTGATGTTGTGTGCCTTCAAGTCGTTTCCAAGATATGGCAACCCTAAGGGGACCCTATAATGATTCATTGGGGGGGGGGGCATCAAGTTTCTTCAGAAGAGGTTTGCCATTGCTATCCTCTGAGGCTGCGAGATAGTGACTTGCCCAAGGTCACCCAGTAGGTTTCCATGGCAGATCAGGATTTGAACCCTGGTCTCCAGAGTTGCAGTTCAATGCTCAAACCACTACGTAATTTCCAGGAGAGTGAGGGAGAACTGTTTTAGGCTGAATAAGAGTTGGCAGTATCATTCTCAAGTCACAAAGCTTAACACAAACAGAAGAGATTTCAGTGTATGTTTGTATAGATATATATACAGACAGATACATATGGGGAAACATCTATTGTGAACATAAGTATAAGCTTTCTTCTGTAAATCTGACCCATTAGAAAGAAAAGCTTCTACTGGTATAATTAGCAAAGTAAAGTCAAATGCATAACAGACTCCGGGCTCTGAAGTGGCTAGATCAGCTCCCAATATTAGGAATATTAGGAATCACATCACTTCTCCTGTTCTCACATGTGCCCTGCCATTAACAGTCTGAAAGCAATTGTAATAATATATATAGCCCCGCTGAGTTGGCCTGGAAAGATAAATAAGCAATGCAGAAAAGAAGCTTTTGTTTTAAAGTAATTATTTAAACTATGTATTACAGGTAATTTCCTTCTACCACTAAAGCAAAATGCCATCAGAATTTCAATAATGGTTTTGTGTTGCTGATCTAGATAACATGATATTGTCATTTCGGGGAGCTTAAAATGGCTGTTTTATTTCCATTTATGTCAAATATAAGGCTAAATAGGAACTTGAATACACATTTAAATATCATTTGGATGTTAAATTCTCGTAAGGACTCTTCACATCCCTGATCTTTTTTAATGGTAATGTAATGGTGGTGGTTTCATACACCTTAGAACTGATTGATGTGACTGAGGGGCGAGGAAACCGTTGGCCAAATATCATCTTTTTATTTTCTTCATATTGTGCAAGCATAACACCTTTCAGCTTGAGTAAAAATATCATTAAAGAATTTTATTTAGTAGTAAAGTCCAGGCATAGGAAAACTTGAAAGAGTCTGTTTATATACTGGGAGGACAATAAAATAAAGCCAAATGAATACTCAGCCTTATGAAGGGTTGTCAGGCTAGTACATATTTTCCAACTGTTAAGGTTTGGAAGAGACAGCCCCAATTAATCCTCTGCTGTCCCACTTCTTCAGCTGCCTATAAAATGTCCCAGATGCTCTCTCCTCATCCCAGTTTTCTCCTTTGTCCTCAGCTTGCTTCAGTTGCTGTAAACTGAGTTGAAAGTGCAAACACAGGTGGGTTACAAACCGCCAAAAGATATGTATTGAATACGTATTAGGGTTAGGAAGGGGCGGTGCTTCCGCACCCCCTAACCCTAATACGTGGTCAATACATACAATATGGCGGCGGCCATTCCACATGGCCGCCGCCATATTGACGTAGCAGACGCTGTGCATCTGCACGTCGCGCGGTGCTTATGATGTCGCGAGGGTGCCATTGGCGCCTCGCGGTGTCATAACTGCGCCGCAGGAAGAAGCTCCATTTTGGAGCTTCTTTTTTGCTCCGCGAGGGAGTCGCACGGTTTGGCTGCTGAGGCTCCCTCGCGGAGCAAACAGCAGCGCCGGGAGACCACCACAAAGAGGCAGTTTGTAACCCACCACAGTTTGCATTCAGTCAACTCAACAGAAGGGAGAGGAGAAGAGGGGACAGAATATTGCCTTCCCATGAGGTTCATTTGTATCCCCCCTCCTTTCCCCCCCAAGCTTTCCTAAACTCAGCTTCTCTGCTTAAGATAGTAGCTTTGCATGTTCTTCAGTATTAATAATTTTACCTTCTGGTTTCCTGACCACAGCCTTTGGATCACATTTTTATGTTGTGCAGACACATATGTCCTGGTTTTCATCTCTGAAATGGTTGGGGGTTGAAGCCTAAATGCCTTAAGAGCACATGATCCTGTCTGATCTTGAAAGCTAAACTGGGTCAGCTCTGGTTAGTATTGGTGGTCACCAAGGAATACCAGGTGTTGTAGGGTATATTTCAATTTGCAAAACCACCTCTGAGGATTCCTTGCCTAAGAAATGCCTGTGACATTCATGGAGTTGTTGTAAGTCAACAGGTAACTAGAAGATTCATATACACATACATACACCATTGCAGGCCCTGAGTTTTCAGGGCCACAATCTGAGTGATAGGCAACCCTGGCAGGTCTGGGAGCTAGTTTTACACCCTAGGACCCTTTGGGAGTTATATGGGCTACTAGGTGGTGATGGTGGTGGTGGTGGTGGTGGTGGTGGTGGTGGTGACGACCACCCCATCAAAGGTTATACAGCCTCTTCTGGTTCTTAAAATGGGTATCTTTTTGAAGTTAAACCATACATGGAGGCCTTGCAAACTGTTTAAAAGCTTAATTGTAGCATCGGGAGACTTCCATGAGCTGCAGTCCACTCTCTTTATTTGATCTGGAAAAGGTTGGTCTAGGATTTCTTGAAATGTGGAGGATCACAAAAAACCTTGGGGGACAGACTTCTGGCTGCAGGGCTGCACTTTCCCCACCCCTTGCCTAGGAACATGCTTCTCACTTTGCATGCATAAGTTCCAATGTTCTTTTATCAAAACTTTTCATAATTCAACCCCTCCTTACAAAACCCACCAGTAATTACCAGGTACCCTTTAGAAATGAATTTTGGCTCAGATCATGTTTTAACTGATTTCCACCCAAAAAATAATATCAAGGTGTAAGGGACAGTCCAATGAGCCAATGGGCTGCACAGTTCACACCTCCTGATCTGAAGCCTGAATGTTCTGCACCAGAGTGACATCCCATAGTCTCTCACATATTCTCTCATATAAGCAAATTCTCTTGTGGAAAGGAGGGGGATTAAGTACTGTACTTGGAGTGTTAAAACTGGAGTAGGAAGAAAACCAGCTCATCACCAGTCCTTCAGTCTGCAAGTGTTCCCCCTTCACCATCATTCACATAGATGCATGACCTGCTCATTATAATGGCTATACAGTATATACTCACCAGCTCAGTTGTTTGTGTTTCAAAGGAGGAGGACATTGCCTAGAGCCCTCCCCATGTAACTTATTTTACATAATTCTTATTGTTCTTTTTAAAAAGCCACTGAATACAAATTTGACATCTCTCTCCCCCCCCACTCTTTTTACAATGACAACACTGAACACTCGATTACATATCACATATATACCCCGCTTAGAAACCTCTTTGCAACTAATAACCTGGCTGCCCCTGTGGGAGTTATTGCCAATACACATTGTATTAAATTTAACACAATCCTGCCGCACACATTACCGTTTACACTGTTACTTAAATTTAATTTGTATTAGAATGATTCATGGTCACAACAATGCAGCAGAAGAATACAAATGGCAAGTTTAGTACACTTTAGCGGCTGAGCGTCACTTGGAGAGATGAAATAAAGTGTAGCTTTTCTGACAAATGCCCTTGGTGTAATCAGGGACAAGGAGAAGTGTGACCCGGAACAGACAATGTGAAAAGGGTTGTGTTTATCATCCCTCTCAAAGGTCATGTTTTCCATCTCTGCAACAGTCCATAGTACCTTCAAGCACGTGTCTTGATGGCGGATAAGCTTCTGGCATTTGGGGTGGGGGATCTTATTTGCAATTTGAGGCGGTTCTTATTTGCAGCTCTGAATATGTTTAGCTGCATGAGGCCGTCAATCAGTCATTGTGTCTGTAAGTGGCCAATTTCCACTTGGCCCCACCATCCTTCCCTGTCTGTCCCTATCAAGGGCAGCTGAAAGGTCATTATTAAAACAGTGATTTGCCATCGGATTTAACATAACAGTTAGTCACTGTTTTATGCCAAGATGTCAAAATATCTATATTTTGCATGCATGCGTGTGTGTGAAAAAAAACACGAAAATTATAACTTCTGGGGAGGAAAAAAATGTTGGCAATTTTTCCAATGGCAGTGTTGAAATTTATTTTATTGTACTTGTCTCAGTTCATAATGGGGGGGAAATAATTTGGTACAGTATTCTAAGCTAAGGATTAAACAATTGATGGTGAGACCCATATCCTATTAATACATTTGGATTAATTATTTCAACCGTTTGCTTTGTAAGTCAGTGGCTTGGGTTTGGAACCCATTTCTTTTGCAAACACATTCAGAGGTTGCCATGTTGGCCATGTAGCAAAATGTAGCAAAATCCACCAAACAGAGGCCCTTTACAGACGGGCACCCTAGTACATGCTCAGGATGCCCCTTTCTGATGCCCCTAAGATTAGTACGCGCCGAGCGCATACAAAATGGTGGCGCCCATTCTATAAGGGTGCCGCCATTTTGACATCGCGGATGCTTAGCATCCACACATCGCGCGGCGGAAATGACTCCGCGAGTGCGCCTTTGGCGACTTGTGGCGCCATTTCCATGCCGCAAGAAGAAGCTGCATTTTGCAGCTTCTTTTTTGTTGCGTGGAGGAGTTGCACAGTTTGGCCACTGGGGCTCCTCCATGCAGCAAATGACGGTGCCATCAGACTGCCCTTTTTGGGCGGTCTGTAAAGTGCCAGAGATATCTTTATTCAGGCAACTGAGGGGCTATACAAACAGCCCTGAACAGGTGGCCTCTAGCCGCCCTTTCTTCAACTGGATCGGGGCTGTGGTGACCTCACACCATGGCCCCAATCCGGCCTTCCAAGGGTGCAAAAAGGAGCTGCAAAAAGCAGCGCAGCAATATGGTATCCCTTTGGCGCTGCGTCATCTGGACACTGCACGCCCGGTCATGACGCCATGCATCCTGTCAATACACTCCACTTCGACTCTGCCCCCAGGCCAACCTTTCAGGCCAGTCTGTACAGGGCCTAAGAAAACACAAAATACGTCATGCAAGCTTTTGATGCTTCTCTGGCTTCTTCGTCAGGCAAAGATGTTAAAAATTGTGCAGGAGAAGAAATCGATGATGTTAGAGCACAGGCCTACATATTACTTCTATTGTCAGTTAAGATGGTCTAGGCAGGGATCCTCAAACTCTGGCCCTCCAGATGTTTTGGAATTCATCTCCCAGATTACCGTACACATGCAAATTTCCTTCCTACCTCAGGATTCTACAGTCAATCTGAATAGACTTCTAGAGCTCCACAAAAGCTCCTCCTTCCTCTTTACCCCTCAGCCAATCACCACCCACAAGCAAATTTCCTTCCTTCCTCATAATGCCCTCCCTGACAGCTTGACCAGTGATCTGGGATTCTGGGAGCTGAAGTCCAAAACATCTGGAGGCCGGAGTTTGAGGACTCCTGGTCTAGAGGGATATCAGCATGGGTGGAGTCCCCTTCTCTTCATGGCCATGAGGGTATAGGGACATTCCCTATCCTGACATAAATGACAGGCAATAAAATGACAGCCAATAAATGTTCAAATCTTTTACCAGCAGCAAAGTACCTTACATTGAGATCCAGACTGTTTCTTTCCTGGGTGAGGCTGACCACCCCTTTCTTAGGCAGATAACATTGCATTTCTCAAGGTGCCCCTGTACTTTTACATCTGGATGTGAGGGAGATGTGGCTGCGACATCTGTCGCCCCATTGGTCGCCAGGGTTGATTTGGCTGATCTGGCTGGCTAGGCGGGTGTCCCCTTCCTCCCTCACTGCTCCATGCGTGTCCCTCCTGAAGCTGCGCACTCTGTGGAAGAGATGACCATCCCAGATAGAAGGAGTGGTACATCTGGAAAAAATGTTTAGGTGTGGTGTAGGTAAAACCTGTGCAAATGAAAGAGTTATACCATTGTTAGACGTAAAAACAGCAAAGGTTAAGTTCTAGTCATTTGACTCCCTCTTGTATATCTATTTTGTATTTAAAAAGGGCCTTGATGTTATCCATCATCCATAGATGAAAAAAAAAAAAAGTTAGTCAGTGGCCCCCTCCAAATCAAATCCAGTTTTGGAGAGTGCTGTTTTTAATTCTTCCTCTGAACAGCTTATGTCAGAATAAGTGACTCCTCTACTCCTTCCAGCAATTGTATCCTCCTCGCAGTAAGCCTGTTGTATAATGTCAAAACTTGACAGTAACTGGTCACAAATGGTGAATTAATTGTAGTGAATTCCTTTCCATAATAGGTAAGGTATGATTACTTTACCACTGTAACTTATTTTGAGATAACTGCACTCCTTTGGCAGTGCAACTGTCATTTTGATTGGCCAATAAAAGTATCACTCTTTTATGGATTTTGTTGTGAATTGTATAGTTCAATGGCCTCATGAATTTGAAGAGGAATATCACATAGTTCATGTGCTGTTTTCTTGCTGTGCCTCATGCTCTGCTGTGAGTACTGAGGCGACAGTGAGGTGGCAGGAGTGTGCTTCACATCACAAGGATACAACTTGTAATGTTTGGATATGTGTGTATTTTTATGTGTATGTGTGGTATATATATTAAAAGCTAACTAAAACACATTTTAGCTGCTTTTGAGAAACAGGAAAATAAAGTAAAAATGAGTTGCTTCTTAAGGGTCTGTGGGTGCTGTACTTCGTCCTTTTTGTTATTTTAAATAATTTTATACAGTTTTAAATTATTGTTGTTTTAATACAATAATTTAGTTACTGGTTTAAAAATAAACAAGTGTTTGGCTGTATCTTGTATTAATTTTGTTGCTAGTCATCTTGAGCCCTATGTTGGGAGAAAAGCAGGACATAAATAAATATAGTAGATATAACAGTATCTAAATACTTTCCTTTGACCCTGGAACTACAGTGGTATTTTATTACTTTATGAAAGTAATTCCCCACAATGTCACCCAGGCTTGTATGTTTTTCCTTTTGTCATCTTGATCACACTCTGATGTTGTTTGGCTACACACATCCTGATTTTCATATGTTAAATGGAGGGTATTTATTTATTTATTTATTTATTTATTATGGTATTTATACCCCACCCTTCAGCCCTAAAGGCTCTCAGCAGGCATGACAGAGAGGCATCCTATCTCTGACATTGGGGATAGCAATTCTGACTAATATTGATAGTCCTAGCCTCTATGAATTTATCCAGCTCACTTTTAATGCCATCCAAGTTGATACTCATAACTGTATCTTGTGGCAGTGAATTCCACAGGTTAACAATTTGCTGTATATAAATAAGTGCATCCTTTTATCTCTCACCATTTGGTTTTAATGTGTGAAATGTTTAAGGGTGTTGGGTGGGTAGTTAGATTCCAGAATGGGAACACTTGAGATTACAACACTGATTCAAGCCCTGCTTGTTCTCTCTGGATCGCATACATTGGGCAGTTCTAAGTTACATAGAGAAAAGGGAAACCAGTCAGCACTAAACTTGCGAATGCTTGTGAGTTCGTCAATCCTTGCTATAATTCTTTGAAAGCAAGCTAATATACGTACCTATTGACTTGCACTTTAGTGTGCCTTAAGCATTTATTTATAGTCTACTATCAGCTGATTAAAAATCAATTAAGATCTGCAGAAATGACTGGACTTACATATTTCTTCTCTCTCACTCTCACTTTCTCTTTCTTTTTATCCTGGTAAAGGTGCCCCCTCCCCTCTAAAAGATTTTACATTAAATCTTGCTGCTAAGCATTATTGAGGATAATGAGGCAAATGCACTCAAATTCTTTGTGTGTTTAATGCCACTGAAACCTATTAACGTATTGAATGGGGATGCTTCCTTCAGTGGAGGCCCTGGTGTTATCAACAGGCCTACTGCATAGAGGTGTGTGTGTCTGTGTGTTTGCCTGCCTTCAAGACACTTGCCAATTTATTGAGACCCCATGAATTTCATACGGTTTTCTTAGGCAAGGAATACTCAGAGGTGGGTTGTCATTTCTCTCCTCTGAAAGGTAGCTTCCAGCACCTGGTATTCCTTGGTAGTCTCCCTTCCAAGTACTAATCTGGGGAAATCTTGCTTAGCTTCTAAGGTCAGACAAGATCTGGTGCCTTCAGGGTATTTAGGCAGACATAGAGTTAGTTATAAAGAAGTGTATATGTCAAGAGCAGTGTTGCATGCTGGATCCTTCATTTTCAGCAATTCTTCATGGCCTGGTGTATTGGCTGTTTCTGCTGCATATTTCATTTTGAGATGGTCTTTGTTCCAAAATGGTAGTAGAAATTTTTAGCTTGGTTCAAAAGGGAGGGTAGATAAATTTGTGGAAGAGAGAGCTATATGAGTGGTTATTAATGAAATGGTACCTACATGTTTTGAAGCAGTATATATACATTTTTAATATAAGATGTTGGTAATTGGAGCCAACTGGGGAAATGGTCGCCCCATTACACCCTCCAGCCTTTCACATATGTAAATGGAGTCACATACAGCCAAACAAGATTGGTGTGTGGTCAAGAAGGCAACAGTTAGTAATGAAGAAGAAAATCTGGAGAGGCTGCAGCAGTTTGCCTGTACCTGAGCCTACAGGGAAGGGCAAAATTTTGTCTTCTCTTCTCCTCTCTGCTGTGTAAACTCAGTGCAAACTGTGAAGTTGAAGGCTTTCATGGCTGGCATCCATAGTTTTTTGTGGATTTTTCAGGCTATGTGGCCATGTTCTATCAGAATTTATTCCTGACATTTCGCCAGCATCTGTGGCTGGCATTTTCAGAGATGTATACTGTGTGATCCTGGGTAAGGAGAAGTGATTCCCATGTTTATCTGTGTATTGTTCTGTTGTTGATGGCCTCCTCGGGGTAGGAGGCTATGCAAAAGAGAATAAGTGTCTGCTAATTGGTGATCATTGTTTGTAGGGAAAGCCTCTGACTCTGAGTGGTTTCTCATTTGCATTTGCTGAGTCCTCGTTTTGGTGTCCTTCAGGACTGGTAGCCAAACTTTATTTACTTTGAAGGTTTCTTCTTGCATGTTGAAGTTGTCTGCGTGTTTGTGGATTTCAATGGCTTCTCTGTGCATTCTGACCTGATAGTTGTTGTCATGGTCCAGAATTTCAGTGTTTTCAAACAGCATTTTGTGCCCAGGATGGTTTGTAATGTGTTCTGCTACTGCTGATTTTTCTGGCTGACCCAGTCTGCAGTGTCTCTCATATTCCTTGATTCGTGTTTGGACACTGCATTTGGTGGTCCCTAGCAAACTTTTATATGGAACACTTTGAAAAGCAAGCCTTGGAAACAGCACTGAAAAAGCCCACAACTTGGTTCCGATACGTGGATGACACTTTCACCATTTGGAGCTATGGAGAAGAAGATCTGGCCGTGTTCCTGAACCATCTGAACAACATCCACCCTAACATCTAGTTCACTATGGCAAAAGAAAAGGAAGGAACACTGTCATTCTTGGGTTCTTCTTGCGGTGCCATTATGATGCCACAGTGCACCAATGGTGCACTCACAATGTCGCCGTTAAATGTGGACACTATCTGTACAGGGCACCACCATTTTGATGCCACAGTTTCTCCCAGTATGTAAAATCAGAGAATAATTACAAAGACACCTCCTGTGACACATTCTACTACCCATAAAATGTGCTGTCCTTTCTTATCCAGGCTTCCTTCTTTCCCATACCTTGGTGCAAGCTCTACTCATATTTCTTACTGGGATCAGAATAAAATATGCAAAATGAGCAGATATGCACATAAATTATATTGATATGCATAATTGTCATCAAATATTTAACTGATCTTAGGAAACATGAAAGCTTGAAATTATAAGAAAGCTAGGATTATCTGCATCCTAACAAGACTTTTCAGGCAGATTCACTGCCCCCCCCTCCCAATTTTTTATTCAATATAAGGAGATGGGCTGGGAGAGAGGCAGGGACATGTTTTATAGTTTTCCCCTCTTTGTTTAAGTCCCTGATATGCTGGCAAAGGGGAAAGTAGCATGGTTAAGGAGTATTAATCCTAATTGGCTGTACTGAATATGCAGTACTACATGAGAGCTATTGTAACTACCTCTAGAGTGACACCAAAGGTAGTTCAGGGACCTGTCTGTTTCAAATCTCAGCTTTGTCAAACTCACTACATGGCCTGGTTCCTTTTAGATTGGAAATGAAACTGATCAAGGCGAGTCCAATATGGAGTTAGCTCATTTTTTATGGTTACTCAAAGAAAGGGGATTCCTGCCAACCCATGAGGCTCTCTTGTGCTCAACTACAATCAAGACTGTATAGCTGCCATTTTATACTGTGCCAACTAATCTTTGTTGCTGATGCTGGTTTTGTGGATTTCCTAATATGAAGAAAACTGATTTACAGTTCTTGCTTATCCATGGTGATTTTCAAAGCTTGGGTGGAAATAAAAGGTACTTTTCACATTCCCCAGCCTGTATGAGTTTTGGTTGGGGGATTCTGCAGCCACTCACTCAAAACCTTAAGTTTGTGAGTTCAATACCAGCGAAAGGGCTCAAGCTTGACTCAGGCTTGCATCCTTCTGAGGTCGCTAAAATGAGTACCCAGCTTGTTTGGAGCAATTACCTTACAGTTGTAAACCACTTACAACTCCCTAGATCTCTTTCGGAAAAATTTGAAGACCTTTCTTTTCCGTCAAGCCTTCCCCCATGTGCCTTGTTGTTATTCTTCTCTCCCTTGTGCATATTGTTTGATCCAGCTAATCCGTTGTATGGGTTTAATTGGTTTTTAGATTGTGAATGATTGTATGAAATGTCTTAGGATACTTTGTATTGTTTTTTTAATATTGGTATCGTGGGTTTTTGTATTATTGGGTTATGGGTTGATGTATTGTAGTGTTTTTTGATGGTGATTTTTGTAAACCGCTGTGATCTGCAAGGAATAGCGGTATAGAAATAAAATTTCATTCATTCATTCATTCACTTAGACACTGTTAGATCAGTATGAAGTGGTATATAAATGAAGCTGTTTGTTTTATTTGATTCTGGCAGTTGTATAGTGGACCCTCCATAATTGCTGTGGTTAGTGGCACAGGATCCCCGTGAACATGGAAAAATGGCAAATAAAGAACTACACTATTTTGTTTTCTTGTGGGAACACCTCTCTAGGGATCTCTCAATCCTCCAGGGTAACTCTATGGTCAATATCTGCCAGAGGTTAAATGTAGAATTGCACTAAAGAACCTACAGATGCTTAGAGGACTGTTCACTCTAGGAATCTCTAGGACTTCCAGTGCAACTTTTGATGGAAGTTGACAACAGTGTCGTATCAAAGGACCTAGAGATTTCTGGGAAGAGCATATTAATAAAATCCGAAAAGTCTGAAAATAATCAAATCCATAAAAGGCAAAGCTGCTAATGTGTAGTCACTATGGTACTCTGAAATGTGTCTTTACAAGCTTTCTTGTAACTGCATTCAGCTGATAAGGTAGAGTTCCCAGCTGTGTAGAGCTCTATATGCTTAGCTGTCCTTTGTACCCTCCAAGTGTCCCAATTTGTCAGGGACAGTCCTGAGTCATCTTCTGTCATTCTACTTTTTCAGTTGTTTTCAAAATGTTGCAGTTGCTTTCTCCTTCTCGCACTTTACACCTTTGTTCTCCGACTAGTTGAACTGGTGCAAACTGAGTTCAAAATGCAAAGATAGTTTGTACACAGTTAACTCAGCAGAGAGAGGGAACAAAACAAACTGCTGCAGTCTCTTATAACTTGTGTATACTTCCTTATTAATAAAATTTGCCATCTTGACCCTCTCTGATGTTTCTTCAGCACCTGTGCCCCTGTTTTCATCTGTGAAATTTTGGCTATGCAGTAGGCCACGGAAAACCACTGAATGATACATGTTGGATAGTTTAGAACTTTAAATCTTCTCTCAGCTCTAGCAGGCTAGCAGTGTACAGGCCTGGGCTGGAATGCTCATCCTCAGCTCTACATGCTTGTAAGAAATGATGCCAGAATATGGCTATTTATTTGATGATTCATTCATTTGCAAAAGCATGCACTACATAGTGAACTCAATTTTGAGATCAGAAATTGTAGTCTGTTAATTTTATCTGGAAAGTAGTGTCCACACAGTTAACCCCTAACTTTGCCTTCACACGGTCTAGAAACTTGCTATACAAACTGTAGATTTTGCATCACATTTTCCCCCTTTCTTATACACACATACATAGTGTGGCATAATCAGAAAAAAAAACCATATCTTGTTCTCAGTGCACATTCTCTAGGCTTCTGGTTTAGCTTGACAGCCCCTAAAGAGGGCCACACAGGAAGTTCCTGTGAAGAGATGTGTTTTGTCATTGGTCATTTCCCCTCTTGATTTTAATTTTCGTAATTCAAATTCATGGGACTCTACATCTGTTTCCTTTAATACTGAAGATAAATCAAGATTATGGAGAAACCAACTCATGAAATGAAGCAGGGGGCTATTCCATTTTCCTTTCTTTTGGCTATAGCCATCCGAAGAAATCATCATTTGGGCAACTAATATGCCTAAGTATCCTCCGAAAGGACTTGTGATTTATTGCAGCTGTTCAAATGTCTTCACAAATCATTTTGCTTTACAGCTTTGATCCTGAAATATGTGAAATGATGTCTGATTTATGCCACTGATCCTTCTTTTAGATAGTTAAGTGTTCTCGCTTAATGTTATTAAATAAGTTCAAAGCCTCAAATAGGCCATCCCAGTCTGTGAAAAATTTGAAAAATGGTCTTCCCAGCAAGCTATACTTGGCATACATGTTTTACCCAATCCCGCTACTTTGTTTTAAGAATCACAGGCTGTTTTTGATGCCCTTTCCTTTGTACTGATTTCTCATTGCCTTGATGTACTTTCTCTTTAATGTTATCCTTTGCAAATAATCTTTTGTAGATCTCTGATATTGTAAAAGAATAGAGGGAAGGGGATAAATATTATAGAACATTATTGGATGTGGGATGTCAAGACTGTGGGCAGTCATAGCTGTATCTAGATGGGATGGTTGCTTTCACATCTGTTGTTATTGAGTGCCCTCAAGTCATTTCCAACTCATGGTGATACTAAGGCAGACCTCTCACAAGGTTTTCTTGGCAAGATTTGTTGGGGACAGGGTTGCTTTTGTCTTCCTCTTAGGTTGAGAGAGTGTGCAACTTGCCCAAGATAACCCAGTAGGTTTCCATGTCTGAGTGGGGATTTGAACCCTGGTCTCTAGAATCCAATGCTCAAACCACTACATGTTGGCCTTCCTGTTAAATATTTCTGAATAGTTTCTGGGATCTATGGGAAAGTTGTTCATGTGTTTAATTACTCAACTGAAAATTGTAGTTTCTCAGTGTAAGGATGAAAAGAGTATCTGAAAATATTTGAGAAATGTTCGAAGAACTTATTTTTTAGTGTCAAGAAAGCAAAAATATCATTTTCTTCACAGAAAATGCTATTCCCTGCACAGAAGGTGCTGTTTTCTGGGCAAAACAGCCATGTGCAAATTTGCAAAGAATAAGTCCAAAATTGTGAATAGTCTTTGAAAACTGTGTGGTATTTCAAAACTTTCTCACAGAGCGATGAAAACTGTAAAATTATTATTTCCTTCAAGAAGAAAATTAGTGAAGAATTGCATCCTGGTCTCAGTAAAATGTCTTAGGCCCCTGCAACAACATCATCTATATCTTATAGATGGGTTGAACAAACTCCAGTCAGGGACTAAGGCAGTGCCTCATAGAGGAAGAGGTGGAAGTAAAAACAGAGATGGTGCTATGCCCTGGACGGTGGTGCTTCTTTGTGCCAGATGAAAGCTACTTTAGCACAATTAGATCATCTTGTAGAGTCAAAACACTTCATTCCAATATTACTTTCCACATGGAGTTAGAGTCTGACCATGCAGACTGCTATGACTATATGAATGTCAGGGCGGGGTGCCAGAATTTGTTCATATGAAGATTTGGATTAAGAATTTGTCACCCCAAAATGCTAAAATGCAGCTGTCAGGGAAGAAAGGTAATTTGGCATTGAGATGAGACAAAAGAGAGGGGACAAACTTAACAGATTCTGAGCATGAACTTACAGCAGGTGCTGGCCTTGTATGGCCTGTTGTGATAAATGTCAATCACTTCTACTCTAACATATTAATTCAACATATATCTTATAAAATATGAATAAAATATGAGATTCAGACTGAGTCCCACTTGTAAGAAAAGGAACTATTACAAGCAATGAAAATCACATTTGCACATGCCCTTTGTGTCAGTTTTCTCAATTGTTGTTCCTCCAGGTGGTTTTGCACTTCAGCTCCCTGAAGGCACCTTGGCCAGTGGTTAGAACTTTTGGGAGCTGTAGTGCAAAATATCTGAAGGAGTAAAAGTTGAAAACCGCTAATCCAAATTACTAGCAGTGAAACATTTCCACAACATACTGGTGGCTTGGAGTCAATGTACTGGAAAGCAGTTCCTCTACCACACTCTAAAGGCCACTGTGGAGGCAGGTGCCTACCATAAGCTCTTAGACAATGAAGGCTACAGGCAGACTTTGTGACAAAGTCCAGTCTCAGTGAGAACAGCTGCTGTTATATGTGTGCACAAGGGAACGTTGACACTCTTTCACTGAAGTCTAAAGTCATTCTGTGGTTTTTCCAAAGTTTTATGACAGATCTGGCTTCAGTCCCCTGCTCCCCAAAGAGTCTCTTTAAATTTACCATTCAAAACATAAAAGATAGCACCAACTGTGGATGTGAGAACTGTAATAAGACCACTGCTCATCTTATTACATGGTTTCCTTGGAAAGCACTGTTCCTAAAAGCACACACGCACAATGCACTATGTTCCATCGTTGACTGCCCAGCTGAGCAACTGGTTTAGCAATGGAGGGACTTCTCTGGGGGAAACTGAAGATGTTAGGATGACAGATTTTGTTGCTCCCCTACTTCCATGTGAAGACAGCCTTGAAGATGTAGCTAAAGTAAACACAAGGGGAAATGAAACTTTGTCTCAAAGTTTCCTAAAAGGCATATGTGAAATGAAATGAAATAAAATAAAACCTGCCTCCAAGGATGGTATTCATGGAACTGAGCATGAAACTAAAAAAGGCAGATTTCAGGGCAGATTTTCTGAGAGCATTATTTTTTTGAAAAAAAGAAAACTTTAGGAGAGTGGCATATGATTATTAATCTCTGTGCATAAATTTGTACATTTGATGATGACTACAGTATATGGGGTAGTTTACAAGACATTTGCAAAAAGAAGGAGGAAAAAGAAAAAGAAGAAAGAAAAAGAAAAAAGGAAGAATATAATAACATAAATCCATAGAAATTACAAACTCCCACAATGCATATGATGAGAGCAGTCCATTCATTCTACTCAGAAATATAACTTGTTGAATTCAATGGGACAAAGGACTTTTATCGGATAGCTTGCTGTTGCACCTTCACCAAAATTTTGTTAGTTTAAGAATGGAAGCATACCAGTTTGGCATCATTTCTTATCACACTTTCCCCCATGATAGCACATTGGTGATCCATAGTCATGTGACCTGTTTTCCACATTGCCAAGAAAGGTAGGAACAAGTGCTTGTGGCTGTCAACCACCTCCTGAAGCTGGCTGCTATGTAAATGTGCACATAGTATCCAGCTTTGGGATGTGGTTAGCAGCCGCAATTGCTCCCCCTCCCCTTGCCAAAGCACACGGCTGCTGTGTGCACATTTACACAGCAGCCTCACATGAACATTTGTAGCTGCCAACCACGTCCTGAAGGATGGGGCTGTTGTGTGAATGTGCACCCAACAGCCAACTTCAGAAAGCTGTTGGCAGCCACAATCATTGTGAAGAGGAGGGTGAGAGGGTGAGGAGCAGAATCATGCTCACTCACACCATGTGACTGTCTGAGAAGTGAAACTGCAGCAGAAGGACTTATCACACAAAGGCAGTAGTGGAATAGCAGTTAGATTGAGAGCCTATCAACAGGTTTTGCCTGTCAGTAAAAAAGTACACTACAGTAAAAAATGGAAAGCAAGGCAGCAGGAGCATGTACATGATATAGTGTGATAAGTACCAGCCAAAGACACTTTTATCCTATTAAAATTCTGCTTTTTAGCCTTGTGTAATAAAAGTTTTACTCCCAGGTAAGTTTGGGCAGAATTTCAGCCTTGGCCTTTGTGCGGAATTCAAACAAATAGCTAGCATGTGTAGAGATAAGGTCAGAAAAGCTAAAGCGCAGACTGAACTCAGGCTTGCTAGAGAGGTTAAGAACAACAAAAAGGGCTTTTATGGATATGTCTGCAGCAAAAGGAAGAAGAAGGAAATGGTAGGGCCACTGCATGGAGAAGATGGCAAAATGCTAACAGAAGACAGAGAAAAGGCAGAATTACTCAACACTTTCTTTGCCTCAGTCTTCTCAGAAAAGGCAAAAGGTGCTCGACCTGAGGATAATGGAGCAGAGGACAGAATAGGGGAATTTCAGCACAAAATAAGTAAAGAGATAGTACAGGAATACCTGTTTAACCTAAATGAATTTAAGTCTCCAGGACCAGATGAACTCCATCCAAGGGTATTAAAAGAACTGGCAAATGTAATATCGGAGCCATTGGCAATAATCTTTGAAAACTCCTGGAAAACAGGAGAAGTCCCAGCAGACTGGAGGAGGGCAAATGTTCCCATCTTCAAAAAGGGGAAGAAAGAGGATCCCAACAATTATCGTTCAGTTAGTTTGACATCAATACCAGGAAAGATGTTAAAAAGGGAGTCTGTGAACATCTAGAAAGCAATGCCATAATCACAAAAAGTCAACATGGGTTTCAGAGAAACAAGTCATGCCAGACAAATCTAATCTCATTCTTTGATAAAGTTACCACCTTGTTAGGTGAAGGGAATGCTGTGGATATAATATATCTTGATTTCAGTAAGGCCTTTGACAAAGTTCCCCATGACATTCTTGCAAACAAGCTTGTAAAATGTGGGCTAGACAAGGCAACTGTTACGTGGATTTGTAATTGGTTGACCGGACGAACCCAAAGGGTGCTCAACAATGGCTCCTTTTCATCCTGGAGAGAAGTGACCAGTGGGGTCCCACAGGGCTCTGTCCTTGGCCCAGTACTGTTCAACATCTTTATCAATGACTTGGAGGAAAAAATTGGGAGAATACTTATCAAATTTGCAGATGACACCAAATTAGGAGGAATAGCTAATACTCCAGAGGACAGGATCAAAATTCAAAATGACCTGAATAGACTAGAAAGCTGGGCCAAAGCTAACAAAATGAACTTCAACAGGGAGAAATGTAAGGTACTGCACTTAGGGCAGAAAAATAAAATGCACAGATATAGGATGGGGAACACCTGGCTGAATGAAACTACATGTGAAAGGGATTTAGGAGTCCAAGTAGACCACAAGTTGAACATGAGTCAACAGTATGGTGCAGCAGCTAACAAGGCCAAGGCGATTTTAGGCTGCATCAATAGAAGTATAGTGTCTAGATCAAGGGAAGTAATAGTGTCACTATATTCTGCTCTGGTCAGGCCCCACCTGGAATATTGTGTCCAGTTCTGGGCGCCACAATTAAAAAAGGACATTGAGAAACTGGAGCGTGTACAAAGGAGGGCGACTAAAATGGTGAAGGGTCTGGAAACCATGCCCTATGTGGAACGACTCAGGGAGCTGAGTATGTTTAGCCTGGAGAAAAGAAGGTTAAGAGGTGATATGTTTAAATATTTGAAGGGATGTCATATTGAGGAGGGAGCAAGCTTGTTTTCTGCTGCTCCAGAGACTAGGACCTGGAGCAATGGATGCAAGCTGCAGGAAAAGAGATTCCACCTCAACATTAGGAGGAACTTCCTGACAGTAAGGGCTGTTCGACAGTGAAACACACTTCCTCGGAGTGTAGTGGAGTCTCCCTCCTTGGAGGTCTTCAAACGGACGCTGGGTGGCCATCTGTCAGGGATGCTTTGATCTGGATTTCCTGCATGGCAGGGGGTTGGACTGGATGGCCCTTGTTGTCTCTTCCAACTCTATGATTCTGTGATTCTATCTATGATTCTATGAATTACTGGCAGGAATTTGGTTGAGGATTGTGCCGCTAGGACAATGCATATTTGTAAAGTTGGGCACAAAGTTACTTGTATGTAATCTTGAAATCTCATGACATAGGGCAAGAGAACTAATTATCTAACCAATTATTTAATTTATTAATTTCTGTAAATGCCCTTCCTTTCCCCCTCCATGTCTGGTCAATGATTCTATTAGTCTTTTATTCCCTCTGTTTTGTTTCAAATGTTCACATGTGGGTGCTTGTTTTCTATTGTACTTGTTTTAACATGTCCTACAGCTCAAAGTGTATTTAACTAATGTTTTGCATAAATCTGAGATATACTTTTCTAGTGGGCATTTTTCAAATGTGTGTATTTTTTTTCTGGACATGTTCACAGTTATCTGGTGAGGATGCCCAGGACCTTGGACTTAAAACAGATTCCTTCTACATTCTTAGCATGGGAAAAAAAGTAGAATTTTCTTCCATTTTACACATTCCTTCTTGCCTCATTGCTTGGAAATGATTTACAATCTTTAGTTAGAACATATTCTAACTGGACTCAGTAGTTTTCCAGTTTCTTCACATTAGAAAAAATTAGGTTGTCTTCTAATGGATTGCAGAGATTCTGGTTACTAAGGGCCTAAACAGACTGGCACTTTGTGCCGGCCTGTGGGCAGAGTTAGAGCTCAGTGTCCCTCACGCTGGATGCCCTAACCCCACCCCCAGGCACACACCATCATGACGCACCTGCGGCGCTGCATCCACATGATGCAGTGCCAAAGGGGCATCACAAAGCTGTGCCGCCACGGCTATGGTGCCCCTCGGAGAGTGCAAAAAGGAGCTTCTTTTTGTGGCTCCTTTTGCGCTCTCCAGAGGCCAGATCAGGGCCGCGGCATGATGTTGCCATGGCTCAGATCCAGACCTCCCCTTTGAGGCAGTCTGTATAGTCCCTAGGATTACTGATATCCAACAACATGGCATCCTGTTAAAGGTTAATAGTTTTCAAACTGAGTTCTGGCTAATATGCTAAACTGTAAGTTCACATATGTCACCCTCTCTGTCAATGTTTGTACATGGGATGGTGGTTTTATGCCATGTAAGGGGCCCTGTTGGCACAGTGATTAAATGCTGGTACTGCATCCACTCACAGCCACAAGGTTGTGAGTTCAATCCCAGCCAAGGCTCCAGGGTCCATTCAGCCCTCCATCCTTTCATAAGTCGGTAAAATGAGTACCCAGCCTGTTGGGGGCAATTGGCTTACACACTGTAAACCACTTCAGGAATGTTATTCACTGATAGTTCGATGATTTTACTTTGGTAAAATGTTTTGAAGGATTAAGTGATAGATATTTTCCTTAACATCAGATATGCAACTGTCCCCTCACCAACTTATTTTTAAGCTCTATTAATGGTTGCAGTGATACAAGACTATCAGCCACCTCCATAACTTCACTTCCTGGTACATATGGATCCTGGTACATAACATCATTTTTTCCCCTGGGCATTGCAAGAAGTCTGTTGGAAAGCTAGAGAGCAGGGATGGGAACCATGCAGCCCTACAGAAGTTGTTGGAATGCTTTCCCTGGCATACTTCAGCATTGGCTATGCTAGGTGGAACTGATGGGACTTGCTTTCCAACAACATATTGACAGCCAGATGATTCCCTGGGATCTTCTGCCGCTTCTCTTCCAAATTCTGGGATAGTCTGATACTACAAGGATGTACAAATATTTAAAGGGAGAAGCCCTTTAGTTAAAATAAGGACTGAGCACCTTTAGCATGTGTAGTGAAAACTGCACCAGAATTCTCCCAATTCAAATCCTTAGGGATCTTTTCAGATTGACACACAGTGGCTGCCCTCTAGTTAGAGATATATACATGTGTAAGTTACAATATACAAGCAGGGCCAAAAAGTCACCACTGCACAATTGACTACTGCTGCTGCTAGTAGTGGAAGTAGAGTTGTATAGAAGGCACATTGCTCTAAGCCCTGTCCTTGCACAATGTAATTGTGCATTCTGCATTGCATGTTGCAGTTGTACACTGTGTCTTGTGTGTTGTGGCTGCACACCGTGCATTGCAGTTGAGCATCATATATTGTGCACTGAGTTGGGCATCATGTATCGTGCTTCACAGTTTTACACCATATGTTGTGTGTTGTTCAACACCATCTAGTCATTGCCATGTGTTTTGTAATGTTGCTACTATATTCTGCATATTGCTTGTCTCGCATAACTGTGTATGTGGATATTTATATTATGCTTATGTATGTGGATATTTATACTATGTTGGGTTGCCGCCACACATAACATATACATAACACACTCATTAAACAGAAAAAGTTCAGTAGAAAACTTTGAAACAATCTCCTTCAGGTGTTTCTCAATTCACCAACAGTGGGCAAGCAACTCAGTTACCCATCATTACTGTGAAGTGTGGTATCAAGGGACTGGTATCCTTAAGACTTTATAGCTACTGAGTTATTCTCACACATGTAAATGTAGCTTGATGTCAAAGATGAATTAATGGGAAGTGGCAAATGAAAGTCACTGTCTGTGCCAGGATTAAAATCAGAAAAGCTTCCCATTTTTAGAGTTGCCCTTCAGTAGGGTTCATCTGTCCACACACACACATACACACACACACACACACACACACAGTTATATAACCATACACACATGCTCCAGATCAGAATGTCAAAGGTGCTAGCTAACATTCTGAATCTATTTTGCGGACAGGTTTTTATACCTTGGCTAGCATATCTTCCAATAATTTTATTTTGGCCAGGAAAATCACAGAGAAGACAGTCAGAAGATCCCCGACTTTGAAAAAGTGCTGGCTGAGCGAGGCTATGACCCAGGATGCATCTGGACAGCAGCATCCCAGCTAGATAGGTGGTGATTTAGGTATGATAACATCGGGTGGTATCCTGGATCCTGCATTCAAGCTGGAAGAGGTAAACCAGTTTATAAACACCTAGAACACAAACCAGTTGATTCAAATTAAAAGAAACGAGATTCCACCTAAACATTAGGAAGTACCTTTTTACTGTAAGAGCTGTTCAACAGTAAAACAGATTGCCTCAAAAGGTGCTGGACTCTTCTTCTTTTGATGTCTTTAAGCAGAGGCTGAATGGCCATTTCTCAGGTGTGTTTTTGTTGCATGGCAAGGGGGTTACATTAGTTGTCCTTTGTGGTCCCTTCAAGCTCTATGATTCTGTGTGTTTCTGTATATCAGTGTATGTGTGGGAGAGGGAGCAGGAGAAAGGAGTGTGTTTTTGTATAGGTGGCGGTAGGGAAATGAGTGTCTGCCTCTAAAAGAATAAATTTTAATTAAACTAACAAGGCAGTTATACATATACATACTCAGAAGTATATTCCAATGACTGGGACTTTTTCCTAGGTTAATGTATGTTTTTCACACCCTCTGATGTAGCTCAGGCAGAGCCTTGATTTTCATTGGTAAAAAGCTGGAGGATGTGGGATAGCTCTTTTAAACTTTGATCTACAAATTGGAGTGGATTCATTCCATCCCCCACCCCCGGCCCAGCTGACATGAAAGCCAACAGCCACCACTGGTTGCCAGTGCTGAAGCCAGTTTTATCTCCCACTTGGGTTGGCTTCTGCACCTGAATCAGGGGAAACCATCTTGCAATCCTGAGTGCTCCTGGTTGGCATCAGGAATAAGTGTGTGTATATGGGCTGTGTGCCTTCAAGTAATTTCCAGCTTATGTTGACCTTAAGGGGAACCTATCATGGGGATTTCTCGGCATGATTTGCTCAGAGGAGGTTTGCCATGGCCTTCCCTGGGGCTGAAAGCATGTGACTTGCCCAAGGTCACCCAGTGGGTTTCATGGCTGAGCAGGAATTGAATCCTGTTCTTCAGAGTCATCGTCCAATGCTCAAACCACTACGCCACACTGGCTCACAGCAAGAGTATATTGCAACCTTTTGTTGCAACTTGTCTTTTCTCCCTTTCCTAGTATTGCCTGTAAATGCGGTGTCACTCTCTTGTGCACCCACAGCCAGATACACACATATGTTTAAAGGCAAGGCATTTGACCCTCTTTAAGCAGAGTAAACTGATGATAAGAGGGAGGGGAAAACAGGATGATGGAGAACAAATGAAAGGGAGAGTAATTTGGCTTAGTCTATTTAGAAGCCGTTGCATCAATCTAGCCAGTTAAAGCAACTGAAGGGGGAAAGCACAGGGCTGGGAAGGAAGCTGGACCCTGATTTGTTCAGGGTCAGCAGCTGTGGTTTGAAGCCATTTTGTTTGTGGACACCTCTTTCATGTTATCAGCGTGTTAGCTCAGCAGCTTTATAAAATTTGCAGCCTAAAGCTTGTATGTGTGAGAGTGAAAGGGGGGCGGTGGGTTGATTTAGTATTCTAGGGTGGCGCGGAGCAGGAAAGTGCTGTGGATATCCCCCCCTCCAGAAATGTATTAAATGGGATTAAATAGAGCTAGGTTGTTTGGGGGGACTGAATCTTACAGCTTTTAAATCTTGCTCTAATCAGCCTCTTTTAGGGGAAAAATATTTGCTCATTTACAGGACAAACAAGAGGAGTGAATGAACAGTCCATGTGATCAAGGGCGAAAAAGAACGCAGACCAGAATGGAAATTATTTTCAGAAGTTTCTGCTGTGAATATAGTTCCTCAGCGAGGCAAGGCACTTTTAGAGCTTGGAAATAACTCCTTTCTTACTTGTAATGAATTCCTTATTTGTAGTAACAAAGGCATAACTAAGTTATGAAGGATAATTTCATTCCTTTTGTTATGTAAGCGTAATTGTTCATTTGCTTTTAGAGAGAGTGGGTTTATTTAGGTTTGTTTTGTACAACAGACCAATGGCATATAGCATAGTGAATGTTTTTTAAAAAAAAATAAATTAAATAAACAAAACTATAGTTATGTTTGAATAATGGGAAAAGGAACAATCCATTTTTACCTTTCAAAATATAATCATTGGCGCTTTACAGACCGCCTAAAAGCGGCGGTCTGCCGGCACTGCTCGTTGCTCCGCGAGGGAGCCGCAGCAGCCAAACTGCGCGGCTCCCGCGCGGAGCAAAAAGAAGCCCCAAAATGGCGCTTCTTCCCGCGGCACGGTTATGATGCTGCGAGGTGCCAATGGCGCACTCATGACGTTATAAGCACCGCATGACGTGCCGACGCTATGCGTCTGACACGTAATAATGGCGGCACCTGTGTGTATAGGGCACAGCCATTACGCCCCCGTCACGTGCTAGGGGTGAGGCCGGTGTGGACGCTAGGTCCCCGGCCAACCTCTAGCACGTGATGGGGGCACCTCAAGAGCCCGTCATAAGGACAATTAAACAATTGGAGTCTTAGAGGTGCAATGTCTAGTTATATGTTGTTTCCCATGTTTTGAACAGCATATGTAGACCAAAAGCAACTAGTTAGTCTCAACCAGAGGTACATCCCTTGAATCTATGGAATTTTAAGAAGTGTTGACTTTTTATTCAGTGGGTCTACTCTAGTTGGCAGTAACAACTGGATTTCAGCCATAGGTTTTCCAGATAGAGTCCCCAACAGTGATCAAATCAAAGCCTCGATCATCTTAGCTTCCAAGAAGTGCTCTGGTCTGATCTGTTAAAGAACCTATTTGTTTAGGAGTTTATTGCACAGCTATTTTTGCCTAATCTGGGCATGGGATGGAATCAGGCCAGAAAAGGAGAAAACGGGTGTCATCGCACATGAAATTGCTCTAGTTTTGAAGGACTAAAAGATTCTGTACTATCAAAATAGTTGGAATAATAATAATAATAAAATTTATTTATGTTTCCCCGCCTCTCCCAGTGGATCGAAGTGGGGTTACAGACTAAAAAAGCACAAAGTGTTTACATAAAAATTCAATTAAAACCAGCTAAAAACAATAAAATATACAACATCATACAGTAACAATAGCATCAACAAACAAGGCAGGGATCATACACAGATAGGACAAGTCATTCATATTGGGGGGTATTCATTTCAGGTGGCGTTTGCTCAGCTAAAATGCTCGGTTTTAATTGCTTTTCTGAATGTTTCTAACGAGGTCGCCGAGCGGATCTCCTCAGGGAGACTGTTCCAGATTCTCGCAGCTGTTGTTGAAAATGCTCTTTGCAAAGTAGCAACATACTTAGAGGTTGCTATCTCCAATAGGTTCTTACCTGATGTTCTAAGAGTGCGGGGCAGATTATATAGGGAGATGTGGTCCCGTAAGTAACTCGGGCCCAAGCCATGTAGGGCTTTATAGGTAATAACCAACACCTTGTACTGTGCCCGGAAGCAGATAGGGAGCCAGTGAAGATCTTTTAAGATAGGTGTAATATGGTCAAACCTTGATGAACCGGTGACCAATCTGGCTGCCATATTTTGCACTAACTGAAGCTTCCGAACTTGGTACAAGGGTAGCCCCATGTAAAGCGTGTCACAGAAATCTAGACGAGAGGTTACCAGAGCGTGTATCACCGTTTCAAGGTCCCTTCGGTCTAGGTAGGGTCGCAGTTGGCATATCAACCGAAGTTGATAGCAAGCACTTCTGGCCGTCGCATCTACCTGAGATGTCAATTGCAGGGACGAGTCCAGAAGTACTCCTAAACTGCAAACTTCGTCCTTCAGGGGAAGTGTGACCCCGTCCAGGACAGGTTGGCAAATTTCCTTCCTTAGACCTGAGGGACCTATCACAAGTACTTCCGTTTTCTCTGGATTCAGTCTGAGTTTGTTTTCCCTCATGCAGCCCATTACCGACTCCAGGCAGGCATTCAGAGGAGAGATGCCATCCTTAGTCACTGCATCAGTCGGAGACATAGAGAAACATATTTGGGTGTCATCAGTGTACTGATAACACCGCGCCCCATGTCTCCGGATGATCTCTCCCAGCGGTTTCATGTAAATGTTGAACAGCATGGAGGGACAGAATAGCTCCTTGAGGGACACCAGATGTCAGTTCTCTCTTAAAGGAGCAAGTGTCCCCCAGCTTCACCATCTGGTATCTGCCTGAGAGGTAGGATCGGAACCACTGGAGCACAGTGCCCCTGATGCCCAGCTCCCCCAGGCGCTCCAGAAGGAAACCATGGTCAACGGTATCGAAAGCCGCTGAGATGTCCAAGAGCACCAACAAGGTCACACTTCCCCTGTTGATGCCCAGACGGAGATCATCGACTAAGGCAAATAAGCGTGGCTCAGGGATGGGTGGTGGTCAACTAGCAGCACAATAGCAATTTTGTGTATGATAACACTTGTTTCCCCCCTATTGCAGCCTGATCCCACCCCGTGCATGGATTGGGCACAAAATGCATGTGCAATAATCTCCTTAGTTACCCTAGCCATAAGCAAGCCCCTGTCAGGTTTTTAAATGATTTCAGAGCCTTCTGGAGTCTGTAGTACCTTCACTAGCTTATACAGCTTAAATGTTTATGAGATGTTTCAACATCTAGAAATTCATTCCTGTTTGGTTTTCTTTTACTTCTTCACCTTTCAGCATAGATCCTAGGATAAATAATTCTGTTTGTTTAGTAGTGATAAATATTTTTAAGAGAAAGTGCTTGCAAATGGCAGAATACCACAATGGCTAAGGAATACCCTAAAGGCATCAGATCCTGTCTGATCTTGGAAGTTAAGTAGGGGCAGCCCTGGTGAGTACTAGAATGGGTGACCACCCCCAAATACCAGGTGCTGTAGGTGATATTTCAGAGGAAGGAACTGGCAAAATCACCCCTGAGTCTTCATTGCCTAAGGCCTGTTACAGACAGCCAAAATAAAGCTGCTTCGAGCCAAAGTGGAGGTATGGTGTTTCAATGATGCATGCGTCCTAAGAGTCCAGCAGCCACACCAAAGCCACGCTCCAGTCCTTAGGGCTGGAGCATGGCTTTGGTGCGACTTCTGGACTCTTAGGACACATGCATCATTGAAACACCATACCTCCACTGTGGCTCGAAGCAGCTTTATTTTGGCTGTCTGTAACAGGCCTAAGAAACCCCCATGAAATTCATGGGTTGCCATATGTCAACAGGCAACTTGAAAGCGTGTAGATACACATACCCCCCCCCCCATGCACTTTGGGCTACTTTGGAAAAGCTGTCTTATTTACTGAAATGGCTGGTGGGCCTTTGTTTCCTTTCCCTCCATTTAAATTGGCTTTCAGCTGTTAGATTTTCTCCAGCTCACACTTAGGTGAAATTAAGAACCTTGAAGGTTGGCTATTACCTCCTTAGACCCGTTGAAATAGCTCTTCCTGCTTGCATCCTTATGGTCTCATTAAGAGGAATGCTCACAGCATGCCTGACACTAGTGAATATTTTCAGAGCTCATTTGCTTACATTAAAAAGGGGAGTGGGCTGGAAAAAATACTTCTTTAGCCATAGGAGGTTGAGGGTGGTGATTCCCATTATCTAGGTTAGTCACTCCTTGGAGAAGTTAGAGACCGGCTCCCTGTTTTCTGGGAAGCAAACCTTTATTGTACACAATCAAGGTAAACTCCCCCCCAGAAAAAAACTGGGCCTAGTAGAGGAGTTCAGATGGTGAGAAGTTTGAAAGCTGGAAAACAATTAAAGACTGGGTATAAATGATGGTGATGATACCGATACCATCCCACTTTTATCCCATCCAACATTTCACGGAGGAAAACTGGGACATGTGTAGCTGATCAACATCAGAATATTGTCAAGATGGCAAAAGTTCTTAATGAAGAAAAATACACAAGCTAGGAGAGGCAGTAGCAGTTTGCTTTTGCCTGAATCTGTTGGAAAGTACAAGACTCTGCTCCCTCCTCTCCGCCTTGCTGAGTTAATTTTGAGTTCATTTTGCTGCAAATGAAGTTAGCTGAGGACAAAAAGGGGGAAATGGAATAGTGAGAGAGAAACTGGGGCATATTAAAGGCAGCTAAAAACTGCAGAACAAAAAAAAAAAAAAAAAGGCTATGGCGAGTAACAGACCAAAATGGGCAGTCTGCCACCGCCGGTTGCTGCGTCTGGGAACCGCAACGGCCAAACCGCGCGGTTCCCGGGCGCAGGCAGAAAGAAGCGCCAAAATGGCACTTTCTGGGCCCCGGAAGTAGCACCATGAGGCGCTAGTCGCGCACTCGCAGCGTCACTTCTGCCATGCGACGTCTGGACGCTATGCATCCACGACGTCAAAATGGCAGCCCCCGTGTGGACGGGCACCGCCATTTTGTATGGACTCGGTCCATACTAGGGTTGAGGGGCATCAGGAAGTGACGCCCCTTCTCAACCCTAGCACGCCCCTTTGGCGCATCTGTAACGCGCCTATGAGTGCAATAGACATCAAGGAAGACAATAAGGGTGTAAATTTTTTACTATTTTGTTTTCACATATGAGGTTCAATAATTTCCCCCTCACTTTGGGCAATATTAATATTTCCACAGTTTTTACCCATTGGTGGCATATTCTGAAATTATTTGGGAATTCATAAAATCATAGAGTTGGAAGAGACATCCAGTCCAACCCCCTGCCATGCAGGAAATCACAATCCAAGCATCCCCAGCAAATGGCCATCCAGCCTCTGTTGAAGACCTCCAAAGAAGGAGACTCTATCACGCTCTGAAGAAGTGTGTTCTATTGTTGAACAGCTCTTACTGTCAGGAAGTTCCTCCTAATGTTGAGCTGGAATCTCTTTTCCTGGAGCTTGCATCCATTGTTCCAAAAAGTCTCTGGAGCAGCAGAAAACAAGCTTGCTCCATCCACAATGTGACACCCCTTCAAATACTTAAACAAGGTTATCATATCATCTCTCAATTATCTTTTCACTGGGCTAAATATCCCCAACTCCCTAAGTCTTTCCTCATAAGGTATGGTATCCAGACCCTTTACCATTGTTCTGCGTGAGAAGGGATGTTCATGAAAAACACGTTTTTAGCTCAAAGACTCCAATTTACAATCTTACCCAACTTACAGAAATACATATATTTTTGTTGAAAGTGTTCATTTTTGTCAGAATGAAAACTGGAGAAAATTCCTTGTACTTTAATGATTGTGTGGAAGACGAAATTTCAGCAGGTGTTGTTTGTCATGCAATCAGGTATATTTCCCAACTGGGGAGACCCCCTTTTGGCTGGGAAATGAATAATGGTGAATATTCTTTCCATCTCCACAAACAGGGCAATGGAGAAATGCATTTTATCTGCCTTTACATGCTGCATGAAAAAACAGCAGCAACCAGCATAGTGCAGCAGGAAGATTCTGGCCATTGTGTCTGCATCATCAGAGTGAAGCTGGCTCTTATGAGACACCTAGGCTTCACTGTTGCCATAGTGCAGTTCTATAGTTCTCTGTAGTAGGTAGGGTTGGTCTACTCCAGTGGTGCCAAACCCATGGCACACGTGCCCTCTCTGGCACGCTGTGTGGGCATGCGGCCTGTTCCTACTCTTTCCTCATCCTCCCTTCCATTCAACTGTTTCTGGGGAGCAGTTAAAGGGATGGCAAGGGAAGAGGAAGAGCCAGCACACACCTGTTTCTTCTTTTTCCCCACCCTCCTGTCCCTTCAACTGACTTCAGGAAGACAGATAAAGGCACAGGAGGGCAGTGGGAAGAAGGAGCAGGTGCGCACCTGTGTCTCACACCCTCCTATCCCTTTATCTGGTTTCCTGAAACCAGTTAAAAGCAGGTGATGGTGGGGGAAGGAGTGGAGCAGGCGTACAACTGTTCCTTCCCTCGTCCGGTCCTGTGTCTTTAACTGGCTCCCAGAGCTAGTTAAAGGCATGGGAAAGTGGGGGAAGGTTTGGAGGGAGGGTTGCCTTTGCCCTCCCTTGAGGCCAAGAGAGCATGACATGTATGTGTGGTGCCTTCAAGTCATTTTCAACTTATGGCGATCCTAAGGTGAAATATCATGGGGTCTTCTTGGCAAGTTTTGTCACGGGGGGGGGGTTGCTATTGCTATTGCTAGCCTGACAATGAAAGCGTGTGCCTTGGGTTTTCCCCCAGAAGTCCTGCTCCCTGGAAATCCTGCCCCTAGAAGGCAGACGTCCCAATCCCTGGAAGTCCCGCCCTCCAAGAAGTCCTGCCCCCCAGGCACCTGGTAACACTCGGTGCGGGAACGCAACTGAGTTTTGCTACTCGGTCTCTAAAAGGTGCCCTACTCCATGGGAAGTACTGCAAAAGGGGCAGCTCTTCTGGCTTTGTCTTTCAGGCTGTCACTCTGAGTTTAACCTATTTTAACGGCAAATCTGTATGTCGATTAAGGCAGTCTGCCATGTAGTGACTGAAGATTTTCTACAGGTTTCTGACACCTGAGCACATTTACATTAATTAAAACCCAATACTGTTTTTTAAAATACAAATAATCCACAGGTGCAAACCTCTAACATCAAATTAGTACGTGCAACACATTCCACTGTTTTTCTAGTACCTCTATCCTCTCATTGTATGCCTGGCATTGATTTAGCCTTTTCTTCTGCTCCCTCTGCTCTCACTATGATACCATCAGCGCGGATCTTCTCAGTCTCTTTGAACTATTTCAAGAGTTTTGGACCCTGTAGGGAAGAAACAGAACAAGGAGTTGTCTAGAGGCACTGTGAAGAAATTTATCTCCCAGACCTGCCTCCAGCCTTGTCTCTCAAGTTGATTAGGAATATCTAGTGTCCAAAGGTGCTACAGCAGGTGACTCACATTATTTTGATCAGTGACATTTCTTTAGTTCATTTTCAACACAAAACACCCCTGAGAAGCACAACCACAGGCCCCCTAAGTATCCAAGATAAGTTTAAGGAGGGTAGGTTTCACAGTTTTGGATGCATCTTGGGAAGACAGAAATTTTGTTTTGGCTTCCTTTTAATAAGAATTTATCAAAATACATACATTTCTTTATAAATGTGAGAGAAATAATTTAATTTTTCTTTTTAAACATGAATGTGGGATAAGATGAACCAACAGATTCTTTCGTCCCTTATATTGAAAAGGGCTTTGATCACATTTTGTCTGGCCATCCTTTCCATGTCTACAATCTGGCTTTATAGGAGAGCCTGCAGCTTGTAAAGGTAATTTTAAAGTTACAATTTCAACTTCTTGATAGCTACCTGTTGTAGTGACAATGCTAACAGTAACTTTGATTTCTCGCTGATTAAAGATCACAGAATAGTTACCACTAAGTTACTTTCTCAAAACACAGAATGCTACACATTGTTGGCTTGTGCTACAAAACATAAATAGTGAGCTCTCTCTCTCTCTCTCTCTTTTTCAGTATCTCTCCCTCACACACACACTCACACTTACATGCACACTGTAAGTGGAAGGGAAGTAAAAACAATTACAGTAACATGGCACAGAGTGATCAGCTAGTATATTGTTCCTAGTCCCAAGATTCATAGGTAGTAAATACTAGTCAGTGGCCCTGACATTCAAATGCAAGCAGGATTCAAATGATAAGAGAGAAAATTCCTGTTAAATGCTAAGAAGAATTGTTTGATATGGAACAGACTAGCTCTAAAAGTGGTAGACTTTTGTTCATTGGACGTTTGACAAAGTTTTGATGCCCACCTCCCAGAGATGCTTTAGCTGTAGATTCCTACATTGGCCCTGCTAGATCATTCTGAGAGGGGAGTGCAGGGTGTGTGTGTGCAGATTGCACTGGATAACACCCCAGAGGGAGGGGTGGTACACCCAGTGTGCTTGCTAGCCAAGTGAGAAAAGGCATTGCATCCCTTTCTCATTTGTCCGCAGCCAAGGCAGTCCCTTCCATTTTGGGCTTTGGCATGGTCATCGCCATGCCAAGAGTCCAAACAGATCTCTGGGGGCCAAGGCGGTGTGCCCCCCCCCCCCCGAGACACCAACCCCTGGTACATTATTGGTTGGTTTCATACCATTCTGGTAAGGTTTTAGGGTTTGTATGACTTGGGCATAAGATGCTGCATTGGAAAGTAAGACAAAAGAAAGAAGGCGTAACATAGGTACGATAGAATTTGAAAGTGAGTGAGAGAAACCAGCTTTGAGACTAACTGCTCTATGGGCCCATACAGATAGACCAAAATAAAGCTGCTTCAGGTCACTTTGGAGGCATGCTGTTTAAATAAGAGGCCAGAAGCCATACCAAAGCCACGCACCAGTCCTAATGACTGGACCACAGCTTTGGCACAACTTCTGGTCTCTTAGGACGCATGCATCATTTAAATAGCATACCTCCAAAGTGACCCGAAGCAGCCTTATTTTGGCCTCTCTATACAGGCCCTATATTTATGATGAGGTTTCATCAATCCACTTCTTTAGAGGCACTCACAGAGTGATAGTAAAGCTACTGGTTTTTAAAGGCTGTTTACAGGAGTATAGAAGTGTGAGAGGATGTAATCGGATATGGAAAGATGCAAACTGGGCCAAATAAAAAGCTTTGTGGTATAGGCTGTATGATACAGGTTTTTCCAGTTGCTGGTAGCCCTCGTTTTAAAGTGGTCTCAGATGAAAGCAATATATTTGCTTACCAAAGTCAGTTTCCTTGGGGTCAAAATGTTCTCTAAGGAGATTCCCTTTTGTTATATGCGCACTTGCAGGCACTCGCATATTACTACATTTAGTATGCCATTAAACTGTTATCCTTGTTCATACCTTTGCTAGTGGTATGGTAGTCACCCTGGATAGCCTGTTTTCGATGGATATATCAAAGCTGGCCAAACCTAAACTTTAGAGATTATTTTTTTAAAGTGAACTCAATTCACCCCTGAAATCTTTGGTTTCCCTAGAAGAATTCACAATTATTTGGCCCTGCTTGAGGCCCTCTTTCTTCCCTGTGACAGTGAGTTGCATTAACTAACCAGGAGAGAAATCTAGCAGACCAGAGTCTTTTTCCTCTTCAGTCTCCTATGTCCAACCCAAGCCAGCACAAACAGGTGTTTGAATGATGATGTTGGAGCTTGCCATGAGCTGCCCACAGGGGGATCCTAATTGGTTTGTGAAAGGGGCATTGTGCTATCTTCCCTGTTCTCTGTCTCAGTAGAAATGTGGCTTCTGCAGTGTGCAGCCAAGCAGTCACACAAAATCAAATGGAATTTGCTTTGAATGCTGAATGAAATCCAAGATAATTTGTATCAAAGCTTCTTTTTCCAAATGGTGTACTGGTATCAGTTCATGAGGAGGGACAGTTTACAAGAATATCTCAGGTAAATGAATATGAAATTTTATATAAAAAATCACTCTCTAAAGGCAGCAGATCCTGCTTGTTCTTGGAAGCTAAGCAGGGTCAGCCCTGGTTAGTACTTGGATGCAATGACACCAACAAATGTCAGGTGTGGCAGGCTAGATTTCAGAGGAAGGAAATGACAAAACCACCCCAGAGTATGCCTAATAAAACCTTACAAAATTGAAGGGCTCACCATAAGTTGACAGCTGACTTGAAGGCACATCAAAAATATTTTTTAAATGGGTGAACTGGAAACTGGTATGCAAAGGGATCTTGTAGCACCTTGAGACTAAGGGGATTATTGCACCACATTTTTCACCCAATACAAATGGGTAAGAATGGGTGTTATCGCACAGGAAAACATCACTGATGCCTCTGGGAGACTGCATGGATGTCCTTCAAAATCAGTGGGCAAAGTGTGGCTGGGAGACAGCTTGTAGTCTCCCAGTGGCATCAGCAGCACTTCCCTGTACGATAACACCTGTTCAAGTCTGTTTCCAGCCCATGCTTGGATCAGGTGAAAAATGATGCACGATAATCTCCTGACTGAAAGAAAGAAGCTGGTAGCATGAGCTTTCATAGACTTCAGCCTACTTCCCCAGATGCTTGTTTGGAATTGAGAATCCAGAGACAGACCTATGTAAGTCACTTGTGTGTGAGAATGTCAGTGTACTTGCCACCTCATCTCTATACCCACAAGATTTTGAATTTGAATCAACATTCTCACACACAAACAACTTATATAAGTATGCATGTGCTATGTTATGGACTCAAAATTAGATTAAATTGGACAAAAACAGTATAACAGATCTGGAAGCAGTAAAGATGAAATATGAATGGCATGCGTATCTAGAATATGGTAAAGAAAAAATTAATAAAGAGTTTAAAAATCATACGATAAGAAAATCATTAATACATACATGGAAAATAATTAGAGAGAAATTTTATATTGGTATCCCGCTATGGCTTTCAATTCAAGAAGCATTTTTCTGTTCAGGAGCAAATAAGGATAAAAGGCTACAATATAAGGATATGTTAGTAATTGATCCACAGGGAGAAATCAGGATAAGATCAAAGGAAGAATTAGAGGAATGTGGGGGAAAAAAACAAATTGGCTTGAATATTATCAGATCAAATCAAAATGTAAAGAAGACATAATGAAAAACAAATTTGAAATTCAACAAAACATCTTAGATAAAATTATTTGGGATAAAGATTTGGGAAAAGTATCTAAAACATGTAAAGTTCTGATACAAAGAGAATTAGAGACGGAAACTGTGATGGATGCAATGACAAAGTTGGCTCAAGAAATAGGACATGTCATACAATTTGAAAATTGTGAGAAAGCATGGAAACAATCAAACAAATTTACCTGCTCACAAGATTTAAAATAAAATTATTCGAAAATTGTTAATAGATGGTATTACACCCCCATTAAGGCTTTCAAAAATATATGGTATACAAAAAAAATTGTTGGAAATGTCAAAATAAAATAGGGTCCTATCACCATATGTAGTGGACATGTCAAAAAATCAACAAATTTTGGAACAAAGTACACAAAGCGGTTCAAAAAATATTAGATTTAGAATTTCCATGCATCCCTGAGTTTTATCTTCTCAATATGACCTCGATTTTGGGAGCAGATAAAGAAAAAAAAAAAAAAACCATTGGAGAATGGCATTATTCTGGCTAGACATTGGAAATCTGAAAATATATCCAGTATTGAGGAATGGATAGATAAAATAGTGGAATTGAAAGAGATGGACAAAATAGCGGTGTGGAATAATAAAAAATCAACAGATTATTGGGAAAAAGAATGGAAACCTCTGGTAAGATATCTGAATAATTTATGAGGAACAAAAGAAAAATATGTAAGGATAAGTAAAGAAATTTTGTAAATATAGATAATACCTTATTTTGTTTTAAGTTAAATGGAAGAAGGAATGGGAAGAAGAGAACAAATGTAAAAACAGAAGTTCATGAAGACTGATGTACAGATGGTAAAAACTGTTATTGAGATGTTGATTTCTATATACAGTCGGCCCTTCTTATACACGGATTTTTATACATGGATTTAAGCATACACGGTTTGAAAATGTTCCAAAAAAGTATAAATTTACCTCAATTTTCCATTTTTTATAAGGGATACCATTTTGCTATGTCATTATATGTAATGGGACTTGAGCATACACGGATTTTGTTATACACGGGAGATCTTGGAACCAAACCCCAGCGTATAACAAGGGTCCACTGTAGTGTACATGAGAAAAATAAATAAATAAATAAATAAAATAATAATAATAATAATAATAATAATCTTATATAAGTATGCCTCTGGATTCTCCACTCCAAACTTGCAACTGAGGAAGTAGGCTCAGGTCTATGAAAGCTCATGCTATCAGCTTGTTTCTTTCTATTACTCTCAAGAGTTTTCTCCATACTTTCCAGATGTCCTAAATAGGAAGATACAGGCAGGGTACAGACCACCCAGAAGAGGCCCCTCTTTGGCGCCTCTCTCTGCTGCACAGCTGCGCGCAGCATACAAATTACGCAGCGCAACTGCACAACAGAAAAGGAGCTCAAAAAAGAGGCTCCTTTTTGCTGCACCGCAAAGTGCCAAAGACGGCGCATATACGTCGCAACTGCACAGCGCCGTATGGAAGCTGCGCAGTTCTGACGTAACGGTTACATGTGTTGTGTGTAAGGCGCTGGCATAATGGCGGCATGTGCACGACATGCTAGGGTTGTGGGACGTGTGCATGCGCCGCCCCGAGGCAAACCTAGCATGGTGTGGACGCACTGCAAAGGGCCCATCTGGAGAGGGTCACAGTTAATCGTGTCACCTCACTTTTCAATGTCCTTTGAAGTGTCTCGGTTTCTCCCTTTTCCTCCTCCTTTCCCATTTATCCTCAGCTTACTTCTATGGTTACAGAATGATTTCAAAGTGGAAGAAAACTTAGTAGGGGGAGAGGACTGATGGGGATGATAGCTGACTCTTCTTTTTAAATGCAGGCTAAAACAAAATGCTGGAGCATCCCCTGGCCTATGTATTTTTCTCATTAATAACTTTTGACTTTTTGACTACACTGATGTTGCTTGCCACACATCCCTCATTTGTGATATGTTGTTAGGCATGGTTTTCTTTCCACTGCAAGAGGAAACAAATATTCCTTTTCAGTGTATTGGAACATCCAGAAGTGTTATGCAGGGACTCCTTCTAACTGTCATCCTCTGGCCTGGGAGGGAGCGAAAGGACAGGCCCAACGCCATCGGGCCTGAAGAGGAAGAGCCCTCCCTTCCCTCCTTCCAACTGTCATCTTCTGGCCTTAGAGGGAGTGAAAGGACAGGCCCAACGCCATCGGGCCTGAAGAGGAAGAGCCCTCTCCTCCCTCCTTCTAACTGTCATCTTCTGGCCTTAGAGGGAGTGAAAGGACAGGCCCAATGTCATTGGGCCAGAAGAGGAAGAGCCCTCCCCTCCCTCCTTCCAACTGTCATCTTCTGGCCTTAGAGGGAGCAAAAGGACAGGCCCAACACCATCGGGCCCGGCCTTGATTAAGAAAAAGAGCCCTCCCTCCAGTCCATGTGCCTTGGTCCAGGCCTCAGAGGGAGAGAAGAACTGCTGTACCTGATTGCCCCCCCCCCTTCCCTTCTCCTTTTGTGTCGTGTCTTTTTAGATTGTAAGCCTCAGGGCAGGGAACCATCTGTTATTCCCTCTGTTGTAAGCCGGATTCCCAGTGATTGTTTGGCATATAAATAAATCCTATTGTTGTTGTTGTTGTTGTTGTTGTTATTATTATTATTATCATTATTCTGTGGAGAAAAACATACATTTTCTGTTGCAAAGAGTCACGGCCCCAATCCACTTTTTCCCCAGCCAAAGGGGGGGAAAAGCTAGCTTTGAAGCCTTGTAGTGGCTTGAAGCTCACTGCAAGGCCCTCCGGCAGCATGTGACATATAAATACCGCACTGCTGTAGCGTCTTGAAACCACCCATGTGTGAAGAGCTGGATGGTTTCAAGACATCTTGGGGGGCGTGCGGTGTATGAATGCCATGCCCCCCAGCTGCGGAAGCCAGCTTTTAGAGCTGGTCTGTTCCAGCTCATAGGCATGTATACTTAACTAATGTAAGCTGATGACAAATACTGGCCACATTTTTCATTCCTAGTCACTAGCTACAAGAGGAGAGCAGTCTAATGACACCTCCCTCTTGTGTGTGGATATTAACTGTTTTGTGTGTATAAACAACAGTATACACAGCCTGAATGCTGGAAACGGAGTGAACGATCTGCATCTTTTCTGACATTTCTGTACCACATCTGGGCAGCTCAGCAGTCACATGTTGATGTCAGCATTTCTTGTCCTCTTGCTCATGCCACTTTGGCTTACACCCCAGCCACCAGACCAATGCTTAGATTCTTAACATAATGTATTTATATTTTTAAAAATGCCTGATTCCAACTTCCCAATTTTGCCACAGCATTGTGTCTCATCCTCCGCCCAACAAGATGCTTTAGCTTCTGGCTCACATATTCTTCTTTCAGTGCCAGCACAAGCAGGTGTTTTGTCCATGGAGGGTTCTGATAAGGGAACTGGATACTGCAAAGCCTTCAGTTCCTGCTGGTTTATATTTGAACAGGAATAACATTTTGTCCACCCCACTCCACCCCTCCACAAGTAAAAATATGCAAGTTGATGATAGAGCTTCTCTGTTATTCCTGATAACTGTATATGAATTCTGTTCATTTTATGGCATATGTCTTTCATGAACATTCAACAAGACATTCTTCCATACAACTGAGCTGAATTATTTGCAGTCAGGCTTTGTTCTCACAGTGGGTAATGGACTTTGGGAGATGAACTGGGATGTAACTGGGATTAGTGGATTCCTCCTCACTAGAGAAGTTAATGGAGGTGCCCTAATCTGTCCCAACCATTTAGAGCAGGGCTGGAAAACCTATGGCTTGTATGTCCCCCACTATCTCTGTAGGCCTCTTACACACATCTGCCATAACCAATACCAAATTAAATGGAAATAAGATACTCTCATTCTTCCTGTCTTGTTTCCTAGAATAGTTGCTGAGGCAGTAGCAACAATAAAAGAACCAGGTTTGTGGTGATGAGACAGTGTGGCCCCTCCCAGTGGATGCAGGGAAAGGAGTTGCTCTGGTGCTTCCGACACAAGGGTGTTGACCGTTTTGGTTCTGCAGCATATGTACAGAGTATATCTTTCTGAGCATACAGGTGTTTTTCAGTAATGGAGTACCATACCTTTCAACTGTCCCAATTTGGAAGGGGAAGTCCCAATTAATTATCTGTCATTCCAGGTTTTCAGTTGCTTTTTAAAATGTCCATGTTTCTCTCTACTACTACTACTCCTTTCCCACTTTGTCCTCATCACTTCTCATGCTGCAATCTGAGCTCAAAGTGCAAAGCAGTTTGCACTCAATAAATTCAGCAGGGGAGAGAGGGGGGACAGAATTTTATCCTACCTTGGCGTCTCACTGATAACTTCTCCCATCTTGACACACTGCTGTTGCTTGGCTACATGGTCCTGGTTTTTATCTATGAGAGGCTGGAAGGTATGGTGGACATGATTCATGTACAAAACTTCCCAGTGTCGAGTCCTGTAGGACTCTGAGTTTAGAAACTCAGGGGCTGTACAGACTGGCCATTAAGGCCGATCTGGGGGCAGAGTCGCCCCGACTCCACCCCTAGGATGAGGTGACACTGCATCCTGTACCACATGGCAGGTGACATCATGGGACTCCTCTGGTGTTGTGTCTAGATGACGCAGCACCAAAGGAGTGCTGAAAAGCTGCAGTGCCAGTAGCTATAGTGCCCTTTCCATGGCAAAAAAACGAAGCTGCTTTTTGTGCCATGGAAAAGTGAGATCGGGGCCATGGCGTGCAGTTGTACAGCTCCTCAGTCTTCTGTGGTTAAAACTCAGAAAGTGTTTATTCATGAATGATAGATCCAGTCCAATTATGTTCATTGTCAGAACAGAACAGCACAGCATTAACACTGGCTAATTAAACTATATGTGGACCTTTGGTATCCGCTGAAATTTGATTCGAGGATTCCTCCATGGATACCAAAATCTGTGGATGTTCAAATCCCATTAAATACAATGCCATAGTAAAATGGTGTTCCTTATATAAAACAGCAAAATCAAAGTTTGCTTTTGGGAATTTATTATTATTATTATTATTGAATATTTTCTTGAATCCATGAATAAAGAATTCGTGGATATGGAAGGTTGACTGTACAAAATTTCAAATTCATGCAGGCTTAATTCTTATTTGTTACATTTAATATACACATTCGTCCCTCTTGATTTCATACCACCTCTTCTTTGTTGTTACAGCTAGAATATTTCCACAGAAATGGCCTTGAATAGATTTAACTCAGGCTTGCCTCCTCTTTGGTATTATCTCAGCACCTGTGTCTGAGATTGTCATTTCTCAGCAATAGCCATTTCTACTGTATAACCCATCACACCAACTTGCCAGCATTTTATGGCAGGCAAGGTGCATATGCAACATGTGACACTCAGGTTCAATCTCTCGCATCTCTAGTGAGGCTAGAAAGGTATCTTGATCTATCTAGCTCTATACTGCCTACACTGACTGGCAGTGGCTGTCTGGGATTTTCAGACAGAGGAACTTCCTAATAGCATAAAGATAAAGAACCATGTGAAAAGAGAGTGGGCGAAGGCCCTGAAATATCCCACCAACAGCTAGCAATGCCCTAACAGTGGACTGAATAGGCATGCAGATCACCTGTTCACAGTCTTTCCCCACTGTGGTGAGACACATTGTATTTCTGTTTAAATTATAGTAATTATTTCTAAATGAGTATTTATAAATATACATTAACATATGCAAATTCAATGCAACTCAGTGTCCTCTTTTGTCCTATAATTTTTGATGATCCATAAATGGCCACTCTAGATATTTAAAACATTTTTTTTCTTGAAAAGGCAGATGAATAATGGTGTGCGGATTCCTAGTGGATCAAGGCCTTTTGCTCTGTGTTGAAATCATTTCATAGTGTGACTCTGCTCATCGACACAGAGAGCATTTGAACTGTTTGCATGTGGCAAATTTAAAATGACCTCCATATTAATTCATTTTGGCAAACACAGAGACATCATATTTTTTAATATTTCAACCATCTAAATGTTGGGCTGTTGGTTTTTACTTAAAGAAGTGGGGGAAAATAATAATCTTGACCTATAGTAGAAATGTTTTTCATTTTTTAAAAACCCTGAATTTGTCCTTTTCAGCTCTAACTCCACAAACATACTGATTCAGTTAGTATAGGCTATGACTTTACAAGACAAAGATCTTCAGAGTCAATGAATAAATGAACCCATTCACTAGGATAATGTGAAAGACAAACTCAATATTTGGGAATGGAATATATGTAAAATGTAAATGTCGCAATGCCATTAAGTAATTTCCCCTGCAGATGTATATAGAATGCTGTGTACTATTCTGGTTTGCCCCATGTAATACATCTGTATTACATAGAGTTTGAAAAAGTACAAAAAGAGTACAGTTCCTTGGAAGACTAAAGACAACAGTATATACCAATGTCTTATTTTAGACTGAAAGGCAACAAAGCAAGAGACTTGGCTGGCTGTATACATGTCACTTTTCACCTTCAAAACTGTTTGAACTTGTTAAATACTTCAACGTGGTTTTCATTTGCTTAAATCTTTTTCTCTTTCTTTAAACTCTGAATTGCTTTAAGTGGATCAAATTGATTTTGTTTGCACACTGCTTTGAGATCCCATGATATGGGGCAGGATGGAAATATTTTAATGCATAGACAAATAAATCATGGGAAAAGAGAAAATACGTTGCCAAAATAAATGAAAATATAATCAATTTATTTGTTTGGAAAGAAGAAATGCATATACCAATTTACATAGAAATTTAGAAATCATTATTTTATACAGAAACAGAGTACACTTGGCCAGAATATGGATACTATAATGTGTTGAGGTACATGGCTGCTTATTTTACTGTTGTTCAGGTGCTAACTAAGGATAGGCATAGAGCTTTATCACACTAGTAAGATCCTGTGAGAAAATAGGAGTTAAACGTGATTTAAAGTACATTAGAATTTAAACAAAACTTCCAAATTCAGGGAGTTTATCACACTAGGGGATTGCCCAAGTGAAATAACATGAAGTTAATCCGAATGCAAAGCAGAGAGAAATGGCAGCTTTTTTACTTGCAGGTTGTTCTGAAAGTAAAAAGCTGCCAGTTTTCTCTGCTTTGTGTTTGGATTAATTTTGCGTTATTTCACATTAACTGCAACGCTGTGTGATAAACTTTGGGCATTTCCAGGTTTTCTTTGCTTTAAATCTCATTTAACTCCTGTTTTCTCATGGAATCTTGCTAGTGTGATAAACTCTATAGTCAAGACTGCCCTTTTTCTCTTATTTCTGTTACTATGGTTTTTGCTTTTTGCTTTTTGTTCTTAATTTATAAACCAAATAATAAAAACTGAGGATGTTTTCAAAATAAGGACTGGCCTCTTGAACAAGATATCTTTTATGAAGTAAGACTTTGGGGACAGTACAATTGCTACAATAGGAATGGAGAACTCTGTCAAAGTAGGAGGAAAGAGTTCTGCACCCTGCATGCACTGTAACCCAAGAAATGTCACAAGAAATCAATTGTCAACAGGTTCAAGACACAGGCTGCATCTGCACTGCAGAAATAATGCATTTCAACACTGCTTTAACTGCCATGGCTTCATTCTGTTGGATTCTGGGATTTGTAGTTTTGTGAGAGATTTTGCCTTTTCTGCCAGAGAACTCTTGGGCCACAACTAACTACAAATCACAGGATTCCATAGCATTGTGCCACAGCAGTTAAAGTGATGTCAAACTGCATTATTTCTATAGTTCAGGTGCGGCCACAGTGTGTGCTTAATACATACCCTTCAAAAGTCCCAGTTTGGCAGGGGCAGTCCCAGTTCAGAATATGTAATGCCATTTGTTCATCTGATTTTAATTTTTCCATCGGTTCTCTCTTGTCCTCCCACGTGATCTCTTTGAACTCATCTTATTATGCTGCAAACTGCATTCATAGTGAAAAAGTAGTTTGCAATCATTTAACTCAGCAGGGGCGAGAGAAGAGAATAAGAGATAGAATCTTGTTCTCCCAGATAAACTCAGGCAACAGCAAACTGCTGCTAGCTTATGTGCTCTTCTTTTACCATCTGAAACACACTCTGATGTTTCATGATGACATGTGCCCCAGCTTTCATTTGTGAAATGTGGGAGGCTATGCTAATCTAAAGAATTTACTGCCACATGATGAGATGATGGTCACTAATTTAGATTACCTTTAATTCAGGAAATTATTCATGGAGGAGAAGTCCATCAATTGATGTTGGACTTGATAGTTACATGGACAGAAAATATGGGACAATTTAATTGGGAAGTCCATTGTAAGAATGTTCTCTAGCCAACCAGGAGGTCCTGATGTGGTGCTTGGGAATGACAATTCATGCCTGCTTTTAAGCTAAGTTATTACATTGTCACACATTACAGGTGTGTAATGTCTAACTGAATGAAGAACTGGTCATGTGCTGGTTCCAACACACATAGTTCCTTCCCTGATCTAACTGTCTGGACTACAAGGAAAGAATTCTTTTAAAATAGCCCTGCTTGGTTATACAGGAAGATGAGCAAGGAGTTGGATTTGCTTCTTTCCATGCCACTCTTTCTCCCATCAACAGCCTGTGCAGGGGAATTTTAATTTTTCCAAAAGGGTTCCATGTGTCCTCTGTTGGATCAGAGCCATCATCCTGAAATAGTAAATTGTCCCAGCACAAATAACCATATGCCAGCCACTTTATTCTGCTAAACTGATAATGCTTGGGAAAGATACAGAAATAGACACTTTAAATTGTTCCAAAATGAATGGGGAAGAGTGCCATTTTTCACCAAGAAGAATATTTGCAAATTTCTCCTTACATTTCAAGGAAGTGTCAAGATTTTAAGATATCCCAGAAGAAGAAGAAGAAGGAGGAGGAGGAGGAGGAGGAGGAGGAGGAGGAGGTCAATTGCCACAGGATTGTTTATTTATTTAGTTATTTGCCCTTTTTAGAGCAATAGAGTTGGGGATTTTTAAATCCTCACAAAAATAAAGTAAAATAATTATAAAATATGGACAGACATATTTTGGAGCACAAAGAGTATTTTGCACAAGAAAGAAATATTCTTGAACAAAGCTATTGTATGGTCCTGACAAAACAAAGCAAGTGGTACAAAAAACCCCAACATATTTTGTGCAAACTGTCCATTGTGAATGTTTCACCAAATATTCTCAAAATGTAAAAGGCATTGGCAAATGTACCAGATCTCTCATAATGCCATACTCTCCATCTGTCCCAATTTAGCAGCAGTAGTCCCAGTTAATCCCCTGTCATCCTACTTTTTCAGCTGCTTTTAAAATGTCCCAGTTTCTGTCTCCTCCTCCCACTTCCTTTCTTTGTCCTCAGCTTATTTTAGTTGCTGCAAACTGAGTTCAAAATGAAAAAGTAGTTTGCATTCAACAGAGGGAAGAGAAGAGGTAGCTGTAATCTTTCCCTTTCCAGGAGACTCAGACAAAAGCAAACTGCTTCAGCCACTCTTAACTAATGTGTTCTTCCTTATTAAGAACTTTTGTCATGCTGACCACACTCAGATGTTGCCACATCACATGCATTCCAGTTTTCAACTGTGAAATGTGGGAGGCTATGGAATATCACCTGATAGGGAAAAAATGTTGAAAGATTTCATTTGCACACGGGAAAATGAAATACAGTTGTCCCTCCACATTTGCAGCTTTGACTTCTGGCAGATATTGACCACCATAGAGTTGCACTGGAGGATCTGGAAATTCTGAGAGAGGTGTTCTGTTAGGTAAAAATAATAGTGTCTTTTTTATTTGCAGTTTTTCCACTTACACAAGGGTCCTTTGTATCTAACCTCAGCTAATGTGGAGGGACCACTGTAATAGAAGAGTTACATCCCTCTGGCTAAAACACCTTTTTCAAATTCTGATTAGAAATGAATAAACAAAGCCCCCCAATTCTGTATGGCCACCATTGGCTCTCCTTCTTCTGTGCTTGTGGGTAAAATCTAAGCTGGTCCCCACAGTTGCTCAGAATACTGTTTCTGAACCATAGCGCAGTATGAGAGTAATACCAATTCACAAAATGCAAGAGGGCAGAATCTCTCAATCAAATAAAGTACAAAGAAAAATGTTCATTCAATTATTCTAATACTGTATATAGATAATAGGTAAAGTCATCAAACCAGTTCAAGACAAATGAGACAATTACTGTAAAGGTGAAAACATATAGTCAGACAGAAGCAACAGTTGCTAATATTCCAATTTGTCATCAGAAAATAATACCAATAAAAATGGACAGTAAAAGAAAACAGATTATTATTATTATTATTATTATTATTAACCTTTATTTATAAAGTGCTGTAAATTTACACAGCGCTGTACATACAATCTTTTTAATTAGACGGTTCCCTGCCCTCAGGCTTACAATCTAAAAAGACATGACACAAAAGGAGAAGGGAAAGATGGTGTGGAAGGGGTTGAGGTCCAGCAGTTCTTCTCTACCTCCAAGGCCTGGACCAAGGCAGATGAACTGGAGGGAGGGCTTGGCTTCATAATGGATGGTTAATCTTCTTCCAGGGAGGCCTGTTGGATCTAGCCTGCCTCTCTAGTAGGATAATACATCTAAAGTACATAGCAATACAGGAAATGGTTTGATAAAACCATTATAAACCAGATAGCCATGGTGTGTGAGCAATTACATAAAATTACAAGAAAACCAAAAACTAGAAGAACATGAAGTACATGGAATAATCTACTAACTGTAACTAAGAGTTTGTCTACACCTGTGAAAAATGCCACACTCACCCTGAATCTGTTTCTGGCAGTCCTCATGATGTACGGCTACATGTGTGTGTGTTTGCCTTTATTCTGACTTTGGCACAAATTATGTAAAGCCAGGGAAAATACCTGGATTTCCTAGAAGTCCCAAAGTGATCTTGGGTTGTTGTGCATGTGGACAGCTGGATCAGGTCCATTTGGGCATAATCCAGCTGTTTACACACCAGGAGCTTTGCCTTCCCTTCCCTGCAATGGGCAGTGTGAGAAAAGGGGATGGTCTGGTTTTGGCGCTGCCACCACAGCATCCTTGCATTCAGGAGCTCCATATAAAGCCTGCCCAGCATGCCATTGCTTCTGCTGAGGTCATAATGGAGATCAACAAGGATGGAGTAGAGTGACCTACTTGTTTATCACATGGTACAGCACCCATTCTGACTTCAACAGACCTGGTGATGGCTAGTCTGTCACAGAGACCTGCTTTGCCAGCAAGGCTGCAGTGATAGTGGAAGCACTGAGGGGGATGAGCCAGTGAGGCTGATATGGTATTGGCCCAGCTGGCCATGTGCACAACATATTTGGCCTGGTGCATGTGGTCACCAATGTAGCCAGTCTGAGGCATAATGGTCCAGACTGGCCTCAGATTATGCAGCACATGTGGACACACCCCTGGTATCAACAAGTTCCACAAGATGTGTGTGTGTGTATATATATACACACACTTGAGATTTTGAACTGGTTTTAATCTGTTTGTCATTATCTATATACAACAACAACAACAACAACAACAACAACAACAACAATAATAATGGGATTTATTTATATCCCATCCAATCACTGGGAATCTGGGCGGCTCACAACAGTGGGGATAATACAAAGCAATAACAATAAACATGAAAATAATAAAACAATATCATATTTGGCTGGCATTTCTTCTGTGATTTCACATCACTCCTTGTTCCACAAAATCAGAAGCATTTTTAAGAAGTGCAAAAATGGTGACAAGAAATGTGGCTAGCCACATCAAAATTATTTTTGGTTCCTCCAGATTCATGCAGAAGAAGAAGAAGCTGTCGCTTCAGGCAGGCAAAAGCTTGGAAAAGTTGCTGTGTCAGACTAGTGGCTGTGCTCTGAATGGGATTGGAGGATTTGTACCCTAAAGCAGTAACTTTAGCAAGCTCGGTGAATAATGGTTGATAAGGAAAACCCATCATCAATTGTCAAATTATGCTGGTTTCATTGAAATTCTCTTAACACCCCCACTCCCCAAATCCCTACAGTTACCTCACCTGAGTAAACCTCTTCAGGTTCACTTTAGACTCTACTTACAATAAAATAGACAGAACTTCTAATTCCAATTTGGCCTTATCTGTGTTTCTTTAGATTTGAAGTGTGGATCAATATCAGTGGGAAGTTACTCCTTGTAAAACTCGAGTGCAGTTTCTGGAGGGATGGTACCAGAACATCAGCTTTTCTCCTCCCAACTTTTTTTTTAAAAAAACTTTTCTCATAGTCTCAACGTTGCAATAATGACAACAGAAAGAGTCTTGTCCCCCATATTTAAAATCAAAATGGTGACTTTTTCCACTCCCACCATGTCCTAGAATCAGTTTTTGGCAGGAAGAAGGGGCACAGAGGGAAGAAACCTACCATTCCCAATGCCTATACCCCACTTTGGGCAGTCTTGTTTGTGTTGTCTCCACAAATGATCAAATTTACTACCTAAAAATGTGCTAATAAGTGTAGGTGTGGGTGTGTGTTTCATTTCACTAGTGATACACACGCCACTGTTGTGGCCCACAGTTGGTCTGAAGCAAGAGAACAGCTGGTCCTGGAGATAAGAAATGCTGATATACTGAAAATGTGTGAAAAGAGCCATGGAATAAATCAAGCTGCACGAACAAGGAAAGGAAAGAGGGGGGGGGTATCCGCAGAAACTTTTAGATATTTTTAACACCTTGACCTTTCTTTTAAAAAATGAACATATTCTCCAAAGCTCTGAATACGTTGAATCAGCAGCAGGCAATGTGGGGAGTGGGGCTGGGGGAGCAGATTGTGATGTAATCTTCAAGAAAACCATATTTGTAATAAGGTTAATTAAATTGTGCCGCAAGCTTCTGACAAGCCGGCTGTACGTTTGCCAGTAAATCTGGTCTCTTATTTTATCAAACTGAAGGGCAAAAGCAAGGGGGGGGGAGAAGAATAATAATAACAAAAGAGGTGGGGGAGAGCGAACCCTTTCCCCCTTCTCCCAAACCGGTAATGTGTGTTGCCAGAGGACATGTGGTCCGACAACAATGGCTAATACGTTATGAGAGGCTGAGCAAGTTTAAATGAGATTTGTCTCTGAACTCCAAGGCATATTGTAAGGAACTTCTTTTGTCTCCTTGTGATGCTGTGAAATTGAAAGCTCAATGGGAAGCTTCAATAGAAGCAACAAAGGTTGAAACGCCAGCCTGCTGTTTTGTAGCAAGCATCATGGATCGCCTGATAGTCCTGGGCATCTGGTAAGAACAGCCACTCCTTGTCAGGTTTTCGCCCACACACTGGGCGCCCGAGAACTTTACACGGCTTAACATATCCTGAATACTTGTGCATACTGTGCTCTGTGTCAAAAATGTTTATGTAATAAAACGCGGCTAATTAAAGATTTCAAAGGGAAACATTATTTTAACTCTAATTAGATATGATTACAGTTCTCCTTCCTTATGCCTGTGTGAAATTGCACAGGAAAAAAAAGAGAGAGAACCTCTTGATTGGTTTTTCAGCTGAAATTGTTTCAGTGTTTTTGCTTTCCCTGTTTTAATAGTAGAGCCTTTTTAATACTGTTTTCTCCCCACCCTCCTCCATGTCCTGTAAATAAAGCAAAGGTTGGATGCTCTCTCTCTCTCTCTCTCTCTCTCTCTCTGTGTGTGTGTGTGTGTGTGTGTGTGTGTGTAGGGTGGAATCCTTAATCAAATGGCTAATATATTAGAATCACAGATGTTCAGTATTTTCCTTTGGGAAAACAGCAGAAGCCCCATCCCTTGGATAAGGCCTAATGAAAGAAAATCAGATAAGAAACAAATAAACAACTGGCAGTTAAAAAGAGGGATGTTGGATTCTCAAGCTTGATCATTGTGTTTTCCAGACTGTATACAGGATGAGTCCATGTGCCCAGGTGCAACTGAAGTGGACCTTGAAAAATTAAGCAACCATTGGAGTCTACAGTCGAGTGGGAAGCTCAGGCCCTGAGGCTGAGTTTGCTTTCCCCACAATCTTAATCTGGCCCTCTGGCTACTCTCCCTTTCCTAAAATACCAGCGCTGGGTGGTTTCCCAACTTTTGCATCAATTCCCTTCTTCTAAAAGAGAAACATTTTTCTTGAGTTACTGGTAGTAAGAGGTTTAAAGTAAAATATGCTGACCTTTTAGTTTCCCCTCCCCAGTTTTGACTTTCCCCACTACTGGAATGCCTTTCTAAAATTGAATTTGGCTGAAATAGATTTGTCATTTTTCTGTAGGAACATGGCAACATTAATCCCCACAGTTCCCCCACCTTATGTGGGTGTTGACACTAACACAAGGGAAGAGGGGATGCACCTGAATGCCTAGATGTAGGCTGCACAAATAGTAGAAGGCATAGTTGAATACCAGGTACATCACCATTGCAAAGGAAACCCATTCCTATCTCTGAATGATAGAGTGATGAGAGGATGGAGTAGTGAGAAGCCATGTAAGAAAGACACTAGTCAGATTTGGTTTCTCTGACATTTGATTTTTGTTTCTGGTTCCCAGGCTGCACGCACCACTTTGCAAAATGCCTTTCACTATTCATTCACCCACCTTGGCCTTAGGCAACATCATTCCTCCTGCCTGTTTCCTTCAACGACCATAGGTAAAACAATCTGTCGCCTTACTTCCATACCTACAAGGCTTGCATTTCTATGGCTATTCATATAGTCTTGTTATAAAGGTCCTTCTTGGGAAATACTTAACTCCATGCATCTGAGGAAGTAGACCAATTCTACATAAGCTCATGCTACAACTCCTTTCTCCCAGTTAGTCTCAAAGGTGCTACAAGATTCTTTGACATAGGGATTGAAAGCTAGATTGTTAAAGAGTTAAACACTCAAAGCCTTAGGACTGGTTGGATTAATCTGACATTTTCCATCATTTTCACCCCAATTAATTCCCCCTCCCACATGCACCATTTGACTGGTTAAAAAACAAACTCAAGTACTTTCCATCCTGAATATGAAGAAATGAGTCCATTTTGGTGACTTCTGATTTAAAAATGGATTGAAACCAAATTCTCACCCATCCCTTGGTTATATTCCACTTGCAAGAAAGTAGCTGCTGCTCTTTCTGTGTGCAAGTTAATAGACAGAGAAAAATACAATATGCCCACTTGTCAGTGCCCCTTGGATTTTCTATCTCTTTCTGCCAATGAGCTGAAGTGAGAGGATATACTAGGATCCTTTGAGACAGCCTACCTCAAAAATTGAGAGACACAGTGAAACACCAAATGTGAATTGGAAGGTTTTTAGATGGAATGCATAGTTTTTTGTGGGGCTTAGGATAGCTACAGTATGTGGCCGTGTTCTGGAAGAGTTTATTTCTGATGTTTTGCCAGCAGCTGTAGTTGGCATCTTCAGAGAAATGCTGGCAAAACGTCAAGAGTAAACTCTTCCAGAACACGGCCACGTAGCCGAAACCCCCCCCCCCCAAAAACTATAAATATGAAATGCATTATCTTTCTTATGATTGACCCTTCCCTTAACCCCTGTAAGACTGGGCAGGGTGGGGTACCAGCTAGCAACAGTAGCTCAATACCATCAATCCATGGTAATTTAGCTCTCCTCAGTTTGAAAGGGATTTGAAAGGAATTTGAAAGGAAGATGCTTGCCCACTGTTTGAGGCACTGATAGCAAAAACTATGCATACAGAGCTTCAGTAGATTGATCACTTAGATTAGTCTTTTTGATCTATTTAAAAAATGCCTCTAATCAGACAGCATTTTTTTTCTTTTTTTCTTTCTTTCTTAAAATGTGAGTTATTCTAACACATGCACACAAAAAATCATAAATGGGAGGTCTCATTTTAAGAGGTATCCTCTATCTCTCTCAAACAGTATAATGTATAATCCATCTGTGAGGATGAAATGGAGTATCCCTGCAACATAGTGTATCTCCTCTGAGTTTGTTCAGACAAATTGTAGGATTTATTTTTAAGGGAAGATAAATAAGCACAGCCTGCCTAATCCAATGACTAATGTAATCTTGAATTCAGGTTAAGGTGGAAGGAATATCACAATCTTGAAGAAGTTCCTCTTCTAACTGGCTGTTTGCAGTTCTAATTTAAGAAGACTTCATTGAGATGTTCTATCTCAAGCTGAAGGGCATTGTTCTAGCTGGAGAGCATGTTATGTTCATTTTGTTATTTGAGTGGTTTGTTAGAAGAAGAAGCTGTCTTTTAAAATGACTATTCAGCTGCCTCAGGACTTTGCTGTCACATCAAGGTTTTTCCTTCCTACATACTTTCTGTATTATACATGCAACAAAATGATCAGTCAATGAAAACTTTCTCCTTCCCAGGAGGTGTTGCATTGGAAGTTGTCTTGTGAGTGTGGATTAGTCCATAAACCCACATGTACATTTACAGTGGTTTAAATCAAAAATGGACAATAGCAGTACATAGAACTGACTGCTAAAGAAATGTTACAAGGCCCTTTGAGATTCTATGAAATATTTAATCAATGAGTGAGAAAATGTTTTCTCTGAAAAAAAGAAAGAAACTTCAAGAATAATGTAAGCTGTCTTGGAAGCCAGTTGAAGGGCAGGTTATAAATCAGTTGATCAATCAATCAAATATAAATGGGAAAGGACTGTTGGCTTCATTTGTTACTTGTTGGCTTCTTGGAAATGATTTAGTTTGCTTAAGCAGGGCTATTCCTGAATTATATCCTCCAGCATTTCACAGGTGAAAACCAGAATTTATAAGGAAAATATGGACACATCTTCAAGTGATTGAATCATAAAATAAATAACTATTTCCAGGAAACTTTTGTTGTAAGCATGTAGAGCTGGAGATGAACATTCCAGTCCAGGCATGTACACTCCCAACCTGCAAGAGTTGTAAAAAGATCTAAAAAGTATCCAATCAGTATTATCCAGTGGCTTTCCATGGTCTAGAGTGGGTAACCACTTGGGACAAGTGTGACCAAGCAATGTCAGAGTAGGTCATAATGACAAAAGTCATTAATGAGGAAGAACATAAAAACAAGGAGAGGCTGCAGCACTTGCTTTTACCTATGTTTACAAGGAAAATCAAACGTTTGTCTCCTCTCCCCCCTGCTAATTGAGTACAAACTACTTTGGCACTTTGAATTCAATTTGCAGCAACTGAAGTAAGCTGGGCACAAAAGGTAAAAGTGGGAGGAGAAGAGAGAAACTGAGATATATTGGAAAAGCAGCTGAAAAGTGGGATGACAGAGAATTAGTAGGGATGGTCTCTGACAAATTTAAACAGTTGGAGGGTATGCTCCATAAATTTCTGGATTGCAGCTCCCGTAATCCTGTTCCATTGGATATGTTGGCTAGGGTTCATGGGAGCTGGAGGACAAAATTATCTGAAGGGCTATGTAGTTGCCCAACCCTATAGTACTTCACATTACCACTCTTTTAATTTTCTGTTTTTTTTCAAAGTTGTGGAATAACAGTTAAAAATGTTTAGCTTTAGTAACTGGAGTGCTTATCTGCCAAGAGACATTTCCCCCCTTTCAAATAGAAATTTATGGAAGTTTGTGGTCTCTTGTAGAATAGTAGGGATCAAGGCCTTTCCAGTCAAGGTCTCAAGATATGTTTCACTTCAAAGGCCTACATGCATTTGAGCAGGCTTTCCTAACAAGTTACCCACCAGCTGTGTTGCACGATAATATCCATCGTCCTTGTCCTGTATCACTATTGTCTGATGAGGTTGTAGTCCAGCAGTAGAAATCCTAGTAACCTTTAATCTCCCACCAACTCCTCCCACTCTTTTAAAGGGCTTCTACTGCACTCTTTGGCTCAAGATTTTGATCCAAGGCTGTGGTGCTGCAACAGTTCCAAAGTCAATGGAAATGTCATTTTATGCCTCAAAGGCCAAAGCATTTTCTTTTCTTCTTCTTTTTTTTAATACTGATTCTGCTCATTCTGTTTGCTAGCTTTCTCCTGTGGTTCACTGACATATTTTAAAAGCTACTGCCACACTTTGGCAAACGATGCAAACTTCAGCCTGACTCCTGTGAATTCTCTGCACTAGTAGAAACTGTTCCTAGTATATGTCTATACTACTTTTTTTCCCCATGCAGGGCTTTGTTGGGTATTGAGATTATGTAATTATATGTATAAAGCACCAGTGGGCAAACTAAAAACAGTAATTCATCATTCATTAAGCAGACTGGGTTGTTAAGATTGACAGTTCTAATCTTCTTGTCCTTCTCTTGTCACTTTTTGAAGACAGAGCTGAGGATGGCTGGAAATTGCTAGACTAATGTAGAAGGGAGGGTCAAGCTGAAGCATAGGCTGCCTTGTGCTTTTTTCTTTGTCTTAATTGTAACAAAATGCAAATTTTTTATATATGCCATTGCTTTTTACTGTTCTCTAGTTCAGACCCTCCAACTGTCCTGATTTGGCAGAAACAGCCCCAGTTAATCCTCTTATCATTCCACTTTCTCAACTGCTCTTAAAATATCCCAGCTTCTCTCTTTCCTCCTCCTATTTTCCCTATTTGTCTTCAACTTACTAAAGTTTCTGCAAAAGGAGTTCAATGTGCAAAAAACTAAAAAACAAGTATAATCAATTAATTCAGAAGAAGGAGAAGGACAAGAGGTGAAGAGTCTTGTTGTTCCCAGTAGGTTCAGGCAAAAGCAAACTGCAGTACTCTCTCCTATCATGTATGTTCTGGCTCATTTATAACTTTTGCTGCTCTCATGTTGTGTTCACACACATTCTGGTTTTCATCTGTGAAATGTTAGTGGGTACACTAGCTGAATAGCTCCCAAGGTATCTTCACAAGTATCTTCTTGTTCCAAAGCAAGAAGTAACTGAGAGTCCCTTGTGGGTCTGAAAAAAAAGCCCTTGTGCCTAAACCAGGCCAACATACCAAGAACATGAAATGTCTTCACGTGTCCCCAGTGGGCTCAGGGGCATTATGAGTACCCCTACCCCCAACTGGGGTCCATGGTGGATTTAAAAACAACCTTGGGTCTGTATATAGCCCTTGAACATGTTCCTCATTCCTGGCAACTGCTCTACAAGGTTTCTGTTGATGTTTTTCTTGACCTATAGAAGTGCAAGGGAAAGAACCTGGGACCATGGATACTTTCACACTGCACAACTGTAGCACTATGATTCCACTTTAACTACCATGACAACATTTTATGTAATCCTGGGATTTGAAGTCAGGCGCCACATTGGAACTGGCTGGCTGAGAACGACATCAGCCATAATCCCCAGCCAGTATGGCAAGTGATAAGGAATTATAGGAGTTATATACCAAACCATCTTGAGACGACCAGCTTGCATTATCCTTGGTTAGGGTGTCCTTGAGGAGACTGCCAATCCCTGCTCAGCCATGAAATTAATATCATTATCTCATGTCTGTCACCTTACCTACTTCACAGGGTCGTTGTGAAGATCATGCAGTGAAAACCATCTATGCTGGCGTGAAATCCTCGGCAAGATGCCTGCTACTGTTAGTCGTGGATTTTTTGTTTGGTTTGCATTTTAATATGATCAGAGCTTGGGAAAGTTAGCTTTTTCAACTACAACTCCCAGAGTAATATCGCTTATGATGGCTGGGAGATTTTGAAAAACACAGCCCCAATAAAGTAATGTTTCTAAGCTCTCAGCAGACTTCATTTCCACTCCTTGAATTAACAAAGGAACCAGAATACCATTCTCCTTTGGTTTCAGCACTTCCTCAAATTATGCAGTGCATTTTACAAATTTAAAAATCTATGTAGAAATTCATATTCTAGGGAGAAAAATACAGAAATACAGAACAGGTACATTATGTAATTTTGCTTTGAAAAATGAGTATATTGGGTGGTAGTGGGGTGCCTATAAAATATTGCCTAGGGGATTTTTGTGCAGATTGTACATTTTGTGTTTGTGAAAAAATGAATTCAGAAACTGGTTATGATTCTATGGTGTGGGGCATATCAACATTATAGAAAGTCTGCAAACATGCTTGTAAACATGGAAACATTATAGAAAGTAAAATGAACAGATCCTTCCATTCTCCTAGCTGGAGAATTCTTATCATGCTTATTGGCTGTTGTGCAAATGGTCTTATTCTTATTTTACTGCATTGTGGCCTGGGCAGTCATTCACTTTGGCTCTCAGTTGGCATGCAGGTTTGCATCCCTATTATTATGCCAAGGTTTTTCTTCTAGTAGGCTATCAACCATATGCAAAGCTGTTCAGAGGCTGAGGTCTGACTGCAGTAGGCATGCTATGGCAATTTCCAGCATGGATACTGGCCTTCCACTGGAACAGACAATTATTTTAGCCTCCTGTCCAATGGCATCCAGCTGACTTTTTTGTTCGAAAAAGAAATGATTGACACCTGGGTATGAAAGTGCCTAGGAAGTGCTGTGTATCCCTGAATATACAGTATATGTGAAAGCTCATGCAGTGCCATTCCATGTCAGTAATGGGTGAATGTGCTCCAGTTAGTCTATATTTGAAAGGGGGTGCCCAAGGTGCTGAACTCTGTCTTCAAAATAGGGCCAACAACTTGGATAACTCCTTTAAATTTTGAATGAACCCCCATTGTGAATTCCCTGCCCCTCTGTCATCTGAGCCACCGACCTCCATTGTGCACATGTTAAACAAAGCAGAGAAAGCACCAATATTTGTTTATGTATTTGGCTTAATATCCACAGTTCCCAAGATCAAAGGTAGCCAAGAGATTTCATGGGGTTTCTGTGTATCATCAAAATTATCTTACTGGCAAGTAGAAACTTCTTCAGCAAAATAGGAAATATGGTTCTAGCAGACCTGGGCTATGGTTGGGCCATTTTAGGATTCATCTAAAGAAAGGGGCATGGCATTTTGGGTGAAAAGGAAACAATATTGGGAGTTGGGGGGGGGAGTAGATAATCTGAACTATTTGGGATTTTCCCCTTGTGGAGTCCTATAGTTTTCTTTGTTTTCCTCTATTATTTAACAGTCCTACAATTAGCATAGTTCCAGGTGTACTCCATCCTGGGAAGAAAAAAAAACATGGTTGTAGCAGTCAGACCCTTCTGTCACCAAAATCTGTCAGTACAGTAATTTAAGTAATAATAATAATAATAATAATAATAATAATAATAATAATAATAATAATTTTATTTATATTTCCCACCTCTCCCTGTGGATCGAGGTGGGATTACAACAATAGAAACAATATTACAAGATAAAAAAACTCCGATTTCATATAAAATATACTCAATAAAACAGTAAAACCGCTATCAATACAATACATAGACTAAATCATCATTTAAAATACATATCTTTACAAATAGAGGTGGGGTATTTCTAACTCTCTTATAGCATATTGGGTGGATAGGCCTGCTGGAAGAGATCCGTCTTAAGTGACTTCTTAAAGGTATATAAGGTGGTAATGAGACGGATCTCCTCCGGCAAGCCATTCCATAATTTAGGAGCTATGGCAGTAAATGCCCTGTGGGAAGTTGTTGTTAACCTGGTGTTTACATACTGTAATAAGTAATTCCCGGTTGTTCTGAGAGTGTGGGGCGGATTGTGTAGGGAGAGGTGTTCCCTCAAGTAACTTGGGCCCAAGCCATGTAGAGCTTTAAAGGTAATAACCAACACTTTGTACTGTGCCCGGAAGCTAATCGGTAGCCAGTGAAGAGATTTTAATACTGGTGTTATGTGGTCTGATCTAGATGTTCCAGTGACCAATCTGGCTGCCGCATTTTGCACCATTTGAAGCTTCTGAACTTGGTACATAGCTAGACCCATGTAGAGCGCATTGCAGAAATCTAAATGAGAGATTACCAGTGCGTGTACCACTGTTTCAAGGTCCTTTTGGTCTAGGTAGGGATGCAGTTGGTGTATCAACCAAAGTTGGTACCATGCACTCCTGGAAATTATTTCCACATGGGATGATAACTGTAAAGATGGGTCCAGGAATACTCCCAAACTGCGAACTTTGTTGTTTAAGGGAAGTGTGACCCGTCCAGGACTGGTTGACAGAATTCTGTCCTAGGACTTGAGGTACCTATCACAAGTACCTCCGTTTTCTCTGGATTCAACTTGAGTTTGTTTTCCCTCATCCAGTCCATTACTGACCCAAGGCAGGCATCCAGAGAAGAGATGCCATCCTTAGTCACTGCAACAGTTGGAGATATAGAGAAATAGATTTGGGTGTCATCAGCGTACTGATAACACTGCACCCCATGTCTCTGGATGATCTCCCCCAGCGGCTTCATGTAAATGTTAAACAGCATGGGGGATAGAATGGCACCTTGAGGGACGCCAGATGTCTGCTCTCTCCTAGAAGAGCAACTGTTCCCCAGCATCACCATCTGGAATCTGCCCGAGAGGTAAGAGTGGAGCCACTGGACCGCAGTGCCCCTAATACCTAACTCCCTCAGGCTTTCCAGAAGGATACTATGGTCTATGGTACTGAAGGACACTGAGATGTCCAAGAGCACCAACAGGGTCACACTTCCCCTGTCGATGCCCAGACGGAGATCATCGACTAAGGCGACCATAGCCATCTCAACTCCGTATCCCATCCTGAAGCTGGTTTGAAATGGATCCAGATAATCGGCTTCATCCAAGACAGCTTGGAGTTGGGAGGCAACTGCCCTCTCAATCACTTTGCCCAAGAATGGTAAGAGAGAGACCGGTCTATAATTGTTTCTTACCAGGGGATCTAGGGATTTTTTTTTAAAGTGGTCTTACTACTGCTTGTTTTAATTTAGATGGAAATATTCCCTCCTGAAAGGATGCATTAATTATAAGTTGTAATAATATTTTCATTACATCCCCTCCCTGAGTGGTTAACCATGATGGGCAAGGATCGAGAGGGCACATCATCTTCCTTACATTTCCAAGGAGCTAGTCCACTTCATCGGTATTTACAAACTCAAAATGATCCAGTTTAATACAGTCCACAGAGTCACTGGACACCTCTCTTACTCTTTCTGTCATAATGCCGGTGTCTAGATCAACCCTTATATGGGAGATATTATCCTTAAAGAAGTCATTAAAAATGTCACAGCAGGCCTTAGTTGGTTCCAATAAAGAGTTCAGGGTGGGAGGCAATTGAGTTAGCTCTTTAACCATCCTGAAAAGCTCTGTTGGATGAGACTCTGCGGACGCAATACGTGCATCATAGAAAGAGTTCTTTGCTGCATCAGTTACCACTCTATAGAAATCAAACATGTTCTTATGATGTGTCTTGTCAGATAAACATTGATGTTTCCACCAGTCGTTGCACAGCCCGCTTCATTTGATGCAGATTTTCCTTGTGCCATAGTTTTTTATTTGAAACAGGCTGAAAAGGACGCTCGGGAGTGATAGTGTCTATGGCCCTGGTAAAATCATTATTCCTGGTATCAACCAGGCTTCAACAGAATCACCGTCGTTCCGAATCATAAATCCCTCTAGAGCTTCCTGGAACTTTTTGGGTTCCATCACATTTCGAGGGCGGACCATTTTAATAGGTCCTCCACCCCCGAGAGGGCTGTAGGTAGTAGCCTTCAGTCTCACTTTGACTAGAGAGTGATCCATCCATAGCGGGGCAGAGATCTGAACTACTTCTGCCCATGGATATTCCTGATCTGTACTAAAGACCACATCAAGTGTATTACCAGCACAATGTGTTGGACCCGAGACTATTTGGGACAGGCCCATGGCTGTCATGGAGGTCATGAACTCCTGAGCTTCACCTATCAGATCTGATGAGCTGGTCTCGAAGGGGATGTTGAGGTCCCCCAGGACAAAAGCCTGGGAGATTCCAACACCAGATCCAAGATCAGCTGTGTCAGCTCGGCCAGGAAGTCTGTTAGACAACGGAGTAGACGGTAGGGTTACAATAACTCCCAGCATGGAAGCTGTTCAAAAATTCACCAGGACAAAACGCCGCCAGGGGACATTGATGTTCTTGGTTATGATAAGTTCAGTAACTGCCAGTTTCTGGACACAATTCAAAGTGCTGCTTATGACCTGTAAAGTCCTATATGACAAGTCCAGGTGATCTGAAGAACCATCTTTCTGTATACGAACTAACCTGTCTAGATTATAGATCTTCAAGCCCCTTTTCTCTGATTATTCACCCTCAAAGGCACATTTATTGTGATTTTTAGGAAGGGCTTTTTCAGTGGCTGCTTCCAGATTGTGGAACTCTCTTCCGGGAGACTAAGAGGCCATGTCCCCATTGTCATGGCACTTGCAAGAAAATATATTTTCACTTTTGGCAGTGGATGGGTGCTCAAGAAAGCTCTTTTATTTAGGAGTGCTAGTTTTTTTCCCCTCCTCCTTTTGTGGATTTGTTTCTGAACCAATTGTCTGAATATGCTAATCTATTTCATTGTGTTTTTGTGTTATAATTTAGTGTGGTTTTAGTTGCATCTGTTTTTTAATCTCCCAGTTTTGGGAGAAATTAAATAGAAATGTGAGGTAGAAAGGAAAATGTAACTGGCCCTAAGATAAACATCCTTTTATGTCCTCCACAATGATTTGGGGACTGAATTGCACCCTCCTGAAAAGCAGTCAAAATGGCCACCCCAATTCACTACCTGTAAAGGGATGAACTGAGGTGGACATTTTGTTAGGGTGAGTCATTGGAGAGTTACAGACCGCCATTAGGGACATCCTGAGGACGTCCCAGTTTGAAAAAGGGGCATCTCTTCCAGACACCCCTAACCCTATCACGGGCAGAGTCCATGACAAATGGCGGTGGCCGTTCCACACGGCCGCTGCCATATTGACGTAGCGGACGCTGTGCGTCCGCACATTGTGCCCCAGAAGTGATGCCGCGAGTGCGCGACTAGCGCCTCATGGAGTTTCTTCCGGGGCCCAGGAAGGAGCACGATTTTCGCGTTCCTTCCTTGGAGCATCCGGGAGCCGCGCGGTTTGGCCGCTGCAGCTCCCAGGTGCTGCAAGCAGAGGCGGAGCCAGACCACCGCAATCCGGCAGTCTGTAACGCGCCATTGGGAGATTAGAAGAAAAGGTTGCTAGTGATAATACAGCAAATGCCACTGCTATGGCTTCTGATGGAGAGAACAGCAACCGGCATCTGTCAGACTTAATGCCCTCCCTCACAGCCACCCTCTGTTCCTTGTGGTTTGTGGTTTTTAGATTATATGCCCGAGGGCAAGGAACAGTCACATTCACAATTGCAAGCTGCCCATGTAAAGTGTACAATGATAATCCAGTGGTTCCCAAACCTTGGCCCTTCAGACGTTTTGAACGTCAGCTCTCAGAATTTTTCACTGTTGACCAGATTTGCTGGAGTTTCTGGGAAATGAATTTCAAAACACCCGAAGAACCAAAGTTTGGGAACTGCTGTGCTCTCCCTCCCTCCCCCCCCCTCTCTCTATATATATATATACAGAAGAAGAGGAGGAGGAAGAAGATGAAGAAGAATAGGAGTTTGGGGCCAAACCAACCAACTGCCCCAATTCATTATCTATCTGTAAATGGGGAATAATAATAAATGGGGACTAATGATTTTTTTTTTTTTTTTTTTGTCTTGACCCATCTCTTGTTTCCAGACCTCAGCTCTCCTAACCTCCAAATGGCAACTACCTAGTTGGGCCAAATGATCAAAGACTACAACTTTTCTTCCACTCCATCTAACACAAAGCCAGGTGCTTTCACCAGCTCTGTGTCCACATCAAACCCTCCTAAGCACAAAGCGTCATATGGCTTTTTTTGACTCTGCACGCACCAGAGAAGCAGGATCTAAATACATTAAAATATTTTATCCCATTATTTGTTTTGACCAATTGACCACTATATTAAAAATTCAATCATAGTGCAGCTGACAAGTGTGGTTGACTAATTTTATTTAAGAGTTCTCTCCCTGCCTACCCTAAACTCTGGTTTCCCCATTTTTCCATCCTGTTAACGCTGCTGCCTTTGCCTAGGCAGTAATGGGCTGCTCGTATGCCTACGACTGTTATGATCATGTAAATTTATTGGTGCTTAGAAGAAGCGAGCTATTAAAACATTACAACAGCCATTACAGCCGGGCTCGTGTTGGCTTTCGCTCCCAATGAACATATGCTTCCGAGTGAATGCCTAAACTCTTATTTATGGATTTAATTTAATATGCGGAAAGAATTCAAAATTAAATTTTGTGTCTGCCTCCAGAGAGTGTCAGTGTATAATAACATGGTAATTTTTACACATCTTTATGAGAAATGGGAAAATTAATTCTTTCTGACAAGTTGTAATTATTCGACTTGGAGCAGTTGCAGCTGAGCAGTTCACACGCCTGTTGTCTTGTTGCTTGTGTGGTGTGAAGGGAGAGGAGAGGAAGGGAGGGAGAGCCGCTGAGATGGACATATATTGTGTGCCTCTGAGTTTCTAATAGCTTTTGACTTTTTAGCCTTGTGTATTATCAGGGTGTTCTTTAAAGAAATGGGGGGCATAATCTTGTCTATTCAGTGGAACATGTGACTTACAGTAGATGGGAGCTTCGTGAAGGGAGAGGATTATTTCCATCCATCTGAAACTAGTGAGGATTGTCTGGATTCTTTTCAAAGTTTATAACAGTTTAAAGCACTGTGAGATCCCCTTTCTTTTCTTGCATGCTATGCACCCAGCATTGCTAACTACTAGATGTGTATATGGGTGGGGTGATAAACCTGGAGACAAAGGTCAGATGCCTTGAAGACAATGGTCCATCGGTACTGGTGGCATAGATCTTTGCTAGCACACATCTGGCAGTGCAGAGTAAGAGGGTATAAATGCTATAAATAAATAAATAAAATTAGGTGGAGAATAAGTAGTTCTCAAATCCCATCTGGCTGTAGCCATGCAGCTGGGGAAAAGGAACAGCCACTGCTACCATGGAGTGCCCACAAGTATGCTGGTGATCCAGAAGGACATTAGTTATTCCTTTTTCCTAGGGTTGCCATATTCCAATTCCATATCTGGGCACCTATTTTCCACATTATGCAAATTATTATAATTATGCATATTATGAATTTGCATTCTGATTATGCAAATTCATCACATTAATCATTGCACTTTTTTCTACCATTATATTTCAACCTCAGTACCAGTAACAAGCTAACAGCTCTTTTTTCTTTTTCCTCTCCCCTGCAGCTGGTCTGAAGAGCGGGAGGCTTCCAAGCAGCCCCAAAGAGTAAAGGGAGCCCCTTTACTCCCTCCAGGCTCTTTGGAACTGAAGTTCCACCATGCTGCCTAGCCCTAAACTCAAGGTGTGGACACAATCACCACACAACACAAGGCCACCTTTACATGCCTCTTTTTCTTTCCTGCCTTCTGGGCCTGTCCATGCCTGTGCAGTAACCAGTGTTAGGTTCTGAAAAATAATTGGTTTCTGTATATTTGAGGCAGACTTATCCCATTAATATACATAAAGGTAAAGGTATTCCTGTAGACAAGGTTGTCACTTTGTGTCCGACCGTAGGGGGTGGTGCTCATCTCCATTACTAAGCCGAAGAGCCAGTGTTGTCAGAGACTACTCTGTGATGATGTGCCCAGCATGATTGCACAGAATGCTGTTTACCTTCCCACTGGAGTGGTACCTATTTATCTACATGCATTTGCATGCTTTTGAACTGTTAGGTTGGTAGAAGCTGGGATTAGTGACAGGAGCCCACTCCATCATGTGGCACCCAGGCCTCGAACTGGCAACCTGCTGACCTTGCAATAAACAGAGTCAGCATCTTAACCACTTGAGCCACTGCACATATGGCTTTATTACCCTCCATATTTTGCTCTAGCTCTCACTGTGATAGTTACACCTGCTTGGGAAGATACTCTAGTCAGAAAGCTGACCTTTTCTGACCACACCTCCTAGAATCCCCCAACCATTACAGCCATCGGCCATACTGATGAGTAAGGTTCTAGGAGTCATCCTCTTTAAAAAGTCACCTTTCCAGATTCTAGAATGGTACACATAAATCCAAAATTGTTTGCTATCTATTGAGGCACTTGCCTCCTTCTCTCAGCCGTGGGAGCTCCATATCCAAAAGACCCATCCTCATCCTATATTGCTTATCCTCTGTTTTCTTTTTAATTAGGATGTCAAACAGTTCATTACCAGTGGGGCTGTTTTCCTTGCCGTGGTGGGCCCGAGCTGTTTTTCCCCCCTTAGGCCAGTGGAGGGGGCTCGGTTGCCTTGCTTTTATTTACGGCAGGGTGAAGGTCAGATCAGGGGGAAAAGTTTTCTTTCCCTCCTCCTCCTGTTCTTGTGCTGCTGCTTTCTTTTGTGACCTATCTTGCATTGTTTGCCTCTTTCCCCCCTCTCCTTCCCTTGTCCTTTGAAGTGCCTCTCTCCAGGTGTTCCTGTTCTGAATTACACATGAAAGGAGCACATCCCCCTGACTAATTAACTAGTAAACTGCACCCGCCTCCCTTGGGTTTAATTGATGCTGTTCTTTAAAAAGCAGGGAAGAAACCAGTTCCTGGTTCCTCCTGATTTGACACCCGGGCTTCTGCCTCCTTCCGTGTCATTACCATAGCTGGAGAAAAGAAAGGGGTGACAACTTTGCCTAAGGGTCCTCCACCGGAAGGCATGTCTCCAGACTCCCCTCTCACCATTTTGGAATTAATACAACAATTGCTCCTTGTTAAAAATAAGATGCAAGGAGGACAGCCATGACCACAACCTCCCTTTCCTGCCAGCCACATATTTGTGAAACTGAAGGCTTTCATAGCTGGCATTTATTATTTTCTGTGGGTTTTTTCAGGCTGTGTGGCTGTGTTCTGGAAGAATTTATTCCTGGCGTTTCACCTGCAACTGTGGCTGGCATCTGAAGAGTGAAGGTGAAACGTCAGGAATAAATTGTTCCAGAACACAGCCACACAGCCCAAAAAACCCACAGAAAACTATGGATGCCGGCCATGAAAACATTTGACTTCACAAATATATGGCTGATAGGAAAGGGAGGTGGTAGTCGTGGTTGTCCTCCTTGCATCTTTTTTTAACAAGGAGCAATTGTTGTTAAAACCCACAGAAAAGTCACATATTTGTTTGCAAGGTTTTCTTTCCTTTTCCCAATCTCTCCCACTTACACATGCACACACAGTCTCCAGTTCTATTTGATGGTTTTTAGAGTCTTCTCTTTAGGGAGCCAAGCAAAGAGGGTGATCCGTTTCCTCGGAGCAGCAAGGCCCAGTGCCGGAGTGCTAATTACTTCACACGATTGTCCTGACCCAACAAAAGCATCTGTGTGCTTGAGTGTGTTCCCTAGCGCTCAGTTCCTTTCTCCTTAGAGCGTCATGTCCTGTGGTTGTGCCGCTGAGATGAAAGTTCCCGCCTGTTCTCTATTCTTTCAGTTGCCTTCAGATAAGGGTGGCTGCACAGGACTTTGTCAGAGGCTGCCTCCCTGAAGTCTAAGAATTCAAAGGCATAGCCATGTTAGTCTGGGAAATCAGTCTGCAAAGGGATCTTGCAGCACCTTTGAGACTAACTGTGAGGAGGAAGGCTCAAGTATACAAAAGCTCATGCTACCAACTTATTTCTCTCAGTCCCTCTCGAGGGTGCTACAAGATCCCTTTGCATACCTGAAGTTTGGTAGGGAGAGGAGGGCAAAAAGGAAGGAGAAAGTGGTGTGGAGTCTTTTAAAGTAAAGCTGATGCAAACAGGGGCAACACTGAGAATGTGGCTGTTTTCAAGAGGAAGCAGTTCTATCCTTATTTCTTTTTGCAAGAGGTTTCCATCAAAACAATAGAAAGGTCCAGGTATGGATCCAATAAGGCCATTTATGTGCATGGCTTTAATTTAGTAAAAATCTGTTTATATCACCCACCCACCCACTGGACTTAGGATAGTTGCACCAGTAGTTGGTTTTATACTTGCTGGAAGCTTTTTGAACTCTCTTTCCCCCTCGTTAGATAGGGAATTCCTGCATGCAAACTCTCTCTCTCTCTCTCACACACACACACACACACATTCAAACTAATAATATGATTTATGTCACTCTCCCTTTGGGACTAACAGACATTTCAACTGAGCTGTTGTGTTTCCATCTTCCTGCTCTCTCAACCTTTTTGGGAAAGATGATGAGATAAAGATTTATTTTCTACCTGAACTGTTCACTAGCTAAATTAGGATATAGCTTCTGTGTAAATATAGATTAAAGCCATTAGTAAACTTTTGTATTTTAAATACAAACTCTGTGTCTGTTGATTTGTTTGTTTTTTTAGTCAGTTACAGTTCTTAGAGACAAGAGCACATTTCTGTTAATTTTAAACTCTTAACAGGCATGGCTTTGATATTTTAATATTTTTGTTTCCTAGCAAAGGCTGAAGTCTTAGAAAACTTAAATTACCCCACAGTACTGCTGTGGGCTAGAACAATTTAGGGCTAGTCTACATGTAAGTGTATTATGTGAATTGCTGCTGATATTCACACATTCACATCAATGCAAAATGGTCTTTACTTTTCTATGCAAATTATTTGCATCAGTTTACATCTGTGTACCTTTCCTCTGCCAAAGCAGACAAACAGCCACACATGTGATAATGCACATTGTGTCTTTGTGCATTTCCACAGATACTTCAGTAAAATCTGATGACAAGGCTTTTTCTGCAGAGTTTATGCCCCCCCCCTCGCCTTCCACCAAAAGCCTGTACTCCTGTGAATTGAATGAGAAAATGTTGATGCCATGTACTGATTTCATATAAGTAGCTCCATCTTCCACCACTAGTTATTAGTCTTGGCTCTCCCAAAACACTGTGTGTCAGTATTTAATAATAACAACAGATCCCATGGACCAAAAATTAGTTTTATCTAAAGTAGGCCTATTGATATTAATGGAACTTCAGTAATAATAATAATAATAATAATAATAATAATAATAATAATAATAATTTTATTTATATTCCCTGACTCTCCCAAGAATTGAATCAGGATTACATCATTAAAATAACACAGTACAGTTCCAGAAGAACAATCTCTAAAATACTAATACTGAATTATGCATTCCTATTAGTTCCTTAAAATCCAATCATCAAATAGTTATTCAGTCATAATCAGGAGTGGAACATTAACCATAATCTCTTATACGGAATCAGGTGGATAAGCCCACCTGAAGAGATCCGTCTTAAGTGCCTTCTTAAAGGCATCTAAGGTGGTAATAAAACAGAAATCTTCCGGTAGACTATTCCACAATTTAGGGGCTGCAGCAGTGAATGCTCTATGGGAAGTTGTGGTTAATCTGGTATTATAATAGAATAGTAGGTTGAGGCAAAAACAAACTGTTGCAATATATAAAGAAACAAATTCTTCCCGGATGTTCTGAATGTGCGGGGTAGATTATGTATGGGAGAAGCAGTGAGGCCCGGGTGCCGCATGATGGGGTGAACTCCCATCACTAGTCCCAGCTTCTGCCAACCTAGCAGTTCGAAAGCATGGAAATGCAAGAAGATAAATAGGTACTACTCTGGTGGGAAGGTAAAGAGTGTTCTGTGCAATTATGCTGGCCACATGATTATAGAATAGTCTCTGACAACGCTGGCTCTTTCGTTTAGTAATGGAGATGAGGACCACCTCCTATGGCCAGACACGACTTGACAACCTTGTCGACGGGAATACTTTTACCTTTATCCCATTTTTTCAGATGCTTTTAAAATGTGTCATGCCCTGTGCAGACTGGCCATTAAGACCGGCCTTGGGGTGGAGCTGGGGCATCGCATCCACATGATACATGCCTTGACTCTGCCCCCAGGGCACCATGCCACACGCCACTCCACACAACATGTGGCGTCACTGCGCTCCTCTGCCGCTGCATCCACACAACGCAGCCCCAAAGGAGCGCCTTCAAGCTGTGGTGCCATGGCTATCACACCATTTGCTCTTAGATTGTAAGCCGGAGGGCAGGGAAATGTCTGATTAAAAACAATAATTGTAAGCCGCCCTGAGATCCATTAGGGCTGAAGGGCGGGATATAAATACCTAAATAAATAAATAAATAAATTTGCAGGGTGCAAAAAGAAGCTGCTTTTTGCGGCTCCTTTTTGCTCCATGGAAAGGCTGGGTCAGGGCCATGGCATGCAGTTGCGGCAGCCCCAATCCAGCGCACCTGAAGGCAGTTGTAGGCCACCCCTTAGGGGTGGTCTGCACAGCCCCTTAGTTTCTCTCTCTTCCTCTCCCTTTACCCCTTTCTCCTTAGCTTACTTTGCATTTTGCAAAATGAATTCAAAGTGGGAAACAGTAATTTGCACTCAAGTCAAGAAGGGGAGGAGGAAGAGGGTGTAGATTCCCTGAAGGCTCAGGCAAAAGCAAAGTGTGATAGGTTGTGTGATCTTCCTCAATAATATGTGCTATCTTGACCACTCTCTGATGTTGCTTGGCCTCATATGCCTTGGTTTTCATCTGCTAAAGGTTGGAAGGCATGCCATGCAACTCTGTGGTGAGATGGGAAATTAACCCTTTCCATCAGTAACATCATGACCACTCATTATTCTATTCAGTCAATCATTTAATCAATTTATGTGCCAAAACCAAGGATATGTAGTCTATGCACATATATACAACAGGATTGTGCAATCAGTTGTAGCCAAAAATATTTTGCTGCCTAAACCAGAACTGAAATAGTGCGCCATCCCATACTATGAAGAACACTTTGAAACAGCATCCCCACCCCCACCCCCCGCTTTCCTTGTGCCACCTGAAGAACCTTTGTGGCATGGATAGACTAGCCCTGCTTGCAATTTCCTTTATTGTCTTTTGATAATGAAACTCTGATTTGAAACCTGGTTTTACTTATATAGTTTTCCCCTCCTTCATCACTTTGTAACAAAAGCTGTTTCTTCTATTTTGTACATATGTTTTTTAAAAAAACAAAAACAAATACAAATAAATAAATTTTATGGCCACAAAAGGCACTGTTATAGTTCAAAAACTCTCCTTGGTAAATTATTTGTGAGTGTCTCATCAAAAACTATAACATGTAATTTTGTTACCGCACATGTTAGGTTTTCAGAGTAGTGGTTTTTAACCTCCCTCACACCTGGCTGGTATAGCTTGAAACCTTATCCAATAACCTTCATTCCACTCCGCATATTCTCTGGAGACCTTCTCCTTTTAATGCACAAGTTAATATTATCCATGTTCTTGAGATGCAGAATCACAGACTTGGAAGCCTAGTTTCTTTCATCTTAAAGTGTGGTGTCTGGTTTGAGAAGTCAGCACCAGTTTATAGACACTGACTGCATACTCTCCAACATTTCACAGATGAAAACTGAGATATGTATTACCAAGTAGAATAAGAATCTGGTTAAGAGGCTGCAGCAGTTTGCTTTTCCCTAAGCTTACTGGGAAGAGCAAGATTCTGACCCACCTATCCTCTTCCCTCAGTTGAATTAATTGATTACAATCTGCTTTTGCACTTTAAACTGAGTTTGCAGTACTTTAAGTAAGGCACGGTACAGACCACCCCTTTGCGTGCTGGACTGGGGCCAGGGCAACCTCACTGGCAGCCCTGCATCCGCAATCCGGCATTTTTCAAGGCCAAAGAGGAGCAGCAAAATGCCGCTCCTCTTTGACCAGGAAAATGGGTGCCCTTGCGCCTTAGGTGCCAACAGCACCCCAGTGCTAACTAGGAGAAAGGGGTGGCCGCTGCGACCCCTTTCTCCTCTGCATCGTTGGCGCAGCCGTTTGGTTGCCACGCCAACGATGCGGGGGCCCCAAAGAAGCTCCATTTTAGAGCTCCTTTCTGTGCCTCTGCCAGGCCACTGTAAAGCAGCCTGGGTCAGTGTGGAGACATCATGTGCATGCTGTGCCGTTTGGATGCGGCATGTGCGTGATATCATTGTTACGCATGCAGTGTGGATGGCGCTGGGTAACAATGGTGCCCCCCACATGTACTAGGGTTTGGGACTGTGCGGTTGGTGCATGGTCTCTAACCTTAGTATCACCGCTGCCATGCCACATTTGGGCTGTCTGTTTCGGCCCTATGATAAAGTAACAGAAGTGGGAGGACATGAGAAACTGGAGCATTTTTAAAGCAGCTTAAAAAGTAGTGGACCTGTCACTGCCAAATCAGATCAGTTGGAGGGTATGTTGCCATGTGGGAAAATATAGCAAAATTCAAAATACACGTTTTGATGATACTTTAATTAGGTCAGCCAAAAGGCACAAAATACATCACACAAATCCCAATTAATCCTGTTATATCACACTTTTTCATCTGTTTTTAAAATGCCTGCATTTTTCTCTCCTCTTCTCATTTTTTAAAATTTGTCCTCAGTTTATTTCAGGTGCTGCACACTGAGTTCCAGTGCAGAAGTGATTTGCACTAAATTATCTCAGAAGGCAGAGAGGGGAAGAGAGGTCAGAGTCTTGCCTTCCCAGTAGGCTGAGGCAAAAACAAACTGTTGCAATCTTTCCCTGCTTGTGAGTTCTTCCTCATTAATAACTGTTTATCATTTTGATCACTATCTTATCTTCCTTGGCCACACATCTTTTGATTTTCATCTGCTGAATGTTGGAGCCTATGGTCCAAATGCCTTTAAGGCACCTGATCCTGCCTGATCCTGGAAGCTAAGCAGGGTCAGCCCTGGTTAGTATTTGGATGCGGGACTGCCAACCAGTACCAGGTCCAGTAAGCTGTATTTCAAAGGAAGGAGTTGGCAAAACCACCACTGAGTATTCTTTACCTAAGAAAACCTTATGAAACTCAAGATGTTGCTATAAGTTGACGGGTGGCTTGAAGACACATATGTATACACACACACACACATTGTCTTGCCCAAAGTCCTCCAGTGAGCTTCATGGCTGAGTGAGGATTTGAACTTTGGTCCTCCCAGCCAGTGTCTTACCATCTCTATCCATTACATTGGGAATACAAGGAGTGGCCAAGTTTGGTAGGTTTGGGGACCAATTTTGTCTTTCTAAAGAGCCAGTGCAGGTGCTACACCAGGAGGTGTAGCTATGGGGTGGGTGGCAGGAATTGAAAGCATTGCCAAATAAGAATTCTGGCCTCCATGAAATTTTCCTTCACTACCCAAATTTCTAGCATTGTAGTAAGTCACAATTTCAGTATGGCTATGTCTTTGAATTAAAATGTCTGCCGAGTATTTAGAAATACAGTTTTGGCATCCAAAGAAATGAAGCAGGAAAGTTTGCAAGGGAATGTGTACACAGGGGCTTAGTCTCAGCAGAGCTAGAAATTTAGGAACTTGAGGAAAATTGGTGTGTGTGTCAGAATTCTTATTTAGAGGCTCAATAACCTTCCTTCTGATTTCTAGATTTCTCCCAATACAGGAAGAGGCGAGATACAAATAAATATTATTATTTCACAGAGAGAACAGAAATCACAATCAGTTTTTAAAAGATGTAATGAAAAGACTTTCTAGTGTGCCCTGCTTTAGAGGAGAAATCTACCTTTTTGGAGGTTTCCAGAAGTGTAAATCCCTTTCTTTATATATTCCATCACTAAGCAAGATTGGGTCCATGATGGTGCAGAGATGATGTGGGAGCTGTAAAATAAGGCAGGGAGGACACATGTGGATTCTATGTGGACTATGCCCACCATGTGTGTATGTGCTTTCAAGTTGCTTGTCAGCTTATAGTGACCCCAAGAATTTCATAGGGTTTTCTTAGATACTCAAAGGTGGTTTGCCAGTTGCTTTCTCTGAAATATAGCCTATGCCTCCTAGATTAGTAACACTCATTTTCTGAATGTAGATGCTTACATATCCAAAGTAACATGTCCAAATGTCTCTTCCCAATCTTGTCTATTTTAAAGTGATTTTAATTTGTATTTATAGTATTGGTATTTTAGTTTAAAGTAAGAGATAAGGGATATGTAATTTTAGTTATGTATGTATTATGTATTTATTTATATATTCTGTTGCAACCCATCTTGATCCTTCTTGAAAGGTGGGATATAAATAAAATCTATTATTATTATTATTATTATTATTATTTCCTGTATTTCAGAGGATAGTACTGCATCACTCAGGTTTAGAGGAAATCCAAGTTTTGCAGAAGTAACAGGGGAAACAGTAAGCCCAATGATGACTAAATATGTTCAGTGTCCACAGAATGGTGACTGTTGAAGTGAGAATGGAGGTAGACCCAGAAAATAGGTGATGTGGGATGGAGTATGCTGGAAAAGGAATGGAAGAGAGTATCTTGGGAAAAATCATGGCTAACTGTCTGGAACTCTAAATAGCAGCATTGCACTGGAACATTTTGGTGCAGACCCCCTTTGCCTTTATCACATCCCAAAGTGAATTCTTTACTCTCTGGAAGGGAAAGATCTTATTTCTTTTGGGAGATCCCCTCTTGCATACTCTCTCTCTCTCTCCTTCACACACACACACACACACACACACACACACAGAGAGAGAGAGAGAGAGAGAGAGAGACAGACAGACAGAGAGAGAGAGAGAGAGAGAAAGATGGATGGAGTTAACCACAGAACACCCAAAATTTTCTATTCCTGCTGGAAATGAAAAGATCTTAATTGTTGATTTAATAGATCTTTAAGAGAAAATTAAATATTATCTTAATCAGTAATAAAATGTAACTCTCTCAATTACATCCCCCCCGTCTTATTAAAATACGTAAATAGTTGCAGTGAGTATTGTTGTAATTGTTTCCTCCTTTGATTTTTCATTTCCTTTCTTGTCATCATCTCCCGGTAGCGGCAGCAGCTGTAAAACAGATCTTTCAACAGCCCCGTTAATTGCATGGAAATTAATCTGATTTTAAAAAACCTCCTTGATATACAGAAACTCATGTGCCTTAGTGCGTGTAGGCACATGTTTGTTCCCTGCTGGTAGGGATCCATTGTGGAAGACTTTCCATCACTGTGAAGTGTTGGAAGAGAGGTCAAGACCACCGGAGACGTTTCTACAAAATCAGATCTTGCTGCTGTCTTTTCATTGAGCGCATCCTGCATTTCAAGGGAATGGATACGTTGCTGATCTTGTCTGTGCTAACTGCTCCCTGTACACCGCTGCAGGTTGCCATAGCTGACTCTGTGCTAATGCCCTCCCATCCTTAAATTTAAGCTCTTTGTCTGCTTTCAAGGGGGAAAGATTTCCCTTTGCAATTTGGGATCCATGAAGTCCCCTCAAGAATTTGGACCCTGTTTGTCTTCAAGTCATTTCTGACTTATGGTGACCCTTAGGCAAATCTATCACAGGGCTTTCTTGGCAAGTTTCTTCAGAGTGGGTTTGCCATTACCATTCTCTGAGGCTGAGTGATTGTGACTTTTGCAATAGCCAGCAGCCTGCAGAAAACTATGGCAAAGCCCAAACTGGTCTAGTTTCTAATTCCTTGCTCCTTCTGTTTTTGCCCTCACCCCCCTCATTTCAAGGATTTTATTGACTTTCAAGTGTCTAAAAACTTCTAAAATTGGTTTCCCCCTTTTCTTACTGTTGACACATCTGTGTACATGCACACACATACATGCACAAACAGAATTCAGATCCATTAAATTGGATATTTGTTGTGTTGTTAAAACCTGAATTTTAAGGGATGGGAAGGAGAAAGGGAGGGAGGGAGGGAGGGAGGGAGGGAGGGAGGGAGGGAATGTTAATATATGTGCTTTGATTTTGCCTTGCAGGTTGCCTCTCAGCCTGTCTTTCATAAGATTATAAAAGTGCCAAGGAGGAGTTAACCCATATCTTGTTCATCCATATTCCTTTAGGAGCGTTCACATTAAATTGTCTCCCTCTAGTGGTCCAACATCTATGGGAAGTGTTGACAGATAAATTATGACCAGAATAATATATATACTGAGATAGGCAAATATTTCACAAGAATTAGACCTCAGGCAAGCAGGGCATGGTCTGGATTAAAACAGGGGGATTTAAAGGAATGGGAGTCTGAGAGCAGCCAAGGGCAAATGGGCAGATGATCATGCCATCTCACCTCTTATTCCTCTTCTCTCTAGTGGTTATGGGCAGTGGGGAGAATCACACTCAAAGCAGCAGCAAATGTACACCTTTTCAAAGTTAAGGAGGGTTGGGATGAGGGTTAGTGTTACTATGGAAGAAAGAGAGAAGGCATAGCATCATAGGAAGCTGCCTAGGTTCAGATCAGACCATTGCCATGTCAAATTCAGTTTTGTTTATACAAGGTATGACATAATTGGGCTGCATTTGCACATCCTCCAAATTTCACAGATGAAAATTTGGACACATGTGGCCAAGCAACATCACAGAATGGTCAAGATGGCAAACGTTATTAATGAGGAAGATCAGACAAGCTAAGGGATGAGGCAGCAGTTTACTTTTGCCTGAGTCTTTAGGGACATAAAGTTACCATCTCCTCCTTTCCAATCTCCTACTGAGTTAATTGAGTGCAAAATATTCTTGCATTTTGAACTCAGTTTGGAGCAATTGAAAAATGCAAGAGACATAGAGGAGGGGGAGGGAGAGGGAAAAAAGAGCAACTGGGACATTTTGAAAAGAGCTGAAAAACTGGAAAGACAGAACATTACTCAAGACTGCAACTACCAATTCAGGACAGTTGTAGCATATACAACTACTAGAATACTTCATCATTGGCTATACTGTTTAGGTCTGCTGGAAGTTGCAGTTGAAGGGCCACACTTTGGGAGTGATACAAGTTTGTTGTTAGCTGACATCAGGTGGACTTCAACCTATGGTGACCCTATGAATGAAAGCCCTCAGAATTACCCTATCATCAACAACTATGCTCTAGTTTTGCAGACTCAGGGTAGCTGTGACTTCCTTGATTGAGTCTATTCATCTGTAATGCAGCCTTCCACTTTTCTTGCTGCCTTGTACCTTTCCAAGCATTATTGTCTTTTCTTGTGAGTCCTGTTTTCTCATGGCCTGAACAAGTATGGCAGTTCCATTTTAGTCATCTTAGCTCCCAGGGAGAGTTCAGGCTTGATTTGCTCTAGGAACAATTCATTCATTGTTTTAGCAGTCCACAGTATCTGTAGAATTCTTCTCCAGGACCTTTCAAATGATTTTATTTTCATCCTGTCAGGTTTCTTCATTGTCTAGCATTCATAGCCATGCATGGAAAATGAAAATGCAATGGCATGGACAATCCTAACTTTAGTATTCAGTGATTTATCTTTACTCTTCAGGATCTTGTCTAGTTCCTTCATAGCTGCCCTTCCAAGTCCTAGTGTTTTTCTGATTGCTTGACTGCAGTCTCCATTTGGATTGAATAGTTCTCCGGCTATCAGAAGGAAAATCTAATTGCCGACCTCTGACTTTACCACAGTCATTGTATTGTTTTTAAGTATGTTTTAAGTTTTAAATTCTACATTGTTTAATTGTATTTTAAGGGTGGGTGGGTTGAGGGTTTAGACTGTATGCTTTAATCTTGTAAGCCGCCCCAATTGCATTTTGTAAATAGGCAGCAAATAAATTATTATTATTATTATTATTATTGATTAATTACTGAGCCAAAGTATGGAAAATCTTAAACTATTTCAGTATCTTCACTGCCTTCTTTAAAATGATGTAATTTTTAGTCATTATTTTTGTTTTCTTAAGGTTCAACTGTAAACCTGCCTTTGCACTTTCTTCCTTGACTTTCTTCAGTAAACATTCCAAGTCTTTGCTATTGTCTGCTAGTAACATGGTGTCATCTGCATATCTTAAATTGTTGCTGTTCCTTCCTCCTTCCTCTCAGTCTTATCCTGCTTTACATACGATACATTCATCATACAAGTTAAACAGACAGAGTGATAAAATGCATCCTTCCCTGACCCTCTTGCCGACTGGAAACCATTTTGTTTCTCCATGTTCTGTCAGCTGTGGTTGCTTCTTGTCCTGAGTCCAGGTTACACATCAAGAAAACCAAATGCTGTGACACATCCATTTCTTTAAGAGGATTCCATAGTTTTTAATGACTGATACAACCCAAAGCTTTGCTATAATCTATAAAGCATTTTTTTTGTTTTTTATTTATATACCGCTATTCCAAAGATCATAGCGGTGAACAGCAAGTAAGCTAATTAGCAAGTAAGCATGGCTTATTTTTTCCCTTAACTTTGTTGTTTGTTGCTCCATTAGCCAGTGTGTCTTTGCAATATGATCCCTAGTGTCCCTTCTCTTCCTTTCCCTAACTTTGTTTGGGACATTTCCCACTCCATATATGGTAAAACTCTTAGTTGTAGAATTTTGAGCATGATTTTGCTTGCATGGGAAATAGAAGTACCCCACCAAAATTTGCAGCACTGCAGTAAGGGGCCATCTTCTCTTTTCCAAAAAGGAGACACTCTGTTCCACGGGGCTCTATGGTGAATCAGAGCAGAGACTGACACCTTTCTGTTGGACAGGGTACCACCACAGCTGCTACTGAATTGTACCATTAACAGGGGCAGTGTGAATGTAGGGCAGGATAAAAATCCTACAGCCTTTCAGATCTCTCAGGACTGTCACTCCCAGCATTTCTCATCCTTAATGATATGACTAGGAGTACTGGGACTTGCAATCTAGCAATATCTGGAGGGGCATTGGGCTCTCACCTTTTGTACATGGAGATCCTGACATGTAACAGTTACATATGCAGACATGTATGGAGCCAACATGATGTGGTTTGAGTGTTGGACTATATCTTTGGAGACCAGGGTTCAAATTCCCGCTCACCCATGAAAACCCACTGGGTGACCTTGGGCAAATCACACAGTCTTGGCTCTCAGAAAACCCTGTGATAGGTTTGCCTTAGGGTCACCATAAGTCAGAGAGTACTTGAAGGCAGACAACAACAGCAAGCTGGGGCTGAGGAAAATGGGCATTTATAGAAGAAAAACAAATGTATATCTGAAGCAATAACCTCTCAGCTAGAAAATAGAAGAGTACAGTAATCTTTGATAAACACAAAGAAGCTCCCCAAATGGAGATAAATTGTTTGTTATACTGCAAAATTATTTCCAAAATACAGCTGAAAATGCTTTGTTCACAACACGGCTTACTAAATCTGAGTAATCTTGTCTGTTGCATATATCACCTTAGTGGTCATAAAAACACTCAGGAAGTATAAAATAGCCTTCAGGGTAACCAAGGCTGACAAATTATATGAAATGAGTCAGAGATTCCTTCCTTAATAGGTATACTGGAGGACCGTTGTTCCAGTGGTCTCCATCAACCACTGGTCTCCGTTGGAGACTAATGGAGTACTTTGGACTAAAATAGTGTTCAAATGAAGCTGCTGCACTGTCACAAACGAAAAGACGCTACTGTGCCTCTGTTGTAATTCCATCATTCAATACAGTGAAAGCAAATAATAAATTAAGTTCTAAATAAGTCTGGCTTGGCTGTCTGATTTTTCTGCTCTGAGGAGTACTTGAGGAACACCATCAGTAATGTTGATGTTCATTACGTTTTGAGTTGTGTGCATTGAGAAACATGTTAAATTAAATCCCTTTTCAAAAAGAAACATCCCAACAATTCCTTAGCAAAAATTTTTTTTAGACTTTAACTTTTCCAACTATTGTGGCTACTAGCTACTGGCCATTACAACTCAGCTATAGACTGGGAATGGAAAGAATATGCAAACACATTCAGAAAATGGTCAGAAATGATTTCTGAATTTCAAGAAACCTTGATAAGAAGAATCCAGGACTTTTTGGTGTGCAAAATTGACAGACAGCTAAAACAGTCTTTCTGTGAAGGCAGCAGATTTTTCTGTGCAGAAAATAATATTTCTATGCAGAAATGTTATTTTCTAAAAATACTGTTTTCTGTGCAGAAAATGTTGTATTTTTTTCTGTACAATATTTACCTGAGATTGATTACCATAGAAATTTTCTAAACAAAACCCCAGCATTTTCTGAACAAAACCCCAGCATTTTTTTGCAGAAAATAATATTTTTGCATGGAGATAATATTTTCCTTGCAGAAAATACTGTCTCCTGCACAGAAAAGGTTGCGTTCTGCACAAAACCATGTGTAAAGTGTGCACAGAGTAAAGTCCTGAATTATGGATACTTTGCCCTTAAAACTATACTGTTTATAAAGATTTTCTTACAATGGGAAGAAAATTGCTAAAATTGCTAATTGCTTCATTTGAGAAAAAGATTAGTGAAGAATTGCATCCATAATGTAGACCCACTGGATCTTAAGAGTGAAAATGAGTCTTATTTCTACTGCTATTCATACCATTCTCTTGCAAGCATTCTCTTTCCTTTCCAGCAACCCATACTCATCCACACTTTTTGAAGAGTGGGGGTAATCTCTATCAGTGAGGATTCAGGAGTACCTTTCCAGCCCTACTATTATTGGGGTCAGTGGCATCACTAGGGTTGGTGTCAACTGGTGTGATAATTCATGGTGTCATTCCCTCCATTGACTTCCTCCTGTACCGCCCAATACAGAATCTGTATCAATGTTTTTTGTACTAATGTTACTCATAAATTCTTAGTTCCATAAATTAAGTTATAAATAAGTCTGGTTTGGCTGTCTGAGTTTTCTGCTCTGAGGAGTACTTGAAGAACACCAAAAGTAATGTTGATGTTCATTAATTTTTGAGTTGTGTGCTTTGATGCCCAACAATGTAGCCATTGTGTGACATCACAGGGGTAGGTTGTTGCTGTTGTTTTTCTGTGGGGTTTGTAGAAGAAGTAGAACATTATGAACATAGTATACACTTTTAGGACAGACTTGCAAATCAAGCAGATTCCCAAACCCTCCACAGATCAATAGCCATGTATTGTGGTGTGCTAAGGACTTGTCTTGCCCATATTTTTATAGTTGGTGGGCTAGTAAGAGTGGCATAGTTTTGGACTAGGGCTCTGGAGACCAAGGTTCAATTTCCAGCTCATCCATGAAACCCACTAGGGCCTGTTACAGACTGCCAAAATAAAGCTGCTTCGGGTCTCTATGGAGGTATGTTGTTTAAATGATGTATGCATCCTAAGAATCCGGAAGCTGCACCAAAGCTGCACTCCAGTGCTTAGGAATGGAGTGTGGCTTTGGCGCGACTTCCGGACTCTTAGGACCCATGCGTCATTTAAATAGCATATCTCCAAAGAGACCCGAAGCAGCTTTATTTTGGCAGTCTGTAACGGGCCTAGGTGATCCTAGGCAAGACACATGATCTCAGCCTCAGAGGATGGCAATGGCAAACCTCCTCTGAACAAATCATGCCAAAACACCCACCCCGGATAAGTTCATTCTAGGGTCACCATAAACAACACACCAGCAAGAAACCAGGAGGCTAGTCACATCCTTGATGGGCCATAACATTCATAGCTAGTGACATGTGTTCTGTTTAATGGAGGGTGGATTTCAGATGAATTTTAGAAACTTACTGTTGGTTTGAGCAGCTCAATTATGGAACAGGTGATACAGAAGAGTAGTCCTAATGAGGTAGTCCTTGCTGTGGCATCTGTTAGAGCCTGAGGTGATCTATTGATTAGAGCATGGTGGGGAAAGTGTAGCCTGTAGACCTTGTTTCTGTGGCCCCGAAGTCTCCTGGCAATTCTCTAAATTGGGGCTCCCAACCTTTTCGACTCATGGAGCCCTTTCACAAATCAGTTTCTATGGTGGAGCCCTTAGGAGGCCTATCCTATGTCTTACAAGTAAATTGTGTTTAGGAGTAGTGCTATGGGCGGCCGGGGGGGGGGGGTAAGGGTAGGTGGAAGTACTGTACATGCAGAACCCTAAGAGCTCCTCGGAGCAAAGGTTGAGAACCACTGCTCTAAATCTACCTGTCTTCCCCAGTGTATTTCTGGACCACTTTGGGGCTATTTTCTGACCTTAAACAGGCCAAAATGCAAGAAAACTCTTTGCAAATATGGTGGTTTTGCTTTCTCAGACTCCAGAATACCAGCCTTCTTTGAGGTGAAGTATAGCTGAAAATGGCAAGCTGAAGTGAAAGGACTTATTTGGTGAGACATACAGTTATGCTATACATACTTTCCCTACTTCATTTGTCACAATATGTTTGAGAAATTCAGGAATATTGTGGGAAATCAAAGGCACAAATCCCATTTAAATTAGATCTCTCTTTAAAAAAATAAAAAATAAAATATTGTCTTATTCATGTAAGAGTTGCCGTTTCTTAGTCCAGTATATATTGTTCATGTAATTTTTTTAAAAAATTAGAATTTAAGCAGATATAGATTATCCTAGTGTAAAATCAAAATAGATATGTTTCTAGATATTATGCCCCAGTGTTATGATGTAACAGACATCCTTTTTGAAGCAAACACAATATGGCATATTGCAATTTGTGAGATAAAAATATTTATTCCATTGCTTATAGGTGTTATAATTCCAGTGTCTGAGAAATGTGGAGTAATCAGTGGATTAGATTAAAGAGGTTGCAAAGATGAATGAGCAGGAGGGAGAGAGGAGATTAAAGTGGGAAGAGGTCAGGTTACAAGTATACAACACAGCATTAAAACATGGATATGTATAGAACATATTATTGCTTGCCTGTGTCAATTTTCATTTGGACCTCAAAGTGAAAATGGCACATGAGGGAGAGACCATAGAAAGGGGCTTCTTTTCCATAAGGTAATTCATGTTTTCTGGTTATAAAATGGCCTGTCACTGATGTTAACACAAATTGTGCTAATCTTACAGAAGTGCAAATTATCTGTTAATCACTAGCAGTTAATAGAGTGCATGTTCATGTCAAAGAAGGTGAGGTAAACTAACCAACAATGAATCATGTGAGGTCAAACAAGTTGGTTGATAGGGCTGTCTAGTTTTAAGTTCTAAAAAGTAGGCAAACTGCATAGGATTGGGGCAAACCCTGGTGGAATCAGATCGATGAGACATATGAGCTATAGGCCAAGCACATTAGAATCTGTCAAACAGCTCTTACTGTCAAGAAGTTCCTTCTAATTTTTAACCAAAGCCTGTCCTCCTGTAGCTCAGTTCTTTGCAGACTCAGATTTGCCAAGATTATACCCATGTAACATATTGCACTGATGGTGATGGAGTGTTACTATTCTCCTATCATTTTTAAAAGATTTACGTGGAAGATATAACATTTAATAGTTTATGAACATCACTCACTTTCATTCTGTTTAGATTACTATAAAACAGTGTTTACATAAGGCTACTTTCAAAAAGAGAATGAGTGTGATGTTGTGGTTTGGCTGTTGGACTAGGATTCCAGAGATCAGGGACATTATTGAATGAGCCCTGCTGCAATCGTGCTTAGTAAAGAAAATTGAATTATACCTATTTGTGAGCAGCTGCTTTGACCATCATGGCTTTGGGTTTTTTTAATTGTATTTTTATTTTTACTGTTTCCACACAATACCAGAGCTCTGCTCCTACTATTTAAAGTTTTGTTTTTGTTTTTTCAAAAAAAAAAAAAAGGAAAGGAAAGGAAAGGAAAGAAAGAAAGAAAGAAAGAAATTAAAAAAAAATTAAAGGGAATCTGGCTGCTAGGAGGAAGTCAGACAGAGAAGCGGAGATAATGACACCTCTTGACTGTTAGTATCTCAGCTACTCTGGGAGTGATGTTTCTCACCTAAGGACTAATGTGATTGCAAGCTCAAGGGATGCTCTAACCATGCATCAGGGACTCAGCAGCTATGGGTCGGAGGCATTGTCATGTGATAACTGTCACCAAAACTTTTTTTCTGGCTCTAATCATGGTTTAAAAGCTGTATATGATAAAGTCCCAGAGTTCACACCTTTGCATAGCCTTGGAAACCTACTGAGTGATCGTGGACAAGTCACACTCTCTCAGTTTTAGAGGAAGACAGTGGCAAATCCCCTCTTAACAAATCTTGCCAAACCCAAAAATCTTGTGATAGGTTTGCCTTAAGGTCACCGTATGTTGGAAATAACTTGAATGCACAAAACACAATGGCACAATCTTAAAAAAATGTTTGGAACTTTCAGCTGTGGCCAGACATTTGACTGGGGCTAGTTAGAGGGAAAACCAGTCTCCCTTATTACCATAGCTTTAGTGGCTACTGGTCTGTTTCCAGGGTCAACTCAAAGTACTTGTTATAACTCGGAAAGTTCTACATGACATGACTCCTGGCTTCTTCCATATGAACCTATCTGGGCTCATGATTGTTGATCCTGCCACTAACAGAGGCACTTTTTTTAAAATTAAAATTTCACATATACATACACCACAAACAAACATAATACAATATAAACCATTCTATTAACAACTACCCAACCCAAAACATGACAAAACCAACAAATACAAATACATAAAAGAAAAAACTTCCTTTCCTTTACAGCGATTATTAATCAATTCCAGATAAACTGGCTTAAATGACCTTTATGACTTCCCTTTCCCCCATAATTGAACCTTTTTGATAAAGCTGCCTTTTCCCAGATTAGAACTCCCTTCCAAGAAGGCTAGACTGGCCCAGCTCCCTGCTGTCTTTTCACAAGCAAGTAAAGTCCTTTCCTTGAAGCATCTTGGCAATTAACTGGCTTCCAAGAAAGGGCACAGAGGGCTGATGAAAAATGCTGCACTCACCCTAAAGCTGATGCTGGCAGTCCTGATGACATTGAGGAGGATCCATGCTTTTGAATATTGGCAAATATTCTTTCTGCATCTAGTTGACAAACAGATTTACCATCTTATCTTTTTGTGAAACCCTAAAATGCTGTCAGCAGCATCCATCATCCACCAAGCAGATGGGTACAACTGCCAAGGAGGCCATTTTGTGGTAAGTATTTATATTCCCAATTTGTACTCCCCTTCTGATGTTCCTCGCATGGGGCTTTGTGTGCTATGTAAGCCACCATCTACTTGGGAGTAGGAAGTATTGTAGTGAATGACAAGCACATATTAGGTGCATCACAAATGTGATTGCCAAACACATAATGAATAATTACAAAGGGAGCAAAAAAAAAGAGCAAACAACAAAAGGCCTACCTTTTCTGTGGGTAGAATTCCCATGATGATAATGCTGACAGCGCAAAAAAGAAAAAGAAAAGGTAATTTGAGAGGAAGCAGGAAACAGAGAAGGACAGGAGCAGGAAAAGCTGCAATTAACTAAGAGAATAAATAGTATGGTTATTATTAGAACAAGTGGGAAATGGTTGGAGGTTGGGGAGAGAACCCCGATATATACATACTGAGTAACATCTCAAGCCTTTACTGCAGGCACAACTTGCAGATTTCCGAGGATCAAAGAATTGGCAGTTGGCATCCAAGGACAACAGGCACAATGGGAATCTAGGAACACATGATTTAATTTCACCTCTGCCTCCTTGCCCTACCTTCATCCTGCTATGGCACTTTTCTAATTCTAACCTTTGGAATTTCCTTATTTTTGTAAAACACAAAAAGCAAAACCAAACAAAAACCAAACAAACAAACATTAGCAATAGGGGTGGGGTGGGGATAAATGTCCTCTGCATTGCAGTGAAGAACATGACACAAAGAGGCCGTTTTCAGCAGTAGCTATATGTTAGGGATGCTCCAGATTTTTGGTCAGATTCTCAAATGACCTGATCTTAATCCACACTTCCTAGACTAAAATTTATTTGATGGTTTTCCGCAGTTAATGTACTCTTCAGAATTGTGAGATACAATTCTCGGCACAAAGCAGCCTATAAAATGTATACAAAATGAATATTTTAGATTTAAAGGCATAGAAATGTATCTTTGGGAGTCATAAACTTGTTAAAACTGCCCATTTAACTAATTGTTTAAATCTGTACTTTTTTTTCTTTAAAACAAAATTGTAGTGTAAGATGGAAATGGAATGGAACTGATTTATGAATGAGCACAGATGAAAACGAATGACCCAGCCATCTCCTGTTCAGCATTTAGTTTAGATCCACTTATGTTGACTAAATTTTCCAATGAGTCTAAATCTGCACTGGAGAAATAATCTTGTTTGACAGCACTTGAACTGCCATGGCTCAATGCTATGGAATTTCAGGATTATAATTCTCAATGTGAGTTTTGTGGCTCAATAATGATTGCAACCCAATTTATTGCAATACGGGAAACCCTTACATTCCATGTTCTCATGTTATTGGATAAAATTTGGCAACTTTCTCTTGAATTTTTTTGTCGCAGAGGTCTCATTGTGCAGCCGGTCTTGAATTGTACAATATTTAAATGTTACCATAGTGATGAGTAGTGGACACAGCTTCTCTCCCCCCACCCCAAATTAAAGAACAGATGCTGAAAAGGTTGATCTTACTGTGACCTCCTTTAAGCTGACATCAACGCACTAATTGTTTTCCATTCTTTTCTTTCCCCAGCAGTCTTAGATTTGTCCTTCCATCCTATCTTGGCCTGTTTTTAGATTTAAAAGGCAGCAGCTCCTTTCAGTCTTTCCTTTTGTGAGATGAAGCTACTTCTCACAATATACCCCATTCCCTCTTGGCAGTTAGGAAATACATACATACATACATAATAAAATTAAACGCGAATTGTGCAGAGCTGGCCAAACAATATCAAAAGTGTGAACACATTTTTAAAAACACACCCAACCTGCAACCCGCCAATGGGAAATCTTACTGGTTTTTGCAAAAGGTTGAAAGATATCTGAGATGCATGGTACAGGTACAGCCTTGCTTCCCCTGAGATCAGCTTATTGCACCTCGTTAGCAAATGGTTACTTAAGGGCATGCGGAAACGTCTCTTTTATTGCCATGGATCTCTCTGGCTTTCAAGAAGGCAATATTGGAATCTTGGGATATTTAACTGCAAAAACAGTTACTTAATTTTCATAACAGTAGGATTCTTCCCAATTGTAGCTCATATCCTAACAGAACACTATGGCGGGTTACAGACCGCCATTTAGTACGTAATGAATACGTACTAGGGTTACGAAGGGGCGGTGCTTCCGCACCCCCCTAATCCTAGTACGTATTCTGTACGTACAATATGGCGGCAGCCATTCCACACGGCGGCCACCATATTTACGTATCGGATGCTGTGCGTCCGCACGTGTCGCGGCGTCTATGACGTCGCAAGTCCGTCCCTGGCGCCTCACGATGTCATAAAGGCACCGCTTAAAGAAGCTCCATTTTGGAGCTTCTTTTTTGCTCCATAACAGAGCCACGTGGTTTGGCTGCAGCAGCTCCCTTATGGAGCAAACAGCGGTGGCGACAGATCGCTGCAAAGTGGCGGTTTATAACCTGCCTATGTTTTTTGTCCATAGTGCAGTATTTGGCTATTGTATTTGATGCTAGACTTTTGGTTATCCTTATTACATCTTTATTAGGGGATGATGATGATGATGATGATGATGATGATGATGATGATGATGATGATTAACCTTTATTTATGAAGTGCTGTACATTTACACAGCGCTGTACATACAATCTTTTTAGTTAGATGGTTCCCTGCCCTCGGGCTTACAATCTAAAAAGACATGACACAGAAGGAGAAGGGAGTGGTGGAGGGAAAGGGTAAGAGGTCCAGCAGTTCCTCTCTACCTCCAAGGCCTGGACCAAGGCAGATGGACTGAGGGAGGGCTTGGCTTCATAATGGATGGCTAATCTTCTTCCAGGGAAAATACATACTCTCAAGTAGGATAATACATATACAGTACATAGCAATACAGGAAATGGTTTGATAAACAGGCACCAAAAGAACATCAAATAGTAAGCGACAATTATGCAATGCCTGGGAAGGCTTCTCTGAACAGGATGGTTTTCAACTCCGTTTTGAAGCTGGTTAAAGAAGTGATGGCTCTTGCTTGTGGGGGAAGAAGGTTCCAGGAGTGAGGGGCAGCAAGTGAAAAGGGGCGAATCTGGGATGGGGCAGAGGAAATCCTGGGCTGAGACAGCAGACCTTGACTTCCAGAACAGAGGGCCCGAGTGGGAAGGTGAGGAGAAAGAAGGTCTGATAGGTAAGGAGGGGCCAGTCCATGGAGGGCTTTAAATGTCGACAGCAGGAGCTTATACTGAATGCGGAAAGGGAGGGGGAGCCAGTGAAGGGAAGCCAAAACAGGATAGATGTGATCAGAGCGGTGGGTGGAAGTGATAATGCGTGCAGCTGAATGCTGGACAGAGATTAAAGGACGGAGGTGAGAAAGAGGAAGTCCAGCCAGGAGGACGTTACAGTAATCAAGTCGTGAGATCACTAGGGCATGGACCAGGATCTTGGCAGTAGAGGCAGAGAGATATGGTCGGATTTTGGCAATATTATACAAAAAGAATCCACAAGCCTTGGCTGTGGTCTGGATCTGAGGGATACACCACAGAGAAGAATCAAAGATAAAACCAAGACTGCGGGCTTGCTGGACTGGTTGAATAGAAATGTTGTCCACAGAGACAGAAAAGGAGCGTTGAAGGGTGGGCTCAGGAGGAAAGACAAGAAGCTCCGTCTTGGACATGTTGAGCTGCAAACTCCGATGGCACATCCACTGCGAGACAGCTGTGAGGCAAGACGAAACTTGCTGTTCAAGCCTTGGAGAAAGGTCAGGGGCGGAAAGATACAACTGGATGTCATCAGCATACAGATGGTAGGAAAAACCAAAGGAGCTAATGAATTTACCTAAGGACAGTGTGTAGAGAGAAAACAGAAGGGGACCCAGAACAGAGCCCTGGGGAACTCCAACAGATAAGGGAACAGGAGATGAAGTCTGACCACCTGCAACCAATGCAAAAGATCTGTCTGACAAATAAGATCTAAACCAGTCGAGAACAGAGTCTGAAAACCCAAGGTCAGAGAATATGTCAACTAGAAAACAGTGATCAACGGTGTCAAAGGCTGCAGACAAATCGAGAAGGATGACAAATCGAGAAGGGGAGGACCCATGCAGGGCTCTGCCCATTTTGAAGCTTCAGCACCACCATTGCTGATGCTTCAACCAGTACAAAAACTTGTTAATGTAGCAGCAGTAGCAACATTAAGTATATTTCCATTTTAAAATATCTCCTCAAGTTTAAAAATCTTTGGGGGAGGGCTTTCTCTGAGGCCCATCACTATGATGGGTATTCTATGAGGACTCAGGAGAGCCTTCACAGTGACTGCTCCACTATGGCACTGTGGATCTTCCTGGAGGATCCAGAGTAACAAGTATATTTTTAAAAATTTTTTTAAAATGTGTTACACCCCCAGTTCTGCTGCAGAATGTGCCAGACATCATCTGGATTATGAAGTCAAAGGCTTTCATGGCTGGCATCCATAGTTTTTTGTGGGTTTTTCAAGCTATGTGGCCATCTTCTAGAAGAGTTTAATCCTGACATTTCGCCAACATCTGTGGCTGGGATCTTCAGAGAAATCAAAAGGAGGTACCCAGCCTAGTGATCATCACTTGGGAACCTGGTTCTGATCTCAGCAAAGCAACCTATGGCCGCCAGTGGGATCAGTGGGATCCCTGTGTGGTCAACTGCCTGGTGTCAGAATGGAAGGCTTTGCATTGGGGCAGTCCAGGGCCAAGATGCTCCGGATTGCCCTGTGCCAGTGCAGACAGGCCCCAGACAGCTGCCTGGGAATGCCACCAAAGTGTTTACATCAGAGCTGCCACTATGAGTGAAACTAGTTTGAGGTGTATAGCTAGTGACGCTGAATGAGACAGGAATGAAACGATGGGAAATGGTGAAAAGACGTTATGGGTGATGATCTCTGTAGTTACTGTGCAAGCCATGGCATCTCTGGCTTCAAGTATCTCTGGCAGTATGTCAGTGAAAGACTTCTATCTGAGATCTTCAAGTGCCACCAAGGGAGTACTGGGTTAGATGAATGAGTGGTCTGGCTTTTTGTAAGACAGCTTCATGTGTTCTGTTAGATCTCAGTGTCTATGGAAATGACCATTCCTGGAAATGTATCTTTGTACACACACAATTGAAATGAGTCAGTCAGCAAAACATTGGCTGAAGCCTGCACAGTTAGTGACTGATTTCTATTTATTGTTAACACTTGGTGGCTTGGATTTGCCAGTATGGATTGACTCCACTGAAAGGTTTCATGTTGTGAGATGAGGTAGAAGCTTATTCTGTGATATGTGACTCATGGTAGCTCCTTTATACATGCATATGGCCTCTTGAAGCAGCAGTCATTGAATGCCCAATAATGAATATGTGATGTCACTTGATGTGAAACTTTATAACCCATGGTTTTAGAACACCTTCTATTATATTTCTTTTCAGTACACACCATTACTCTTTTTTGTAATTTTTAAACTAGTTTTACACCTATTTTATGTTAAAAATGCATAAACGTAGCAGACAAAGACAAAAAAAGAAAGAAAAACAGAAAAGGCATTACTTTTTAACAGTTTGCAATTTCAAGACAATTTCAGTTTGCAAAATAAGAATGGCATACCTGAAGAAATATGAAGATAATCTTTTAAGGCAAGTTTTCATATTCCTTTTGATGACAAATTGTTCAGGCCTCCCAGCTAGTGTATTTCAGATAATTGTTTTCCCTTTTTAATAATAAAAAGGTCTTTATCTCTAATAATTATAATAATGCAGTCAAGCTGTAATGGGATTAAATCTGTTTAAAACAATAGAGTATGTGACTTAATTTACAGAATGAGCAAGCTCTTGCAGTGAAATGCTAGGGTTTGTATTAATGGGAGGCTCATAAGACCTAATGCTGGGTAAGGACTCAGTACTCAAGATGGGCCTGCATGCACTGATTTAATCAGAGCTCATCCAGGCTAAGCCTCTTTGGAGGATACATATCTGAAAGGGCATGGCTTCCTTTCCTGGCTGTTTGCTAGGATTTCTCCCCCCCCCCCCCCGCACTTCCCAAACCCAGCAAATAATTTGATCCAGGATATTTTACGTCATAGCATCCTGGGGATTTAATGAGAAGAGGGCACGAGACACAGGCCAATGCTATTTAGACACTAATCTGTTTCTCTGAGTTCTTTGGTCACTGAAAGTGGTATGTAGAATACAGCAACACCCAGCTGGAAGCATGAGTAACATTTGGCTTGTTGCTGCTGTTGTTGTGTGCCTTCGAGTCATTTTTAATTTATGGAGACCACAAGGTGAACCTATCACAGGGTTTTCTTGGCAAGATTGGGGGGGGGGGCTTTGCCATTGTCATCCTCTGAGGCTGTGAGACTTGCCCAAAGGGGTTTACCAGTGGGTTTACATGGCCAAGTGGGGATGTGAACCCTAGTCTTTCACTGTCCAAGTCCATCAATCAAACCACTACACATTGCTAGCTATCACTTTAGTCTTGTTAATTGCATCAAACCCTTCTTTTGATGGCAAAATGAGATGGACATTCATAAGCAACACAGGATTTGGAATAATAGTAAAAAAAAAAAAAAATCAGAGTCATGGCATATATTTTTAGGGGAGCCCTAAGAGTTAAAAAGGACTCACCAGAAAAATTAAATGTTTTGTGAATCTTTTCCCATGCCTGTAACATGCTTATCTTACATTTCACCCTTACAAAACCCATTAGAAGAATCAGAGGTTGGAACTTTTTTTTTTTTAATCTGCAATTTCCAGAATCTCCTACATGGCTGTGTTGGTTGGGGGATCCTGGGAGTTGTAGTGGAAACAATTTTCTCAGGCACTGAAAATAGGATTTGATAGCAGTTTTCCTTTAGCTGGTATAATCAGATGGAGATGGGAGATCAAAATTTTTCCAATGCTAATGTAATATTGGGAGAAGGGCAATAAGAGTACCTTTCTTGTTCTCCCAATTTTGCCACCTCCTCTTATTCCACCGGAATCCTCTCCTTTCACTCAGGGTCAAAGTACTACTATATGAAAAATCTTTGAGGACTAAACTAGATATTTAATATTCTAACAAGTACAATAAATTTGGAATACTATTATGCTCTCTTTTGACTGATACAGATTATAACAAACATGTGATGTCAGTTTTCAAGCATCTGTGTTGACTTTGTTGTTGTGTACCTTCAAGACTTTTCCAATTATGGCAGCCCTGTTACTCAAAGACAATAGGAGGGATGAAGGGGTGCTCAACCATCCTCAAGCAAAGCTAGGGCAATTTGGGAGAAAGACAGGAAATAAATCCAAGAAACAAGTATGCAAGCAAGCAAGCCAGCCAGGCAGCCAGCCTATCACAGGTTTTTCTTTACATGATGTGTTCAGAGGGAGTTTGCCTTTCTCTGAAGTTGCTCTTTATTCCCCAGTCTCCACATGGCCAGGAAGGGGATGGCCTCTGCTTGCATTGAGATCCCTACTCTAGAACATCTTGTCACACCAGTAGTGTGATGCAGCAGCCAAAAAGTGTCAATATGATCCGAGGCTGCATCAGTAGGAGTGTAGTGTCTAGATCAAGGGAAATAATAGTACAACTCTGTTCTGCATTGGTCAGGTCTCATTTGGAATACTGTGTCCAGTTCTGGGCACTACCATCCCAGAGGGATATTGACAAGCTGGAGCATGTCCAGAGGAGGGCAATTAAAATGGTGAAAGGTCTGGAAACCATGCCCTGTGAGGAGTGGCTTAGGGAGCTGAGTTTGTTTAGCCTAGGGAAGAGAAGGTTAAGAGGTGACATGTTTTTTAGATTGTAAGCCCGAGGGCAGGGATCCGTCTAACTAAAAAGATTGCTTGTACAGCGCTGTGTAAATTTACAGCACTTCATAAATAAAGGTTAATAATAATAATAATAATAATAATAATAATAATAATAATAATAATAGTTTAAATATTTAAGGGGATGCCATATTGAGGATGAAGCAAGCTTGTTTTCTGCTGCTCCAGAGCCTAGGACCCGTAGCAGTGGATTCACTCGGCAGGAAAAAAGATTTCCACCTCAACATAAGGAAGAACTTCCTTACAATATAAGCTGTTCAACAGTGGAACACACTCCCTCAGAGAGTGGTGGAATCTCATTCTTTGGAAGGTTTTCAACAGAGGCGGGATTGCCATCTGTCCAGAGTGCTTTGACTGTGTACTCCTGCATGGCAGGGTGTTGGACTAGTTGGCCCTTGTGGTCTCTTCCAATGATTCTTCTATGATTCTAATTCTGTTATTAGTTTATTACTTTATTTATTTATATCCTGCCTTCTTCCCAGTACAGATACTCAAGGCAGAGTCTAAGTGCTGATTCTATTATTCTCTAGGTATTGTTGGATGGCAGCAGCCAGCATCCTTACTGCTCACTACACCCACTAGATAAAATGATGGGAGGTGCCATTTTGTTCATCCCAGGCAGAAAACAAGCTTGGGTGCACTTTTTTTTCCATTTAAACTATTTATACACCACTCTTCAGCCAAAAAGGCCCCCATGGCAACTTACAAATAATTAATTTTAGAGTTCCCTCCCTTCAGTCTAAATAAGACATGATACAGGAAGAGAAAAAAATAGTGGAGGATCACATCCAACAGATACTGAAAGCTCTTCTCTCCCCCAAGAGGCCAAAGCAATGACATTTGGAATATGGAGTGGGGGACACTCACTGACCACTGGGGCCAAGGCATGGTGGACTTGTACCTGGCTGCTCTTCTCTGCCTCAGAGGCCAGAGCAATTGCAGTTGGACCAAGAAGGGAGGACCACTCACCTGCTGTTGTCATGCAGCCTTAAGAAGAACTCTACCAGCTTTAACCCAAAGTCTAGTTTGGCATTCCCTTTTGCAACATGAGCCATACAGATGCTGAAATGCAGGGCAAGAAGGTAACCAGCAATCACTCAACAACAAGGATTATAAGCACAGCACAAGCAGACTATCACCAACCCTTTTATGGCTACCATTGAAAGAGAATAATTCACCCATGGAACTGCTAAACAATGCCTCTCAAACATCTTCTGAATACATTTAGCATTAGTATTAGTATTAGCTGAGCCAAGTGGCTTGTTCCTATTACCCAGCCTATGTTTTCTGGACCCATTTGTCAGATACTTCATTTCACTGCATCACAGTCTATCCAGACAACCTTGTCATTGCAATTTCCACACCCATGCAATTTCTTTGTTCTCTTTGACGATGAAATCTTATCTCTGTAGTCTCCCAGCTTAGGTTAATAGCCTGGAACAAAACTCATTTAAGATCCTTTACATCATGAAAAGGAAAGAGAGAAGTACAGGAAGAGAACAGAGTTGGTGGCCATGGTCTCACAGATTCACATGATCTCTGGAGCACTGAATGAGAGAGGGGAGCATGGCACTTTCACAAGCAGTGTGTCAGTCTGTTTAGATTTGTGCACAGAGTGACAGCTGGAAGTTAAAAGGAAATAGAGCATGTGTTTCTTGTTGTAGTGCCCACAGATGCAGGAACATAAATTTTAATTGAGTTTATTTCACCTATTTTCCTTTGTCCCCTTCCCAACACTGTAGTGCTGTTCAAATCATTGTTCAGAGAAAAATGTGGTTCAAGAAAGGGAATTGCTGAATAGATGAACAAATACAAATTTCCTTCAGAGCTTAACCTGTACTTAAGGTTGAGGGTGGGGAACATACAGGCTCAGGGCTTGCATTGTGCCTGTGTACTTCAAATCTACACTAATTAAATTGCAGCTACACTGTACCAACTTTTTACTGAACACTGATCCTGTGCAACCAGTTGTGTGTCTGGCATTGTGCCTGTTATTATCCCCTTGTGCAGTGGGGAATGCCCAGTGGCTGTTTTTGCAATCCCATTGGATCAAGTGGTACACTGAGGAATGGTTAAGCAGCATCCAACCATGCACAGTTGCATGGTTGGAATCCAGCTCCTTACAGTAGACTCATCAAATCAGTTGCTGATTCATGAGTCAACATGTATATGAACCCAGTTGACTCAAAGGCGCTGCTCAGGTTGAAACTAATACAGTCCTCCCTTCCCTTCCATTCGGAATCCCCCCCATGTAAGGGGAAAGTTTTGTATGCATATGCCCCATTTAAAATAATGGGGTGTGTACATGCGGTCTGTCATGGCTCACACACCATAGGTACACACACCATTCATAACATTGTACTGCAGCTTCAGCGTATGCTGAAAATCACAGAAGCAAAGACCGCATATGGCACTATCTCACCGTAATAGGATTTAGGACACTTCAGTCTTCCTGAGCATTCCATCTCTGTTCTCAAGACAGTGGTCTTTGAGGCAAGAAATCTACAAAGAAGATGGGAAGGAAAAACAACTGAATTACAGTATATTCACCAAGCTATCAACAGTAGGTTGAATAGAGACAATGGCTTCTTGGTGCATGCATATATTATAACACTGGTTAACACCTCGGCCTCATGAAGCTGCTCTTAATCAGTGCATCATATCTACTTTCTGGTTCCACACACCTTGGCTTTAGGCAACATCTCTCCACCTGTCTTTGTCCCTCAATGACCATAGTTAGAAATGAATTTGTCACCCCATCACCATATTCCAGAGTAACACATCAATGTCTTTGAATAGGATTTAGGACTATGGTTACACCTGTGAATCTTCACCCACGAAAGTAGGGACTAGATATCTGCTTTGTACAATGGCCAAAAAAAGCAAAAAAACAAAACAAAGAAACAAACACAGATGTGAAGGAATGTACATATCTGTAAAGCACAAACAAGAGTCTAGCCACAACTTTTAAGAAGTTGTATGGCCGTTTCCAACTTTCCTCACTGCTGACTATCCTAGCTGGGTTTATTAACAGTTGTCATATGTAGAGCCTGCCCTGTGATATGCCAAGCAAAGTGTTTTTCCCCAGATATATCCAGGCTGAGGAATCAAAATGAAAAGAAAATCACTCTCTGATTTTGTGAATTTTGTAAGATGTATGTTTGCTGAAATTTAATGAATTAAACAGGTTGAACCAACTGACTAACTTGATATAAATAACATTGGGGAATTAGAACATTTACCAAAGTCTAAATTCAGAACACCAAAGGCTTTCATGTGGTCTTGATCATGTGGCAAAAATTATATTAATTCATAAACAAAGCTAGGCAAAGACAGCACAATTTAAACAGCTGAAGCATGGGTGAAGAAAATCTTTGAATTTGAATTCATTCATCCTATCAGTCACTAGAGTCACTGAGCACAGTGAATGCATCTTCAAATGAGCCATTTGTGATGACATGTTCACTTTGGCAAATGCATCTCCATTTTGAGTTGTTCTTGGTTCTGAAATTTTAAAGAAAATCCACTCAGGCTGTGTCTACACTGTGGAAATAATCCTGGCTGAAACTTCTTTAACTGCCATGGAATTCCGGGAATTGTAATTTCTTTTGGCACCAAAGCTCACTGATAGAGAAGGCTCAATGTCTCACAAAACTACAATTCCCAGATTTCCATAGCATGGAGCCATAGCAGTTAAAATGGTGTCAGTCAGGATTATTTCTGTAGTGTGGATGCAGCCTCAGCCATGAATTCCTGCCACTGGACATTCCTTATTGCTATATAGATCATGCTTCAATGGAATAGTGTAGACAATATGTTTTACATACAGGGCCAGTCCTGCCATTAGGCACAGTGCAACAGCCTTCTCAGGAACCAGATTTTAGTTGTCTTGAAAGAGCAGCTAATTCTTTGTTTTTAAATTTATTGTGGTTATATTTTTACTGTCTGGAAAGAAGAGAGGAGCTCTCTCTTAAATAATTTTACTGCTGTGGAGTAATATGAACCCGGACCATTGGAAAGTATGTTCTATATGCTTCTCTATCTTATGTCACAAAAATTATTGGGTGAAGCTGTTTGTATACCATGAATCTTAGTTTCAATCCGCAGCATTTTTATTTTGAATAGGAATGGGGCAACATATAGCCCTCCAGACACTGTTGGTTTACAGTATCCATCACCCACAACCATAAAGCATGCTGGCTGAGTCTGATGGAACTGAAAGGATCCAACAGTATTTAGAGGTCTACTGTGACCTGCATGTCACAGTCTCTCAGCCTCAGAGGAAGGCAAAGGAAAGCAGAAGAAGACCCCTAGGAACAAATTTTGGCAAGAAAATTCCATGATAGATTTGCTGTAGGGTGGCCAACATGAGTAAAAAATGACTTGAAAGCACACAACAGTAATACATATACTGTATAGATATATTCAGATACAAAAACTTATTTCTTGTTACTCAGCACTTGTTGATCCTTGACTAAATGTCTGAACTGATACATGTTGAATCTCAGCTGTTACCAGGTGTAAAAGTTCCAGCTCTGATGTTTATTCTGTGAAGGCTTATCTGATACTGCAGCCATCAAGAGATGAGCTAGACTGTCTAGGACTTATTTCACTTCCTAGCAATAGATTTTCTATTTCTGGGCAGCTCATACGCTTTCCAGTCTGGATTTTCCAACATTGTGTAATTTATTCTCTTTCTAAATGTCAGTTTCCTAACTTGTGATGATTTGCTATCAGATATGATGCCTAAAGCAAAATATCAGCTGTTCTGAAAGCATATGACACTTTTCTTTCTCTGTAATTCCCTTTTTGGTGTCACATGGCCTCTCCATGGCTGTAAAGGAGATCAGAGGGACAGAAAACCTAAATGCTTCTCATAAAATTCCAAAATATTGCAAATGCATATGGCCATTTTTATATTTATGTCCCATTTGCATTCATAAATAGACTATTTCTTGGGTTTTCGCTAGGGGACAATCACATAATTTTTTTTGGTTGTTGTTCAGTTGTAAAACCCTGTAGACATAATTCTTGAAAAAGTATAATGTCCCCTGCAAAAATTCTTTGTTTGGTACTGAAAAGCTGAAGATAAGCAGAATTACTAACCAAATGGCAATCCTTTCAGTGATGCATACTGGTAGAAGAAGATGTACTAATTCACTATGGAGGCTATAGCTCTGACTTACAGGCAAAGGTAAGCAGAGAAAGAGAGAGAGAATGAGAAAAGAATTTCTGAGACCGATACTCATCAGCTGGAGAGAGATGTAGTATACCTGCAGGCCATACTGACCAGCCAAGGAAAGAAAAGTCAGTGTGCAGCCCTAGGTCTGCATGTGGCCTGCAAAGGCAGCCTTGGCAGCTTCTCAACAATTCCTGACTTCCCAAATTTCCACCTTTCTAGAAAAAAGAGGTGTAATGCCTTTCCTGGAAACCTCTAGGGTGGTAATTCCCCTTTTATTACACAAGAGGCAGAACCCCTCTACGTTGTTTAACATTAAAGCAAAACCAATTTTTGAAAACCCATTTTGGAGCAAATTTTGGTAGTCAATAAAGCTGCTGGACTAGCTGTAGTTGCCCGCTGCTGTTGTAGGGTCAAGTGGGTGACTTTGCTAGAACATGGACATCAGGTGCTTATAGGTGTCTAGGTTTAATGTATAGCTCCAAGTGGACTTGTTTATTGATTACTGATCCATCTTCTGCTCAGTTCAAAGTTCTGGTCATTACCCTTAAGATCTGAAATGGTTATTGTATGTGTATGTGCCTTCAAGTTGCCTGTCAATGTTTATTGACTCCATGAATTTTATAGAGTTTTCTTAGGCAATGAATAGTCAGAGTTGATTTGCCATTACATACTCCTAAGATGTAGTCTACAGCACTTGGTATTCTTTGGTGGTCCCCCAACCAAGTATTAAATGGGCCTGAGTTTGTTGGCTCCTAAGATCAAGTGGGATCTGGTGCCTTTAGGCAGTATATCCAAAAACTCTGCCTGCCCTATGTGGTCAGATGGGAAAACTGCTTTATATAAGAGACCACAACCTTTTTGGTTGGGATTCATGAAAGAGTATTTTCAGTTGTGATGCAAACCCATCCCTTCCATTACAGTGAAACTGGGGAAAATATTTGTTCTGCCTAATAGTATTCACAGCTCTCAGCATAAGCTAAAGTGCCTGCAGTCAGGGTGTTTTCTTTTGAAAACTGGGATCTGCCCAGGTTTGGGAAAATAATGAAGTAAAATAGTGAAGTAACCCTGTGGACCTTTTTAGTACTGCCTATCTACTTCTGTTCCAATAATAACAACAATGGTGTCCAAGACTTTTTGAGTGGCCCTCACACTCCCCATGAAATTAATTTCACATTTAGATCTGTACCTCAAATTTGGTACAGGCATATGAAAAGGTACTGTGAATACTGAGTAATTTTAAGAAATGAAGCATTATCTCTTCTCACACCCACTTGATAGTGGAACCAGTTAAATTTAAATGGTTAAGGGTCTTCCACCCTCACCACAGAGGTGAAGTTAAATATATGTATTAATAAGTGGGAAATATACTAAAGTTCTGATACATGTACATCTTTCTCTCACTGAATGTCACTCATCACTTCTTCTTCTTCTTCTTCTTCAAGTGGCTACCTTATTGCCAACACAGCATACGAGTCAGGCTTGATTCTTTCATCCTGGAATGGGTGGCCTGTGTTTAGAACTACTGTACTTTGTTGTTCTGCTCCATTTCTCAGGGCCAAGCAATAAACCTCATCATAATGCTTGTAAAAACCTCACCAGGGATTTGAAACAAGCTCTGCCCTCTTTCCACAATGCAGTGTTGCACAGTGCAAGGGACTTGGGGTTTTCGGTGCTATTACAATGGCAGTGAAACCTGGAATCTCTGTAGACCAAAGTCATTGCAAATCGGAGGGATTACCTTGAGGATGAAAGGCCATTTGAGATATGTGGGTTAGTATTGCATGATATGGAGCTCTGCTGTTTTATCAAAAGTTGGAATATGTGTGTGTGTGAGAGGGGGGGGATCTGGTAACCTGTGGGCCTTTTTTGTGCTCGTCTAGTCCCCCCAAAAAACATTTTCAGTTAAGAAAATGGCTAGAATTTTCTAGGAATTGAAATTTTGCCTTAAAACAAAGTGCAAACCCCCCCCCCAAAGATGTTTTATTGAACCAGAAGCATACTTTCAGTTACCTCTCTTCAGCATTGGTTTTCTCTATGTTAGGCTTTGTTTGCTATTGCCACCATTAGTCAGAACCATGTTGGCATCCTGTTGGTAGGCGAGGAAAAAGACCATAGGCTCAGTATCATGAAAATATCTGCAGAATGGGAAAATACCTGGATCAGATCCAGCAGATTTGTCTGCTTGTTTTTGTCTGCCATCCCTGTACTAGCTCAGAAAATCTGCAACTCTAGCATAATACACCAACATTATTCCAGCCATTATTTTCTCTGGGACCCAGTTTAGTATCTGGGCCAGGGATAACTCCTGGAGAGGCTAAACTGGTTCCTGACCTTTGGTGCCCCAGATGTTTTGGGCTTCAGCTGCCATAATTCTTGACTGTTGCTTAAGTTGGCTGTGGCTTCTGGGATCTGAAGTCCAAAACAAATGGAGGACCAAACTTTAGGAACCACTGGGCTAGAATATAACCAGGAGTGGAGTCACCACCCCAATGACTTGGGAGACACCAGCAGTCCCTGAAAGATAGTAGTAGCTGCAGTAGCTTTCCTTCTCAGAACTGTCAGCTATGTCTGCCTCTGGTCTGGTAAACCTATGAGAGGGCACAATGGGACAATGTTCAGCCTCATATTGAGAAGAGAAATATTAGGCAAAATGGTGGCTGCAGCAGCAATAGCCTCCATTTTTGCATCTCTGTTGGATTGGCACTAGAATAGCAGCAGCTGAGGGAAAATGGCACTTTATCAAGTCTCCTTTTAAAACCTAGCTCTTCACATACAGCATTCCACAATAGGATGGCCTAGAAGCCATGGAGAAGGGCCGGGTTCCCCCACCCTTTCGATGTTGTGAGAAGAAATATAGCGGCACACACTGGATCCTTATAGACATGTTCAGCTGGTACCATATCACCTGTTCTCTTCCAAGGCAGGAATATACTGATGCCATATACTGGTTTGCTGACCTCCTTATTATTGAAACAAGGTAAGGTATCATCCCTGTCTCGGACACTATTTTCCCCTTCCCTTTTCTTCATCAAATTGGAGAGAAAAGCTGTCACACTGGGGGAAACAGAAATACTCCTTTTGAAACATCAGGACTAGCAAACATAAACATATGTTAAATTGTTTTTCCTCTTTTATTGGTAACTGATACTGCTAATAGCTTTCAAGGAAAGCCCAGATCCAAAGCTTGCATCATAACAAGGGGGTGCATGCATTATTATTTTCTGGTGACAATGCGTTTTATAACGTTGTTAACACCAGATGAGGGATAATAGCCCTAGTTTTATTGTTTGACTTGATATGCTTTTAAGTTGCATGTTAAATCACTCGTGTTGCTTGTGATATGGCATATATAATCTTGCATTCCATATGATTTTCTACGCCGGGTGTTTTTTAGGTAACTAATCGCAGGAAGTTTGAGCTGAAAGAATACTTTGTTCGAGTCTAAGCTACATTTCAACAACTGTAGTGGTGGGAAAATCTATCCTCGGTTCATTCTTCTTTTTCTTCTGTTTCTCTCCCCCCCCCCCCCCCTCGCCTAATGGAGAATTGGCAAACCAGAAAGAATAGTCTTTGTCATGTGCAAATATGGTGCCCATAAATGGCGCTGGAGGCTTTTTTCCCCCCATTGTCCTATGACTTTGCCACAAGAGAAAAGCGAGAAGGGAGAAAGAAAGGCGCACTTGATAGAGTTGTGAAGAATGTTTGAATGGCTATTGGGTGTTGGGCATTGTCTTGGAGTGACCTCAATTCGGTACAGTAGAGACCCTTGAAAGCACTGTCTGAAGTCACAATACCACTATTCTCTTCCATTTAGCAAAAGGGATTAGTTAAAAGGGTGACGTTTCGTGCAGAGAGTTCCAAGTATTCCATGAAACAAAAGGACCCTGAAATGTTTTTGAAGTTATTTTTAATTGAGTTGAACTAATTTAATAAAGGGCCTAAGAAAAAAGGGGGGAGGGGGAATAAAGGAATGTGATTGTTTTATGATTCCTCACAGATGGAATGGACGTTTATAGCACACTTCTTTGGTCTCGGAGAGAACAGTAGCCCCATTTACAGCTACTGTTAGCAATTTAAGGCTGCTCCAAAATGAAGTCTTTTCAAGAAGCTGACAGCTTATAAATAAATCTGTCTGATAAAATTGAGCATAAACTGCATCTGCGGTTCGTTTGCCAAAATTAATTCGACATTTAATTAGAAATAGCAGTCAAACATATTTAATAAAAGAAAAACAGCCCTGGAAAGTAAATCAAATGAAGTCAGGATTTTTTAGCAGATGTATGGCTTTTTTTCTTCTTCTCTTTCTCCCTCCTTCTTCAGCAGGGAAGAAGTGGCGCTTCGGCCTAACCCCTGTGATCCTCAAATCTATGGGGGTTGAAGCTGAAAGAGTTCAGGAGAAGCTGATGAGATTATTGGAGAGAAGTGGTTAATTAATTGGCTTGGAGTTCCTGGTGGAAACTATTGTGCAGTAATTTTTTGTTGATTCTGTAATTAGGATTTTCAGTGGTGCCGCTGAAAATTTGTTGTAAACACTGACATGAATCAATATGGTCTTTATTAGCAGAGCTGCAGAGTTCAGTTCCAGAACTGTATTTATAGCACCTCAGCAGCTTTGGACATGCTAAGGTTATAACAATCTTATTTCCATCCCATTATTGTCATTATTTCAATAAGGTTAGAGACTTATGTTTCCACCAGAATGAAGGAGAATCCCACTTACCCATCTTCAAGAGATCAATTGTGACTTCCCAGACAGTGGGAAATTAGCTGGCCACAGAGATTGCATGGAAGTTTCCCATTTTCAGGATTCTTGTCCTCAGTCAGAGCCAAATCCAGGTCTGAGAGGACAGGATATCATCCCCGATTAGGGCTAGGCCTGATCCCAAGTTTCCAGTTTTTCTGGGTCATTTCCAAGTGGGAATGGTCCAAATTCTACAGTTTTTGGAGACTCCACTCCAGGCAAGAAAAAAGCTCTGTGTGCAAATCTTCAGCTCAGCTAGGACAGCAGCAACTTGAGACACTTTCAAGTCTTCATTGGTTTGTTACTGCAACTTCTAAAGACTCTCCAGGTGGTTGCTCTATTTACTTAGCTTCCTCCTTCACTCCCAATCATTGTGTTGCCAGTGCTTCCCCTCTGCTGTGCTCCACTCCACCTTCTGGATAGAAGCAAGTTGCTTAGTTGCTTATGTTTAAAATACTGCAATACAGATTCAACCACATATGGAGAGAGAAATCTCAGAGGTGTAAGCAGGGTTCAGGAAAGATAGAGGCACTAGGGACTGCACTGCAAACATGTGATAGCTAATGGAGCACATCAAGGATTTCCAAAGGAAAATCAGCATATGCTTCATAAACAAGCCTTTGATTGCATTGATCATGAAAAGCTATGGAATGCTATCAAAGACATGGGGGTGCCAATACACTTGATCATTCTGTTGAGAAATATTTGGGACAAGAGGCCATGGTCAGAATAGAATATGGAGAAACAGACTGGTTACCAGTTGGCAAAGTAGGCAGAAAAGGCTGCTTATTATCACCATACTTGTTCAACTTGTACACAGAAAACATCATATAAAGAGCAGGGTTAGACTTAGAAGGAGGAGGAGTGAAGATAAGAGGAAGGAACATCTACAATCTAAGATATGTACATGACACAATGGCAGGTTACAAACCGCCATTAGGGACGTCCTGAGGACGTCCCAGTTTGAAAAAGGGGTGTCTCTTCTAGACGCCCCTTGCCCTATCACGGAATTAGTCCGTACAAAATGGCGGTGCCCTGTTCATACGGGCGCCGCCATTTTGACGTAGTGGACGCTCTGCGTCCGCACGTGGTGCCCCGGAAGTGACGCCATGAGTGCACCCTTTGGCACTCGCGGCGCTTTTTCCGGGGCCTGAGAAGGAGCGCGATTTCCACGCTCCTTCTCTGCAGCGTCCGGGAGCCGTGCCGTTTAAAGGCTGCAGTTCCTGGACGCTGCAAGCAGAGGCGGAGCCAGACCGCTGCTTCTCAGTGGTCTGTAACTCGCCAATATTACTAGTGAAGAACATTATAGACTTTGAACAAGTACTAAGGAAAGTAAAGGAAGAAAGCAAATGCAGGCTTGCTGCTGAACATAAATAAAAGAAAAATAATGACCATGGAGGATGTACATAAATAAAAATTAGAGAATGAGGAAATTGAGATAAAGACTTCTTGTACCTTGGATGAAACACAGTTCAGAATGGAGGCTGCAGTGAAGAAATAAGAAGACTAGGAATGGGAAGGGCAGCCATGAAAGAGCTAGAGAAGATCTTAAAGAGTAAAGATATACAATGGAGCACTAAAGTTACAATTGTCCAAGCCATTGTATTCCCCATCACTATGTATGGATGCGACAACTGAACAGTAAAAAAAAAGCAGATAAAAAGAAAATCAACTCATTTGACATGTGGTGCTGGGGAAGAGTCCAGAGTATACTATGGCCAGCCAAAAAGACAAATAAATGGGTCCTTGAACAGATCAAGCCTGAGATGATGATGATGATGATGATGATGATGATGATGATGATGATGATGAAATTAAAAACAGTTTAACAAAAGTGGCAATACATAGGGGCCAGATCAAATGGGCAATTAATTCTGTTCTGGGCAGAGGTCAGCCTGGGAAGGCCTGCCGGAAGAGAATTGTTTTTATTGCCTTTTTAAAGGGATGTGATCTGGTGAGTCTCCTCTGGCAGGTCATTCCAAATTTTTGGAGTGGCAACTAAGAAGGTCCTCTGGGAAGTCACCACCAGTCTAGGTTTCTTTTTACTGTAGTAAGGTCTTCCGAGAGGACCTGAGTGTGGGGTAAGAATTATATGAGAGGAGGCATTCCTTCAAGTAAGCTGGACCCAGGCCATGTAGGGCTTTATAGGTAATAACCCACACCTTGTAGTGTTCCTGGAAGCTGACAGGCAGCCAATGTAAAGATTTTAGAATAGGTGTAATCTGGTTGAACCTAGATTTTCCTGCGACCAATCTGCTGCCATGTTTTGCACCAGTTGAAGCTTCTGAATGTGGCATAAGGGTTGCCCCATGTAGAGTGCGTTGCATAAATTGAGATGAGAGGTTACCAGCACATGTACAACCGTTTCTGGGTCCGCGGCTCCAGGTAAGGTCACAGCTGGTGTATCAGCCAAAGTTGATAATAGGCAGTCCTGGCTGTTGCATCAATCTAAGGTGAAATTTGAAGCAACGAGTCCAGGAGCACCCCCAAACTACGAAAGCAGTCCTTTAGGGAAAATGTGACCCTGTCCAGGACTGGTGAACTTATCTCCGTACCCGGGTTGGGGTTACCTATCACGAGTACTTCCGTTTTGCTTGGATTCAGCTTAAGTCTATTTTTCCTCATCCAATCCATGACTGACCTCAGGCAGTCATTCAGAGGGTAGATGCCCTCCTTGGTCACAGAAACAGTCTGAGACATAGACAAGTAGATTTGGGTGTCATCAGTGTACTGATAATACCCAGCCCCATGTTTCAGGATGATCTCACCCAGTGGTTTCATGTAAATGTTAAATAGCATGGGATACAGAATGGTGCCCTGAGGGATGCCAGATGTCAGCTGTCTTTTAGAAGAGCAGATGTCCACCAGAATCACCATCTGGGATCTGCCCAAGAGGTAGTCACTGCAAAGCAGAACCTCCAGTTCCCAACTCTCTCAAGTGTTCCAGAAGGATACCATGGTCTATGGTATCGAAGGCTGCTGAGAGGTCCAAAAGCACCAACAGGGCCACACTTCCCCTGTCGATGCACAGACAGAATCATAGCATCATAGAGTTGGAAGAGACACAAGAGCCATCCAGTCCAACCCCCTGCCATGCAGGAAATCTAAATCAAAGCATCCCTGACAGATGGCCATCCTGCCTCTGTTTAAAGACCTCTAAGGAAGGAGACTCCACTACACTCTGAGGGAGTTTGTCCCACAGCTCTTACTGTCAGAAAGTTCCTCCTAATGTTGAGGTAGAATCTCTTTTCCTGTAGCTTGCAGCCATTGCTCCAGGTCTTAAAGGTGTTTATCACACTATACTCTTATAGTGCTACTATTCCACTTTGACTGCTCTAGCTGCCTCCTGTTGCATTGTGGGATTTGCAGTTTTAAGGAGGGGCATTTAGAATTCTCAGGCAGAGAAGTTCTCTGCCTGAGAATTCTAAATACCCCTCCTTAAAACTGCCAATACCAGAATGCAACAGGAGGCAGCTAGAGCAGTCAAAGTGGAATAGT